>NC_052961.1:3771948-4142664 GCF_013358895.1 Oreochromis aureus
TTCACAGTACCTGAAGGCCTGAACGGATGAATGGTTGAAGTATCTGTCCAGCACTGAGTTTTTGGAGTACATCAGTTTGAGCTGAAGGAGAAAAAGGTCACATTATGGCACCTATTACCTTTATGGCCTCAACAAATAGAGAAACACATGACAGAGGAAGACACAGAGCAGAAGTGGTTAGAAATAACATCAAAGTTACAACTGAGACTCGCAGCACACAATCATGTAGTGACGCAGAGTGTGCTGTAATAGATTTTGGGGAAGTAGGTCCTATTAAAAGGCCTGAAAAGATTAGTCTCACTGGAAGTGTAGGAGTGCTATCACCTCTGCCTACTGATAGTGCTGGACGTTGGAGGGTTCCATGTTAGAAATGTGTGTTCCTAAGTTGAGGGTGTAACAGATGCTGGTGAATGAAGACAGCTGCACTCCAAGATACCAATTATACACTAACACACACACACACACACACACACACACACACACACACACACACACACACACACACACACACACACACACACACACACACACACACACACACACACACACACACACACGTGTCCGTTCCACTATACATGCATCTCTATTTCAGATTGTTCTTGTATGTCTTCTAAATATTTATTTCTATCAAAGAGCAAACCTGAAGGTCTCATGATGAATGTATTCGAATTCAAAACATGTATAAAACAACACGTATGGAAAATTCCCATGATGCTTTGGAACTGTTAGGTCTCACCTGTTTGCTGACCTGAGCAGCCAGGTTAGTGAACTCAGAACTGCGGGGATCCTCATACTGTGGCAGGAATTTCTTGTTGTTGATCTCCATGGAGCCGATATAAATTCTCTTCATTTTCACATGCTGGGGCTCTGAAGACACACAGAAATATCTTTATACACAACATTCTGATCACAACTGTATATAATTTTTATAACAATTTTATGGGTGAGTTTCCCTCGTAACTCTTTGGATGTCAGGCTTGAAGTTAGCTTGACTGACAGGTGTGCCCAGACAGAGCCTTACTGAACTGGACCTCTCTCTTTTACAGGACAAATAACACTGCTACACTCCTACTGAGAGGAAAGCTGGGGTAGGTTCTTTACTCATTAGTGAGACGTCCTGGCTTTGCCGAGGGTGTTTTTATAGTGACAAACTCTTCTTTCCAGTAAATGAAGATATTCTAAATTAGTGAGACACCATTTCCTCTCCAACTTACAGGTTATCTGCATCAAGGTGTGTATTTGAGATTTATACCAGGGAGTCAATTATTCTGAATTTGAAGCTTTAGTTTTCATAGCAGCCACAGTATCCAGAGTTGTACGCAGCGAGGACGTAACACTATTAATGAGATAATTGACCTCAGTGGGAGTAGAGTCCATGTAGCTGCTCTGTTTCAGTTAGAGTTTACACCTGCCTGATATCCTGTCTGACATCAAGCCGCACAGATATGTATTTTCAGATGCAACCCCCAGCATCAGGTTAGGAAGACTAAGCAGCTGTACAGCTAAATGTAGTTTGATAAAGTCAGCTTACGGCAAAACAGCCCGACCAGCAATGCAGTCACAGCCAGAACACCAATCACCAAGGCGACGCCTATCCCTGTCCACTTCTTGTTGCATGACTTCTTCTCCAGGTCCTTGTGATCTGGAGCCGGCAGAAATGCTTCCTCAAAGTCATTGTCCTGCATACAGAGATAGTTGGAGAAGACAAAGTTTATCAGTTTGTTCAAGACTGTACAAAATGTCAAAGTGGCCTCAACATTCTTGTTTTGTTCAAGGCCAAAGTTTGTTTTTTATCTTAGTTTTAATTAGTTTTTTTTAGCAGGTTAGTAGACAGTAGACTGTGGGCTATTTACTCGACTGCAGTATTGAATGATGTTCTCCAGTGACAGCAGCACAGCGCTCCGTCTAAATTCAACAGTGCCCCAGCTTTTTGAAGACGCTGCTGTTCAGCGTGTTTGTATTTACTACAGACTCTATATAAAAATGTAGAAGACTCACTGTGAGATTTGAAGCCTCTATCAGCAGTTTGCAGTTTTTAAGGATTAAAATGTCCATATTGGACCACAGAGTGGAGTCCTAACTTAATGGGTAAACATAGTGACCTGAGTAAGTTATTAAACTACAGGGAGTGCAGAATTATTAGGCAAATGAGTATTTTGTCCACATCATCCTCTTCATGCATGTTGTCTTATACTCCAAGCTGTATAGGCTCAAAAGCCTACTACCAATTAAGCATATTAGGTGATGTGCATCTCTGTAATGAGAAGGGGTGTGGTCTAATGACATCAACACCCTATATCAGGTGTGCATAATTATTAGGCAACTTCCTTTCCTTTGGCAAAATGGGTCAAAAGAAGGACTTGACAGGCTCAGAAAAGTCAAAAATAGTGCGATATCTTGCAGAGGGATGCAGCAGTCTTAAAATTGCAAAGCTTCTGAAGCGTGATCATCGAACAATCAAGCGTTTCATTCAAAATAATCAACAGGGTCGCAAGAAGCGTGTGGAAAAACCAAGGGGCAAAATAACTGCCCATGAACTGAGAAAAGTCAAGCGTGCAGCTGCCAAGATGCCACTTGCCACCAGTTTGGCCATATTTCAGAGCTGCAACATCACTGGAGTGCCCAAAAGCACAAGGTGTGCAATACTCAGAGACATGGCCAAGGTAAGAAAGGCTGAAAGACGACCACCACTGAACAAGACACACAAGCTGAAACGTCAAGACTGGGCCAAGAAATATCTCAAGACTGATTTTTCTAAGGTTTTATGGACTGATGAAATGAGAGTGAGTCTTGATGGGCCAGATGGATGGGCCCGTGGCTGGATTGGTAAAGGGCAGAGAGCTCCAGTCCGACTCAGGCGCCAGCAAGGTGGAGGTGGAGTACTGGTTTGGGCTGGTATCATCAAAGATGAGCTTGTGGGGCCTTTTCGGGTTGAGGATGGAGTCAAGCTCAACTCCCAGTCCTACTGCCAGTTTCTGGAAGACACCTTCTTCAAGCAGTGGTACAGGAAGAAGTCTGCATCCTTCAAGAAAACATGATTTTCATGCAGGACAATGCTCCATCACACGCGCGTCCAAGTACTCCACAGCGTGGCTGGCAAGAAAGGGTATAAAGAAGAAAAGCTAATGACATGGCCTCCTTGTTCACCTGATCTGAACCCATTGAGAACCTGTGGTCCATCATCAAATGTGAGATTTACAAGGAGGGAAAACAGTACACCTCTCTGAACAGTGTCTGGGAGGCTGTGGTTGCTGCTGCACGCAATGTTGATGGTGAACAGATCAAAACACTGACAGAATCCATGGATGGCAGGCTTTTGAGTGTCCTTGCAAAGAAAGGTGGCTATATTGGTCGCTGATTTGTTTTTGTTTTGTTTTTGAATGTCAGAAATGTATATTTGTGAATGTGGAGATGTTATATTGGTTTCACTGGTAAAATAAATAATTGAAATGGGTATATATTTGTTTTTGTTAAGTTGCCTAATAATTATGCACAGTAATAGTCACCTGCACACACAGATATCCCCTAAAATAGCTCAAACTAAAAACAAACTAAAAACTACTTCCAAAAACATTCAGCTTTGATATTAATGAGTTTTTTAGGTTCATTGAGAACATGGTTGTTGTTCAATAACAAAATTATTTCTCAAAAATACAACTTGCCTAATAATTCTGCACTCCCTATAAGAGGAGTTATAAAAACAGCTATTATGACAACTAGAAAGCTAGCCACACAGGGTAAACCAGGTTTTGTATAACAGATGCAAACATGTTTATTTCTGTTGTACAGTTGTGCCCTTTAATACAGGAGTCTGTGGCGACTGACTTAGTTTTTTGCCACTTGGTTCAACTGTGCTTCCTGTTTGCAGGTTAGTGACAGATACACAAAGGGCTCCCAGTTCACCTCATGTAAATTTGACTTTTGCTAACTTTTTCACAAGTTTTGTGTTTTTAAAGCTACAGCTTTTCAGATTACTTTTCAAAACTGTCTGTTTTGTGCAACAAACATATGTTTGATGCACATTTTCCACAAAACTACAGAAAAAGAGAAACGAGAGGCAGCACTTGCATATGTACCTCCATTTCTTTCCATCAGTCTTTAGCAAATATGCAGACATTAACTTCTTCCTCCTCTCATGTCACCGCTGATATTTTGAAAATAAAATGATCCAGAACTATTAACTAGTGCTACAACAAAGTGGAGTCAGAATATACAGTGAGCACAGCAGGCTTTAAGTACCAGGGACATCACCCCAACCTGATACTTTGGTTCAAAGTTGATGATAAATTTGTGAAAAGGTGTTGCCTTTAGTTTTTAGTTGTACTTATAACTGTAAAGGCAGCAAATGAGGACACAGTGTGTTTTTCCAATGCACTGTAAACCTGTTCAGCTGTGTCAAGCAGGGTGTTGCTGCACAGGAATGTCTCTATGACTGTTATGAAATGCCAGCGTGTTGTATCCTGGACACACCATGAGATCTCTAATACAGTGCTTTAAAGAGCTGGTTGGTGCCTCGTTATAGGGTGTGACATAAATGCTCTCCCTTCAAACAATCCAAAAAATCATTTGTCTCAAAGGCAAAATTGTGTGAAGCACAACCCTAACTAACCCCTCCTCAAACCCTGACATAATGTGCACATCTAACCACAATGTGTGATTAACATTGATCTCTTTAATAAACTAGATATTACACGCTTACATAGAAGATCCAGAATCACTGACCAAACAAACACTGTTTGTCTTCAGAAGATAGAATTGATATCAGTATAGTTTTGCGCAGCTTTTCTACCAGGTCCTTGAATGAGCTCCAGCTCTATTCTGGATTCTTGAAGCCATTTGGTAAAGACGGCCTAATGGTTTTATCGGTTCTAAGGAGTTCCATTATAATAATCATCAATAACAGGATTTGGGAAAAAACAAACAAACAAACAAACAAACTGAGACTCTACTCGAGGATAGCAGGTCTTTTATCAGTGAGATAATCATGATGACTGTGAGGACAAAAGTGGGTTAAGTGATCGTTTAAAAAGCAGATTTCCTTGACGTTGAACTTGTACGAATGGAAAATTATAAAACAAGCAACAAAACAAGAGCATCATGAAAAAAAGCTGTTTCATTTCAATTACATTCTTTTAATAATCATTAGAAATCAAAACTGGAATTTACATCAGAATTGGATACATTTCAGAGCTATAGTCCACTTAATCTTATTAAATGAACAAGGTTAAGGTCAGTATTAGTTTACTAATTAGTTACTACTTTCATGGGGAAAAACACTTTGTAAGCCTTATTTTTTTAATATTACAACTGACAAAGGGCAAGAAATAATCAATCTAGTCCAAATATTAATTACTCCACTGATGTCCACACACCTGCAGAAACACTGGTGGTGAGATAAGAGTTGTAAGGTTGCACACCCTGACGGTGCACACCCTGGACCGGGTGCCTAACAGTGGGGTTGTTTGTGCCCAGGTCACTGATCACAGTGGACCTCCAAACTGTGTCCACACATTACTTACTGACAGGTGTGGAGGAGGTGAAACCATCTACATTCTTCCAATGCCTGAGCAGTGTTTAGTCTACTTCTGGTTTCACATTAACAAACACACAAACGCAGATACAGTGAAACTATATAATGCTGCCACATTAATCAGGCACTGGAACATAACTGCTTTCTTTAGGGTGGAAATTTGAGATTTATTGCTTCAATCCATCTGCATGTCAGTTTCTCAAGTTAGATGTTTGATCAGAAAATGTTAATCAGCTCATTATTATATAAAACACCAGAAATGAGAAAAGAACAAACGCTGATGTCGTTTAAGCTCTTTGATTATTAAAACTGAACCAGGCGCCGTTCTGTCATTTAAACATCTGATCAATAAAAGGTGGACACCAAAATCCACCCTCAAAGAGTGAAAATATGCAGGTTCACTGCCAGAGGCGCGCCAGGTTTCAGTGGAGTTCAACAGAAACCAGTGCTCACATTACTCGAACAGATCGCACTTAAACCAATAAAACCCGCAGTGTGACGTGGGAACAGGTTCAGCCTGTGTTGTAAAGCTAATCCAGAAATCCTTCTGCACATTGTGCATATCAGTACGTTCATAATTCAGATATAAATCAATCATATTTATGTTTTTTAAAACCTGTTCCTGGTGTGACGTCACTGAGAGGTTACCATAACAGGTGTTGGACTTACCCGTTTGGGACTGAACTTTTGTCCTGAATCCAGCGAATCCATTGGTCCGTTTGACTTTTTCTTTTCTTTTTTTCCCCTCTTTTGTCGCTTATCGATTTTTTCTCCAACACTAAAATCGCAGCGCTGCCATGGCGGCCACAGGTGAGCAGTGGCAGGTCTCTCTCTCTCTCGCGCGCGCGCGCGCTCTCTCTTCCCAGCTGAGAACAAACGTAAACAGCGGTCTTCTTCTTATTATTATTATTTTGATTTTTGTCTTTTTCTGACAGGTTAGTTAAAGCTGCTGTAGCCTGGCCGGAGTCGGTGGTGTTTCTGGGTCGGTGTCACAGCGGGTTCTACAGCGAGAATGAGGAAACAGGGCAGGTCGGAGATCAAAGGGAGCCCAGAGAGGAGGAGACTGTGCTGCGGGTGGAGCACACACCTGTTACTTCACCTACAGACTTCCCATCAGCAGCTAAACTCATCAGCGTATGCGCCTCGTATCTGGCCTCATTGCAGTTCTGACATAATATTTTATTCTTTTTCATTTTATTCTATTCTATTGTTTTTCTTTTATGCTGCTCTTAACTAAAAACAAACCAGTTCTATCTACAGTAAGTAAAATGTGCTGCGACTATGCGTTGTAATAGGAATAAGAAACACTAGAGGTCAGTGTTTAATCAGTTCATGTCCCTGAAACTGTGACACAAATGCTCACGTCAAGACAGCATTTTTGTCCTTTTTATTTGTTCTATCGTAGCCATTGTACAATGAACACATTTGGTGTGTCTCCTGTTTTTCTACAGATCATTAAACCTGATTACTTTAAAGCTGTTAGCGGAACAGTACTGCAGCTGGTAGAGTCTGTAGTAAGCTACTTTTAAACTGCATCATAATTTTTAAAAAGAAATTCTATTATTATATTAATAACATGGGCATTTGTGGTTACTATAGGCATCCTTCATTTATCAGATATGCAGAGTGGTCCACTGTGGGGACTCCTTGTGACAAGGAAGCAGCTGAAAATATCTTCTTCAGTGATATTAAAAAAGATTTTTATTCAAAGAGTGTAAAGACATTGATAAAGAATTACATATTTCAAGTTCAGCCTACATCACCTGTGAATAACTTGGAAAACGTCAAACCAGACAACAATCAACCACTTAATCGATCAGTTTAGCAAGGTGGCAAGAGTAGATCAATAACTAATGACTAAACAATATATGAGGAGGCCATTATGAAGTCATTAAATACTCAGACGTTCTGTAATTAACATCATGAAAATTACAATCAGATCAAATACAATGCTAATGGCATAAATCATCCAGTAAAACATAAAACCCTTAATGAGTAAGAAAAGAATACATGTTTTTTTTTTTAAATATTAAATATATATTCAAAAATAATAATAAAAATACAGTGACGATATTACCCAGAGAGGTGGAGATGTTTTGAATTCAGTTAGGGTAAACACACATAAGTACCACATTTAGTTTATTTATATGAGATTAAATTGAGTAATTAGGATATATACTTCGAGCAAACTACAACTATGTTGCTGTTCTTTCACATATTTTTAAAAGATACAGTACCGCACTATGTCTGCTTCTCAGTCATACTGGTCATGCATGAATTTCTAAGTGCTCCTATGGGAGTTGCACCCTGTACAACACAATGCCCACCTGGAGCATTCATGGCTGCATAAACTATCTTTTGCCTTTAAGTCACATATGATTCATTTACATCCTCTTCTAACTCTGTTGATGCCTCAGAGGTGTAAAATCGTCACTGTACCTGTCGAGTTACTCCTTAAAGATTTTTAATACCAAAACAACGTTTTGAGCTGTTGCAACCTGATAATAAATTTGGTCCTGTTTTTTCTAGAATTTGTGCATACTGGATTATTTATAGTTTATAAAACATTTGTTTGCAATTTTTACATCTGCAAAATCAAAGGCCAGCTGAGGTGAATATATTTAAATCTTATTAGAGATCACAACTTATTTTTCTCTATGTGACAGTTATTAGTGCTGCCATTCAACTGAGCATCTTATCTTAATGTAACAGTTCAACTGTTAAAATACTGCATTTGATGCCTTGTAAATGTGCATGTCATCATTTTTGGTATTAGGGTCATAAAAAAAAAAGTTCAAAAAATGTCAACATCCGCTTCCATTTCCAGGAGGAATGTCTGTAATCCGTAAGTTTCTACACTCCAATCTTCTGTTTTATCCAGCTGCGGTATTTGGTAACCCGAGTGTAGACGCCGGGTGCGTATATGCGAGCGCAGCCTTTGCCCCAGCTCGTCACACCTGCCAGGAAAAAACGCCCGCGGGAGTTGGCGACAGACAGCGGCCCGCCGGAGTCACCCTGAAAGAGAGCAGAACATTACAATCAACTAGGCTGACTTGCTGTGAAATATCTGCGACTGAGCTGAGTCCCAAGAAGCATCATATTACAAACCTTGTTATTCTAACAATTTTGAAATCCACTGTATTCTTAATATTCTGTTTTTTGATATTGTCAATGTGTTTATACAAAATGCTATTGTATTAAATCAGTCACCCCAATGCACTTTATACTGTATTATTCAACAGATCCTACATTATTATAATATTACATTATTCAATCCAATAATCAGATGATCTCCCATGAGCACGTGACTTTTCACATCAAAATGAGGTACAGTGGTCCCTCGTTTACCGTTGTGTTCTAAAAATAACCCCCAATAGGTGAAATCCTCAAAGTAGTCAGCTCTATTTTTTACAATTATTACAGATGTTTTAAGGCTGTAAAACAGGCATAAACATTTTCACACTTTTCTCTCTTGTTTAAACACTCTCAAAGTTCAAACCTTGGTAGAAACTTAAGTCCAGTATTATAGAATAAAACCAAAGATCAAACGCTGTTTTCAGGTGCAGAACATGGGGATAGAGCAGCTGCGAGAGAATTCAATATTAATGAATCAATGGTACGGAGGTGAAGGAAGCAAGAAGAATGAGTTGAGTAGAGTTTGACTTATCTGACTGTTTTGTTTGGCTTATTGTGCCTTATAATCCAGTGTGCCTTATGGTCTGAAAAATATGGTAACTTCTACCTTCCTTTAGCATGTCCAGAAGTCCAACTTTTTGTGCAATGTTTAGCATCTTGCTCTGCCTTTTGGGTGCTACCACAGGTGCTTTGACGGTACAAAACGTTTCGTCGACATTGTTGTGTTTGTTGGGGAGAAAACCTACAAACACAGTACAGCACTTCAGAGTCACACTGCTAGTGATCGAAGATTTATGTATATTTGACCAGCTGAACACTTTCTGTACTGTACAGGAGACACGGCACGAGATTGATTGACAATGGTCTACGGCCAATCGGGACGCAGAACACAATGCGCTGTAAAAAAAAAAAAAAAAAAAAAAAAAGTATGCAAAATTGCGCACAAAAAAAAATTATAATAAAAAAAAAATCAGCAAAACAGCGAGGCCACTTAAAGTGAACCGCGTTATGGTGAGGGATCACTGTACTGAAAACAAACCATTTGTATCTGTTGTAAAATGTGCCAGGACTATGTGATGTAATATGAATAAGAAACACAAGAGGTCACTGTTTAATCAGTTCATTCCCTTTATACATGTCATGTCCCTGATACTGTGACACAAAAGTTCACATGAAGAAAGGATTCAAGAAAGCATAGCTATCCTTTAACAATGAACACATCTGGTCTGTCTCCTGTTTTTCTCCTGAGGATTAAACCTGCTAGCAGAACAGTACTGCAGCTGGTAGTGTCTATAATAAGCTACTGCTGACATAAACCGCATCACAATTAAAAAACAAAAAACTTCTGTTATGTAAAATTAAATAAATAAATAACAATAGTTGCTGTTAAAGGTAAATTAATTTATTATGTTTCATATACATAAATTGGTTGCTTCTACTGTGTAAGTTTCCCTTAAGTTGTGAAGTCTGGTGCCGAAAACCTTTATACCGTTAATTAGTAAGTACCTTTGCAGACCGGTCTTAAAAATAATCAGAAGTTATTGTGAGCTGCATAACTCACCCAGTGGATTTTTTTAAGGTTTAAAGTTTTAGGCACCCCTTAACCCGCTTAACAGCACAGGCAGCTTCACTAGGCTCTACATCATCAAATGGACTCATCTGTGATCATATAGCTGTGTGGTACCACACTCCCAATACATTTTACTTCTGCTATATTATTTTTAACCTGTTTAGCACTAACTAGCATGTAGCTATGTGGAGCCTTGTGGATTTAGCTTGCTAACCAAGCTAGCACTACCTACTGTCTTCATGCACTTCACACACTCTTCCAAACATGGTCACTTTTGGCTCCAGAAAATCACGTATTTGAGAGCTATAAAGCTAACACTGAGGCTTTAAAATGAGTACCTCACAAACCAATAGGTGGCAGTGAAGTGGCTGTATGCATCTTTTATATACAGTCTATAGGTTCCTCTTTGCACTAAGCACCCTTGTTTAGTAAATTCATCAAACAAATGCAGCTGTAAAAACCAAAACAGCAGCAAAGTACTTCACCTTTCCTCTCACTATTACAAGTGTGTGTGAATGATCTGTACCTTACAGGTGTCCACGCCTCCTGAAAGGACTCCAGCACACAGCATGTTACCTGTGACCCTGTAATTCAGTAGAATATTACACAGCCAGCTGTTGATGATCTTAACTTCCGCCTTCTGGAGGATGGCCGTCGCAGCATCTGACAGACAACAAAGTCGTGTTCTATAAAGCTTGTTGATGAATGACAAAGCAATTCACTACTGTTTGATCCTGTTTATGCTGGTTTAAAGGCAGCACATAAATCCCCATTTTAAAGTGAGGTTTATAATCAATCGTAGCTTCTAACAAGTTGCTAAAACCTTGAACTCATTTGGTCACCCTCTATTTTTTACTTAAGTCATGAAAACCTTGCTTCCAGTGGTACACACTTTTGAGTAAGAAATAAAGGCTGGGCAAACACATTTTATAGGCAGCTGTAAAACAAATATGACGTCAACACAAGCTCAAGTTGTGGATTATAGCTAGAATAATTACTCTTCTGACCCTCTCTGTTGCTAGGTCAGCTTTTTTTGGCATGCTGGATTGCTCCTGAGGTGGATTCCTCAAGTGATAGATGACAAGCCTTCCAACCTGGACTGATTTTCCCTTCTTTTCCACTTAATGATCAGCTGCACCTTGTGGTATTGTAGGCCTGTATCACCCACACTTTCACACACAGTTGGTTATACATAAGACCACTGACTGACATTTTCTCAGTTCCAATTTTTGGACTATACCCCTTGGACAAGTTTTATTTGGGACTGTCAATAATAAGCTGCTGTGTAAAATATTCTTCACATTTGAAAGGTGTGTGAGATCTTCCTTTGAATGGACACTGAATTTGAGAAATTTGTTTTCTATAACAGTTTAGGATTCAGGTTACCAGGGTGCACCCAACATTGAGAACTGAGAGCTAAGACTTGGTCAAGTCTTTATATTAGTAGTTTTATGTGCTTTTACCTTTATTTTATTTTATTTTTATTTATTTCTTTAGTGAAGGTTACAAATGATCTTCTTATGGCCTCTGACAGTGGACTCATCTCTGTGCTTGTCCTGCTAGACCTCAGTGCTGCATTCGATAATTTCAACCATAATATTCTGTTAGAGCGATTAGAACATGCTGTAAGTATTACAGGTACTGCACTGCAGTGGTTTGTATCATATCTATCTAATAAACTCTAATTTGTTCATGTAAATGGAGAGTCCTCTTCACACGCTGAGTTTAATTATGATGTTCCACAGGGTTCAGTGCTAGGACCAATTCTATTTACAAGCTTCCCTTTGGTAATATCAGAAGACATAACATACATTTTCACTGCTATGCAGATGACACGCAGCTCTATCTATCCATGAAGCCAGGTAACCCACACCAATTAGTTAAACTGCAGGAATGTCTTAAAGACATAAAGACCTGGATGGCCGCTAACTTTCTGCTTCTTAATTCAGATCAAACTGAGGTTATTGTACTCGGCCCTGAAAATCTTAGAAATATGGTATCTAAGCAGATTCTTACTCTGGATGGCATTACCTTGGCCTCCAGTAACACTGTGAGGAACCTTGGAGTCATTTTTGACCAGGACATGTCCTTCAATGCACATATTAAACAAATATGTAAGACTGCTTTCTTCCATTTGCGCAACATCTCTAAAGTTAGAAATATCCTGTCTCAGAGTGACGCTGAAAAACTAGTTCATGCATTTATTACTTCCAGGCTGGACTACTGTAATTCATTATTATCAGGATGTCCTAAAAACTCCCTGAAAAGCCTTCAGCTGATCCAAGATGCTGCAGCAAGAGTACTGACAGGGACTAGAAAGAGAGAACATATTTCTCCTGTTTTGGCTTCCCTTCATTGGCTTCCTGTTAAATCCAGAATTGAATTCAAAATCCTGCTCCTCACATACAAGGTCTTAAATAATCAGGCCCCATCTTATCTTAATGACCTTGTAGTACCATATCACCCTATTAGAGCACTTCGCTCTCACACTGCAGGCTTACTTGTTGTTCCTAGAGTATTTAAAAGTAGAATGGGAGGCAGAGCCTTCAGTTTTCAGGCCCCTCTTCTGTGGAACCAACTTCCAGTTTGGATTCGGGAGACAGACACTATCTCTACTTTCAAGATTAGGCTTAAAACTTTCCTTTTGCTAAAGCATATAGTTAGGGCTGGACCAGGTGACCCTGAATCCTCCCTTAGTTATGCTGCAATAGACGTGAGGCTGCCGGGGATTCCCATGATGCATTGAGTTTTTCCTTTCCAGTCACCTTTCTCACTCACTATGTGTTAATAGACCTCTCTGCATCGAATCATATCTGTTATTAATCTCTGTCTCTCTTCCACAGCATGTCTTTATCCTGTCTTCCTTCTTTCACCCCAACCGGTCGCAGCAGATGGCCCCGCCCCTCCCTGAGCCTGGTTCTGCCGGAGGTTTCTTCCCGTTAAAAGGGAGTTTTTCCTTCCCACTGTCGCCAAAGTGCTTGCTCATAGGGGGTCATATGATTGTTGGTTTTTTCTCTGTATGTATTATTGTAGGGTCTACCTTACAATATAAAGCACCTTGAGGCGACTTTTGTTGTGATTTGGCGCTGTATAAATAAAATTGAATTGAATGTTTTTCCACACTTGTGTAAAGCGCCTTATACCTGTGGTTGTCAAATCTTATGGTTCACTACAGGCAGCTGGTTCTTTTCAGTCACATTCCTGTCTCTGTCTCACTTAAACACATCCCTGTGCTCCTATAGTCGAACCTATTGGCCCATTAATATAATCTATTCAGTAATTCCCCTTACTGTGTTACATTGTCATCACCTTCCAGTGTAAAAAGATATTAACTTTGATACAGTGTTTCAGTACTTCTTTATTATCATCTCACCTCCCTGCAGGGTAGTCCCCCAGCCGGTGATCCAAGCCTCTTGGCCTGATGGGAAGTAGTACGTGGAGGAAGGCAGGCAGATGGGTCTGATGTGCTGGGTTAGACTGACTCTGGTGTCCAGCTCCATCAACGCAATGTCACTGTCTTCAGTGTAGCTGTTGTAGTACCTGTGAGCGATGATCTGCTTCACACCCCTCTTTACTGTCCACTCATTGGTCTGGTTCTGCACTTGCAATCCCAGGAAAGCCTCCCATTTGTCGGCCTGAGACAGCCTGCACCATGAAAACAGTCAGGGCTATAAACAAATGCTTTAATTGTAATTGTAATGCAATTACATTTAAAACGAAGATGGTTCAAAAATATTAAACAAGGATCAATGGTGAGAAAAGACATGCAGTATTTAATAATGACACAGTAAACTATCTTTTTCCTTCATTAAGTCACATTTGTTTGATTTAAATTCTCTTGTAATTTTGTTGATGCCTCGGATTTCTAAAATTGTCACTGTATCTATTTAGTAAATTCTTAGTTCCATCCATCCATTCAATATTTCAGACTGCAAATCCTTTTCAGGGTCGCTGGGTAAAAAGTGAATGTAATGTGGTTTTAGCCCCATCCCAGCTGTCATAGGGCGAGTGATGGCGGGCCTTGTTTAGTATTGCACACCCTGGACAGGTCGCCAGTCTGTCGCAGGGACCAACACACAGGGACAGACAACCATTCGCACTCACATTCACTTGCACATTTACACCTAGTGGCAATTTGGATTATCCAATTAACCTATCCCCACAAATTCTTAGTTTTTAATACTAAAACAATGTTTGGAGCTGTTGCAGCCTCATAGTAAACTGACCTAAAGCCAATGATGCTGCTTTGCTTTTTCCAGTCGGTTTTTAAACAGTTTTTCAAGAAAAATTGAGGTTTAGTTTTTATAACTTTGCTTTTTTTTTTGAAGCATGTAAATATAATAATAACCACTGCAGCCAAAAAGAGTGCCTGACGAGCCCAGTTGTAAGTAAGCTATTAAGACTAAACGACTTTTCCTGTTACGCTGTGTTCGTGTTTTCCTCTGAAACAATAAGTTCCATCCATGGAGCAGCCTTTCAGCGCCTCTCTCTGTCCCAGCTCATAGGGCGAGAGGCGCTAGCAAAGTTGACCCAGACAGTAAACATTCACTTGCACAGTTTTACACCTAGTGGCAATTTGGATTACCAATTAGCCCCCACACGGAACCCAATGTTTGGAGCTGTTGCAGTATTAGCCAGAGGTCCCTTTACTACAGTTCAGAGCAGTCGACGCGGCCGAGGTAACAAAAGAGTACAAACAAAAAGAAAACAATTTTCACTAGCAGTCAAAAATGAATGTGTACACTTATGTCTGCATCTTTGTTAAATACAAACTGTTTTATTTATATAACACCAAATCACAACAACAGTTGCTTCAGAGCACCATGTTGTGAGGTAAAGACCCTATAATAATCAAGAAAAAATCCCAAACAGTAAGACAACTCAGTATCATTTGATGACAATGGTAAGGAAAAACTCCATTTTAACAGGAAGAAACCTCAGGCAGAAACAGGCTCAGGGAGGGGCGGGGCCACTTTTAAATACTCTAGGAAAAACGCGTAAGCCTGCAGTCTGTGAACGAAATGCTCTATTGCAGTGATATGATACTATGGGCATTAGATGGGGTCTCATTATTCAAGGTCTTTTATGTAATGCGAAGGATTTTAAATTTAACAAGGATCCAATGAGTGAGAAATATGCTCTCTCTTTTCTGGTCCTTGTCAGTACTCTCGTTGCTGCATTTTGGATCAACTGAAGTTTTTTCAAAGTGGGGCATTTATGTCCAGCACATCCCACAGATGCTAGATCGTTAATCCCACTGTTCCTTCCTTGGACCATTATAGGTATGTGGCGAGTTTCCTGCTGCAGGTGCAATGGACGCATCTGCGTGGCATCTACAAACCACGCCCCGCCACAAGGTACATAGTGACCACTGCAGACTGGGAACTACAGGAGAGACAGTTTTGGAGATGCTCTGACGCAGTCACCTAGCCATCACAATTTGGCCCTTGATAAATTTGCTCAAATCCTTACACTTTACAACATTTGCAGCAATATTTATCACTTAAAATAGAGCTCCTACTTGTAAACAGCAGTGTCTCGGACGCAGTGGGCAGCAGTCAGCAGCCAGCGGTCACTCAGCACAGAGGCTCCACACATGTGTCCTAGCCCCTTGAAGTGGAGGCTGACCTGCCAGGGCCACTCACCCACATTAGCTCCCTGACCTCCCACAATACGAGTGCTACTGTACAAACTCGTACCGCAATCTGAAAGCAAACACAGATCTTAATACACTAGAAAAGTCACACTGCAACCATCTGTGGGTGAGTGTGTGGTAAACATACCACAGTTAGCCTCGTCAGAGCCGTCCTCACAGTCCTGCACTCCATCACACTCTGGGTTCAGTTTACTGATGCAGAGTCCATTACTGCAGTGGAAGGTGAACGCTGAGCACACCACTGAAGCTAAATGACAGAAGACACACATGACATTAGTCTCTAAGAAAATTCTAATACAAAGGAATCTTTTAGGTCAAAATATCAATTAAAATGTTTTTTTCATGAAATCCATTTTTAATTTTTAGTATCTCCAAATCAATGAATGTAAATGTCTGCGTGAATGGGTGGATGACTGGTTGTGTAAAGCGCTTTGGGGTCCTTAGGGACTAGCAAAGCGCCATACAAATACAGGCCTTTTACCATTTACCATTTATATTAGCTTTAGTTTTGTCATTCTTCACATTCATCACACCAGTGTTTCCCAACTACTGCTCTGGTGTTATCTATTTAAAATTATTTAATTTTAATTAATTGGCCCAAAAAATACAATTTAATGATTACAGCAAATAATAAAATCATTGTTGGGCATCTGTACTTTCAATGCAGTGACTGGTAGAGTAATTACTCTTTCATGTCAGTAGGTGGCAGTGGGTAGCGAAAAGTGAGCTTGCTAAGTTAAGACAAGAGAATTAGTGATGCATGCAGTACGTGGCAGTTGCAAGACATACAACAAAGATGAATAAATATTTGAAAGGAAAAATTGCAGACTCCAAACTGAGCCTTGGACAACATTCTAGTCCAGAAGAGCCGAGTATGAGTGGTGGTCAAAAGAAAGCAAAAAACGGTGAGCTCGAGGAAATACAGCGAAAGTTATCTTTTGTTTGGATTCACTTTGACTGGAGATCCGACTGCACCAACTGTGTTA
The DNA here is from genome assembly GCF_013358895.1 of Oreochromis aureus. Lineage (NCBI taxonomy): Eukaryota > Metazoa > Chordata > Actinopteri > Cichliformes > Cichlidae > Oreochromis > Oreochromis aureus. Next base: position 3,788,826 of record NC_052961.1, read on the forward strand.
TGTTTGTGTGGGGAAAAGCTCTCAAACGGTGCCATGGTCCTAAGCAAGGTTAAACACCATCTGCACACAAAGCATCACTCACTTCAAAACAAGAACGCAGACTATTTTGTTTGCCTGCGTGAACATGCTGAGAAACAGGTAACTTTAATGAGAAAAAACACAAAGGTGTCTGAAAGAGCTCTCAAAGCTCTCAGATAGCACTTTTATTATCTGAGAGATCTCAGATAACACAAGTGCCAGACTTTCGATGACATGTCTGCAGACAATGAAAGTGTGGTTTTGGAGAAGATACGCATCGGTGGGAAGTTTACTGTGCAACTCGATGAGTCTACGCCAATGTGCGTTTTGTGGATGGAGAGTCCATCAGAGAAAACTTTCTATTTTGCAAGCCACTGCCAGAAAAAGCAACAAGAAAGGAAACACAACTGCACGAGTGTCTGCACTAATGAACCAGCAGTCATGGTCGGGCACACCAAAGGTTTCGTTAGCAGAGTGACATCGATACACCCAGATGTTATTGTTACGTACTGTTTTCTGCACCGCGAGGCGCTTGTTGCCAAGACTTTACCAGCAAACCTGTTGGATGATGTCGTGCACATGGTAAACTGCGTCAAGACAAGATCCCTGAAAAGCCGCATATTTGCACCTCTATGTGAGGAAATGGGAGCGGAGCATGAAGCCTTATTGCTCCACACGGAGGTCCGATGGTTGTCAGGCGGCAAAGTACTGGCCCGTGTGTATGAGCTGCGAGAAGAGCAAACTGTTTTTGACTGATGAGAGGTACAATGATGCAAAGCTGCTTGCAAGTGATGAGTGGCGTGCAAGGCTGGCTCACATGGCAGATATATTTCAGCATTTAAATGAACTGAACACACGAATGCAAGGCTGAAATGACACTGCTCACAAGCACAGATAAAATAAATGGATTCAATTTAAAGGTGCACCTCTGGAACAACATCTGGAATATGGCAACCTTGGCATGTTCCTACTCACTCAGAAATGACAAGGCGATATCAAAACTGCCACACTGTATGAAATAATAGGTAAACACCTGAAAAAGCCTGAGGAAAAGTTGTCCATTTATTTCCCCTCAGTCTCCACTGAATGCTTTGTAAGGGACCCATATCAGCAGCAGTTTTTGGAAAGGATATGACTTTGCAGGAGCAGGTAGAACTAACTGAACTGAGACAAGACTGTGGTTTAAAGCTCAACTTTGCTGATCTATCTTTGGGCAGTTTTTGGTTGACTGCTGCCAAGGAGTTCCCCATTCTGACAAACAGAGCTATTTTGACATTGCTCCAATTTTTCACAACATATCTATGTGAGCTACGCTTTACGAGCATGACAGCTGTAAAAACTAATAACAGAGCATGATTAAGAGCTGTTGAGGATGAGCTTCATGTTTGCCTTTCTTCAGTTCCTGCCAGAGTGTCATCTTTGTGTTCTTTTAAACAGGCCCAGGTTTCACACTGAGCGATTTCATCGCTGTTGTCACCACAATCGTCCCAGCCATTACACTTGCCATTATATGTACTGTATTAGGCTAGAATGTGTCATTTTGGAACAGGTTTGGTTGGTGGTGAGCCGTGGGATATTTTTAATCTATAAAATGTGCCGTGACTCACAAAAGGTTGAGAAACACTGCATCAGACACCCGTCTTTTCCATGACAGATGCAGATCCTATTTTTGCATGAATATTGCCCATTTTCCAACAAAGCAAAAGAAAAACTATTTGAAAAGTGTTTTTTTCTATCAGACCTTTGATCCAAAGCTCCTTTGAAACAGCCTATTTCATTACAATGCCACAGCTTAGGCTGGTCTCATTTCCAGAAAGCTCTGAGTACATGTGGAAGTTAATAAATCACAACAAAAATTTCTGGCACAACTTCACCTGCTTCCAAGGTGTGGAGAGGATGAAAAAAAAATCACAATGCAGGGACTCCAGCAACACTTAAAGGGAAGAGGAACAAATTTATTGACTGACCAACGCGTTTCAGCTTTTAAGACAGGTGGAAATTATGTCTCCTCCCCCCCGTCTTCATCATTAATGATCTAGTCCAGTATTTACTTTGCGTGACTTAATCAATTAACCAATACCAACCTGTTATATGTCAACTGGTTTATCTATGAAGATATGATTGGTTAATTTTATTTTATTTTTCTGTTTCCTGCCTTTTATTTAAGCAAACTTCTACTATGTGTTACTTTGACCCTGATGAAGGCCAGAAGCCAAAACGTGTTGGTCAGTCAATAAAGTTGTTCCTCTTCCCTTTAACTGTTGCTGGAGTCCCCGCATTGCATACATGTGGAAGTTAAAGTGAAACCAGTCATTTCTTGCACTAAATATCAGGGCTAACTTTAACCCTTTTTAAACGTTAGACAAAGAGATGTTTGATGAACTCACTGCAGTTGATTTCATCACTGTTGTCACCACAATCGTTCCAGCTATCACATTGAGAAGTATTGCTGATGCACCTGTTATTGTTGCACTGAAATTTTCCAGGACAAGCTGATAAGACAAACACAAAATCAGTTCATGTATTTACCTGGTTCAGAAAATGTGTTAGTCTTACAAGTAATCTTTTTTTTAAAAATTATCTTATGATCATTTGGGTTGAAGTCAGTATTCATCAGTGACATGTAGATCACGTCGATCAAGTAAATCAAGTTTTTGTTTTCTGTTCTCATGCTGACCTCCCATAAGGAGCCCAGTATGAGTAGGTCTCTTTTTTCCCTCCTCCACTTGCCCTTCGTATTGTGCATTTTATTGTTTTTTCCAAATTACCATCTGTCTCCAATCTGTCTTCCCATGTCATGTCTTTGCTATGTGTGTGTGTGTGTGTGTGTGTGTGTGTGTGTGTGTGTGTGTAACAAATAAAAAGCTTGATTGATTAAACTTCACAAAAAGAGATGTTTGATGGACTCACTGCAGTTGATTTCATCACTGTTGTCACCACAATCGTCCCAGCCATCACACTGAGAAGTATTGCTGATGCACCTGCTATTGTTGCACTGGAACATTCCTGTACAAGCTGAAAAAACAAACAAAAAATCAGTTTATCTATTTATCTGGTTCAGAAAATGCCTTCGTCTTTTGTGTAATCACTTATTTAAAAAAGAAAAAAAAATCATCTTAGTGATCGTTTGGGTTAAAGTCGTTACTCATCAGTGAAACCCTGGTTGACACGTAGAATGAGTTCAACTAAGTGTTGATTATGTTGTTTGTTGCTTTTGATGGTGACCATTATGGTTTACATATATATTTATCTCAATAAGCACAAATCAGAATAGTTTCAATTTCTGCTGGTCTTGATACAGTTTTTTTTATCTGTGTTGTCGCCATAGAGATCGAACCCACGACACAGGCATTATTTTGGTTTATATGGACCTTTTTTATATTGTATCTTAGAAGTGACTGCCAGTTCTTCTTAAACAATTTCTAGTTGAGATTTAATCCACATTTGCTGCTAAACCTTCTTTTAGACTTCACAAAAAGAGATGTTTGATGGACTCACTGCAGTTGATTTCATCGCTGTTGTCACCACAATCGTCCCAGCCATCACACTGAGAAGTATTGCTGATGCACCTGCTATTGTTGCACTGGAACATTCCTGTACAAGCTGAAAAGACAAACAAAAAATCGGTTTCTCTATTTACCTGGTTCAGAAAATCCGTTGTGGGCGAAGGTTGCCGGTTCGATCACCGGGCTCTCTGTCCTGGTCGTTGTGTCCTTGGGCAAGACACTTTAGCCTACCGCCTACTGGTGTTGGCCAGAGGGGCCGATGGCGCGATATGGCAGCCTTGCCTCTGTCAGTCTGCCCCAGGCCAGCTGTGGCTACAACTGTAGCTGCCTCCACCAGTGTGTGAATGTGAGAGTGAATGAATAGTCGAATTGTAAAGCGCTTTGAGGGCCCCGAAAAGCGCTATATAAATGCAATCCATCATTATTATTATTATTATTATTATTATTATTATTATTATTACTCCTTCATGTAAACATTCATTTTTCATTTCTTTCATTTCACATTTCATTTTAAAAAGAAAAAAAAAATCATCTTAGCAATCATTTGGGTTGAAGTCAGTACACAGTGGAACCCTGGTTGACACAGAACAAATCAAACTTAGTGGTTAAACTTAGTAGTCATTATGTTGTTTGTTGCGTTTGATGGTGACCGTAGATGCATATTTATCTCAGTAAAAAACAAATCCACATTTGGTGCTAAACCTTCTTTAATTCTTATTAGATGTTAGATAAAGAGACGTTTGATGGACTCACTGCAGTTGCTTTCATCACTGTTGTCACCACAATCGTCCCAGCCGTCACACTGAGAAGTCTTGCTGACGCACTTGTTGTTGTTGCACTGGAATCTTCCCGGGCAAGCTGATAACACAAACACAAAATCGGTTGATCTATTTACCTGTTTCAGAAAATGTGTTAGTTTTACAGATAATCATTAATTAAAAAAAAAAAAAATAAGAAGAAAAAAAAATGTTCTTAGCGATCAGTTGGTTTGAAGTCAGTACACAGTGAAACCCTGGTTGACACATAGAATGAGTCAAAAGAAGTTTAAATGGTAAATGGCCTGTATTTGTATAGCGCTTTGCTAGTCCCTAAGGACCCCAAAGCGCTTTACACGTTCAGTCATCCACACATTCACACACTGGTGATGGCAGCTACATTGTAGCCACAGCCACCCTGGGGCGCACTGACAGAGGCGAGGCTGCCGGACACTGGCGCCACCGGGCCCTCTGACCACCACCAGTAGGAAACGGGTGAAGTGTCTTGCCCAAGGACACAACGACCGAGACTGTCCAAGCCGGGGCTCGAACCGGGAACCTTCTGATTACAAGGCGAACTCCCAACGCTTGAACTCCCAACACGATCGCCCCTTTAACTTAACGGTCACCATGTTGTTGGCTGCTTTTGATGGTGACCATTGTTCTCTACATACATATTTATCTCTAGGAGTAGGTTTCAATAATCGATTTTCCAATTCAAATCGATTTTAGCTTGAATAAAGCGATATCGATTCATTAAATGATGAATCGACTTTTATATATAAATGTATTTTGCCAGAAATGCCAGAATCTCAGGTTAAAGCTCACAAAAGTATTTCAACAAACACCAAACAGATAAAACAGCAAACGAGAGCAGATACATGGAGTCCACACAAAGACGTAAACACAGAGCCGAGCCGACACATCACAGTCTGTGAGATGTCGGCTTTCTCACCCGACTGCACGTACACAGACACTCCATCAGTGCTGAAAGCCGACAGCTCACAGATTCTGATGCTGCAGGTTTTGTCACTCTCTGACCAAAATTCACTGAACCAGCAGCAAAAGAAGAGCAAACTACGCTCCACGTTTTATAAACATCGTCACTAATTCCCTTACTTTTGCTGTTTTGTTTCCACCACGATAAAATCACACTTCCTGCACAGCTCTTGCTCTCTCTCAGTGTACTTTAAGAACAGTTTTCCATCTCAAATCTCTGTTTTCTGCATTATTTTCTTATTACACACCAGTCTACCGTCGTGTTCAGTGCTGTTGGCCTCTGTTTTGTTTTGGGGTTTTGTTTTTTGTTTTTTTCAAAATTGACCTCCAGCAAGAAAGCCCAATTTCTGCTATTCAATACTGAAGAAATTTAAACTTTTTAGAAGACATGCAAAACACTTAGCTGTGTCTCAAATAAAACCTCTGTAACTTTGCTCTGCTTCACTTCAGCAGCATCAGGTGATGTGTTGGTTCATGGTTTTCTTTAGTTTTGATCTACTGCAGAATATTTTTAAGGTTATCTACTATAAAAAGCCAGGCCAGGAAAATCTCCTTCATGTTTTTCTGTGGTTTATTCTCAGTTAATTTCACACAAAGGCATGTGTTCTGATGCTTACACCTCTGATGAAGTCTCACAAGTTTCAGTACTGATAAATGATGACTGTCTAAGGCAAAATTGAATCAAATCAAATCTGTGATCGAATTGAATCGTGACCTTGTGAATTGGAATCGAATCAATTATAGAAATCGGTGACGATACCCAGGCCTATTTATCTCAGTAAAAAACAAATCTGCATTTGGTGCTAAACCTTCTTTAACTCTTTTTAGACTTTAGAGAAAAAGATGCTTGATGGACTCACTGCAGTTGATTTCATCACTGTTGTCACCACAATCGTCCCAGCCGTCACACTGAGAAGTCTTGCTGACGCACTTGTTGTTGTTGCACTGGAATCTTCCTGTACAAGCTGAAAAGACTAACAAAAAAGCAGTTCATCTATTTATCTGGTTCAGAAAATGCCTTCGTCTTTCAGGTAATCATTTATTTAATGAATAAAATGTTAGCGATCATTTGGTTGAAGTCAGTACTCATCAGTGTAACCCAGCTGACATGTAGAACAAGTCAAATGGAGTCAAACTTAGTAGTCATTATGTTGTTGCTTTTGATGGTGACCCTTATACTATACATATATATTTAACTCAGTAAGTACAAAGCAGAATAGTTTCAATTTCTGCTGGTCTTTACAGTTTACTTTATCTGTGTTGTTGCCATTGTCATCCAACCCATGACACAGGCATATTTTTGGTTTATATGCACATTTTTCCACCCCAAGCAGACACTGTGATGAGTGTGATAGTGAAGAATGTACTTAGATAGACTGAGTGCGACTGCCAGTTCTTCTGAGACAGTTTCTAGTTGAGATTTAATCCACATTTGGTGCTAAACCAATTGTGAACTCTTTTTAGACTTCACAAAAAGAAATGTCTGATGGACTCACCGCAGCTGATTTCATCGCTGTTGTCACCACAATCGTCCCAGCCGTCACACTGAGAAGTCTTGCTGACGCACTTGTTGTTGTTGCACTGGAACATTCCTGTACAAGCTGAAAAAACAAACAAAAAATCGGTTTATCTATTTACCTGGTTCAGAAAATGCCTTCGTCTTTTGTGTAATCACTTATTTAAAAAAGAAAAAAAAATCATCTTAGTGATCGTTTGGGTTAAAGTCGTTACTCATCAGTGAAACCCTGGTTGACACGTAGAATGAGTTCAACTAAGTGTTGATTATGTTGTTTGTTGCTTTTGATGGTGACCATTATGGTTTACATATATATTTATCTCAATAAGCACAAATCAGAATAGTTTCAATTTCTGCTGGTCTTGATACAGTTTTCTTTATCTGTGTTGTCGCCATAGAGATCGAACCCACGACACAGGCATTATTTTGGTTTATATGGACCTTTTTTATATTGTATCTTAGAAGTGACTGCCAGTTCTTCTTAAACAATTTCTAGTTGAGATTTAATCCACATTTGCTGCTAAACCTTCTTTTTAGACTTCACAAAAAGAGATGTTTGATGGACTCACTGCAGTTGATTTCATCGCTGTTGTCACCACAATCGTCCCAGCCATCACACTGAGAAGTCTTGCTGACGCACTTGTTGTTGTTGCACTGGAATCTTCCTGGACAAGCTAATAAGACAAAAACAAATAGGTTCATCTATTTACCTGGTTTCTACCTACTTTAGAAATTGCTACAGTCCTTTAGGCAAACATTTTTTTTTTAAAGAAAAAATATCTTAGCAATCAGTTGGGTTGAAGTCGGCAATAAAATACTGGGTGACACCTAAGAGGACTTAATGGTCAGCATGTTGCTTGTTGATTTTGTTGAGGATCATTATATAACATTACAGCACAAGGTGAGCAGACAGGACATGTAGACTCTAGAGATACTGCGCAAATGGAAGAAGGTTACAAATCATCCTCTTATGGCCTCTGACAGTGGACTCATCTCTGTGCCTGTCCTTCTAGACCTCAGATCAGTGTTTGATACACATGAATATCTGCTTTTCTCTGGTCTAAGGAGGTTGGAAAGAAAAGTATCTGGACTTCTTTAAGTTTCCTTATAGACTCTGCTAAATACCTTCAAAAAATTACTGACTGTGCTTTTCACACTTCACCGATATGTGACCTATGCATTTTCCTCACATATTCCCAGTGAAAATATTTGTTTTTAAAAACAAAACAAAGAAAACAATACAAAAAAATTGTATCTTAATTTACTTCGTTTGGCCGAAGGAATCTGGGAGTAGCTTCCTTCGAAACCAAGGAAGTTTTTTTTCTCATTTGTGACCAGCGTTAGTAACATGACGTTTCCAGAAGAGAAGAAGGACAATAATTTTTGAGGATTCCCACACTGTCTGAGAAAAGAACACAGAGACAGAAAGGTTAACTTTTAAAGAGGAAGTTTACAGAAGCCTGAAAAGCCTGTTTTATTTCTGATAACACACAGCAGGGATACCACAGTCCTGGGGCTGGATGCATAAAGGATGTGTGTGAACAAAATTCCTCTTCTTGAACATACACTGGAATTTATAGTAAAAGACTGGTGTTTTAAAAATGCACAGCTATGCCGTATAGTTTAGACAAGGTTTACACATGGTTTTGTTATGTTTTTTAATTGTCTATTTATGTAAGTTAAACAGGAATTACAGAAGTTTGCATTTAATTTCAAAACACATCTACTTCATTGTGAATGTTATAATTTCATCAATAAAAAAATGTGTGCATCCATTTTTTCATGCATCTGGCCTACATGGTACATCTGTGCATCTCTATAATAAGGTGAAACGTCAAACACACAGAGGTCACCAAACGCAAGACCTTCAGTTAAGATGGACATACATATATCTTTAAATGTCTTATTTTTTCTGACCTAAATTTCAAAACCCAAACATTCAGTCTACTCAGGCAACAAACAGAAACTTTGAGATAACTGGCAGTTTAAATTCTGGGAGAGGAATTATTTGTCTCACTCTGTCAGAGCACGTTTCTCTATGGGAGCCAGCGAATCATAGACTTTGATGAAGTCGCGCTGACAGTCGTCCTCCAAGTTCAGAGTGTGAAAGTCAAGCCTAACTCGGTGGCCGGGTTCCGCCCGAAGCCTCCACTGAAAGTTGGCATTTGGAGGATAAAGATAGTCTGGAAACCCCGGAGAATGCACAATTCCACGATTCCTGACATGGATGTTGAAGAACTTCCTCTCTAAAAATATGTTAACAAAAGTAACATTGCATCATTGTTACTGTGCATCAGGATATGAAGGTCTTATGCTTTGTAACATATTCATGTAAATAAATAGACATTACATTTTGAGGCAACTTATTAAATCTGTTTTAAATTTATTTTAACAAAATTAGAGCTTTACATTTAGAAATGCTTGAAGATAACCCAGTACTCACTAGCTAATGTGGACCTGGTCAAGCGTGGATCTATAACTGTAAACACAAAGATAAATGTATTAGTAAACCACATAGATAATAAACTTTGCAGTCTTAAACACCTCTCTGCTTCTTCTCTCCTCCTGTTAAAATAGTGGCGATTTGAAAAAAAAAACTTGTAACCATTTCACAGATGTAACATTATCTACAGCTACTTTCACTACCATTGATATTTATTTAGAGTCTTTTTCTTCAATTGATCTTTCTGAGTTAACTTCAGTAATTACTTCCTGCAAACCATTCAGACAAGACTGCGCAGGGAAGTCCTAACATTAATTAATGTTAATGAAAAGTTTCAGGTTTCAGAGCTCATCACAGCACAGAAACAGCTTTAGTGAAGGTTACAAAAGATTTTCTTATGGCCTCTGACAGTGGACTCATCTCTGTGCTTGTCCTGCTAGACCTCAGTGCAGCGTTCGATACTGTTGACCATAATATCCTATTAGAGCGATTAGAACATGCTGTAGGTGTTACAGATACTGCGCTGCAGTGGTTTGTATCATATCTATCTAATAGACTCCAATTTGTACATGTAAATGGAGAGTCCTCTTCACACACTAAGGTCAATTATGGTGTTCCACAGGGTTCAGTGCTAGGACCAATTCTGTTTACATTATACATGCTTCCCTTAGGCAGCATCATTAGAAGACATAGCATAAATTTTCACTGTTATGCAGATGACACGCAGCTCTATCTATCCACGAAGCCAGGTAACACACACCAATTAGTTAAACTGCAGGAACGTCTTAAAGACATAAAGACCTGGATGGCCGCTAACTTTCTGCTTCTTAATTCAGATCAAACTGAGGTTATTGTACTCGGCCCTGAAAATCTTAGAAATATGGTATCTAACCAGTTTTTTACTCTGGATGCTATTACTTTGGCCTCCAGTAACACTGTGAGGAACCCTTTTTGACCAGGATATGCCCTTCAATACGCATATTAAAAAAATATCTAAGACTCCTTTATTTGCACAATATCTCTAAAATTAATTCATTAAATCTCAGAGTGACGCTGAAAAACTAGTTCATGCATTTATTATTTCTAGGCCAGATGATTTTATTTTATAATCAGAATGTCCTGAAACCTCCCTGAAAAGCCTTCAGTGAATCCAAAATGCTGCAGCAAGAGTACTGACAGGGACTAGAAAGAGAGAGCATATTTCTCCTATATTAGCTCCTTGTTAAATCTAGAATCAAATTTAAAATCCTGTCTTAAATAATCAGGCCCCATCTTATCTTAATGACCTTGTAGTACCATATCATCCTATTAGAGCACTTCGCTCTCACACTGCAGGCCTACTTGTTGTTCCTAGAGTATTTAAAAGTAGAATGGGAGGCAGAGCCTTCAGTTTTCAGGCCCCTCTTCTGTGTAACCAGCTTCCAGGTTGGATTCAGGAGACAGACACTATCTCTACTTTCAAGATTAGGCTTCAAACTTTCCTTTTTGCTAAAGCATATAGTTAGGGCTGGACCAGGTGACCCTGAATCCTCCCTTAGCTATGCTGAAATATCTCTAAGCTCCTTCTATCTTCATCCACTCACCCTCAACCGGCCTAGGCAGATGGCTGCCTCTCCCTGAGCCTGGTTCTGCTGGAGGTTTCTTCCTGTAAATAGGGAGTTTTTCCTTTCCCATCAACAAACCACTTGCTCATAGGGGGTCATATGATTGTTGGGGTTTTCTTTGTTTTCTCTGTTTTATTTTAGGTCCCTACCTTACAATATAAAGTGTCTTGAGGCGATTGTTGTGCGTTAAATAAAATTGAATTTAACTAAAATTTCATCATGTTGATGTAAGCACAACACAATTTCACGGGCCAGGAAAACATTGTCTGTGACAGAAGTTATAAATGTAAGAACTTTTACCCCACCAGTGGTAAAATCACAGTCTAATGTGGACGGAAAGATGGCGCTGTCTGTGCCATGTGACACTGCCGGTATTTCACCCGCTAATATACTGCATACAACCTTCTTGACTCTCACAACCATGCAAGGGGTGAGAACTTTCCAACCCCCCCCCCCAATAAGTTAATAAGGTGTCCTCGCTGAGTGCTCTTGTCTGAGGCTTCACTAAACACAATTAACTTCAAGGCACACATACTGCCTAAGTGCTGTAAGTGCAAAACAAACATTGCAGTTTACTGAGTACATAGCATGCTTCATGCAAAGTGTTTACAGTCTCATTTTTTTATGTTGCTTGCGTCAAACTTTACATCTATCAAATTTACTAGTTTTACTAATTTACTAGGAGGCATTAGAAGGCCATTATTCTTCTTGCAAAAAAGCGAATTTTGCTTCCCGGCTCATCATCATCAAAATATATGATGATGCATATGCTGAATGTAGCTTGCCTGATGTATTTTCACTTGTCAGATCTGAGCACGCTGTGAGAATTAACTCACTTTTGCATTCAAACATGAAGTGCCAAACAGTTTAATAGCCAAAGCACTATCTTGCACACAAGACTGTATTGTTGTTCAAAGTCTATGGATGTAGGCTGCCGTACTTACATTGAGACTCTCCTTATCAAAAGATACCAATGATGCTTATAATTATAATACTTATGATGCATATTTCTGAAGCCTTACAAGAATAACAATTATCGTGGTTGATCATTTTTTTCTCTTAAGAATTGCATTCTTTCTTACTCAGTTTTGGATTTGTTAATGATTTCACATTATCTCAATTATGGCAAATTTATTGAAAAGATATAGGATCCATCCATCCATCGTCTTCCGCTTTTCCAGGAATGGGTTGTGGAGGCAGCAGCCTAAGCAGAGAAGCCCAGACCTCCCTCTCCCAGCCACCTCCTCCAGCTTATCCGGGGGAACACCAAGGCATTCCCAGGTCAGCCATGAGATATAATCTCTCCAGCATGTTCTGGGTCTGCCCTGGGGCATCATTCAGGTGGGACATGGTCGGAGCACCTCGTCCAGGAGGCGCCCAGGAGGCATCCTTGTCAGATGCCCAAACCACCTCAACTGGCTCCTTTCAATGTGGAGGAGCAGCGGCTCTACAAATGATGAAAAAACCTGTGGAAAACTGAACTTCATAAATCTGTGAGCTGTCAAACCTTGTGAGATGATGCTGCTGATGTTCAGGGTGTCACTGGGTTTCAGCAGTCCTTGTCCCTGTTGGCCCCATTCACTTTCTGCTGGAGGCTCCAGAGACTCAATGGCTTCATCCACAGTGGTCTGCTCAGGGACGGGGACATCAAACTCGGACTCATAATACACCACAATGCTGTCGTCCCCGCTGTCACCCTCACTGCTCCACAAGACACAGAGAGGATTTATACAGACTTTATTTTTAAAGTGCCCCACTGAACAAGAGAGTTCCGCATTTTAGATACAAACCAATCCACCACATTAAAACCAATCATCAAATACTCTGCAGAATCCCGAATGGAGCTGCAATGCCAAACGCAGCAATGGAAGACACACCTGAGTGACGGGCTGAGGTTGAACACAAACAAGACTGAGTACTTAGAAGCGGGCCCCCAAACCGACCAGAACATCAGCGTCGATGGAGAAGATCTGGCGAATGTGTCTCACTTCAAGTACCTCGGATCGATGATCAGCAATGACGGCAACATCCTGCCAGAAGTACAAGCCAGGATTAATGTGGCCTGGATGAAGTGGCGCTAAGTCACTGGTGTTCTGTGTGACCGACGAATCCCCGACCGCCTCAAGTGAAAGATCTACAAGAGTGTAGTGCGCCCTGTGGCCCTTTATGGATCCGAATGTTGGCCGGCAACCGCAAAGCACGAACAGGCCCTTCACACAAAGGAAATGCGGTTGCTGCGATGGTGCCTGAGCCTGACATGATGGGACCACATCATGAACATCAGCATCCGAAAGCGGCTGGGCATCACGCCGATCACAGAGAAGACGCAATGGTATGGGCTCGTGGTCAGAAGTGATAAAAACTCAGTGGCAAGAACAGCACTGCGACTCAGCCCCCAAGGCTGGCGATCAAGGGGCAGACTAAAAAGGCGATGGATGGACAGAATCAAAGATGACGTGAAAAAGATATGTGCCAACCTGAACGATGCCCTTGATCGTGTCGAATGGAGGTGGCTTTGCAGAAAAGCGGATCCGGCAGAGTGGGAATAACTCTAGGAGGAAGAAGATCAAATACTCTGCAGATTCATAAACTTTTGCATGTGGTATGTATAACCAGCACAGAAACTGGGTGGGGCTACATGGCATAGGTTTCCATGGCCAAGGCACTCCTGTAGCTGTAATGTATTGATGTCTCAGTACTTTTGTGTATAATGTATCTACACATGCCTCTGAGCATTACTGAGCCCCCGGCACACAGCAGTGATTGTCCTTCCTTTGACCTTTTGGTCAGAATGAACTACTGGATATCAGGAGCAAGCAACAGACCAGCTGTTCTGGAAGCGCAGTCATAACCATTACATCTTGATACATGTCAGAGTTGCACTGACTCTAATCCATCTTAGAAAACATTAACTTCAAGAACTGACAGTTGATTCAGCACCTTAACATCTTTAACTAGATAAGCTGATCACAGTGAACAAATGACAAACACACAACATTTAACAGTGAGCATGACACCATGGCCACTGACAGGCACAGTCAAGTTTCTGTTTCACATTACCTGAAGGCCTGGACGGTGTTGCGGTTGAAGTATTTGGCCAGCACTGAGTTTTTGGAGTAAATCAGTTTCAGCTGAAAGAGAAAAAAGTCACACATCATTGCAGTGACTTCCTTTAATTGCCTCAAGAAAGACAGAAACACACAACAGAGGAAGCCACAGGTTTGTGATAACATCAAGATTACAACACAAATTCATAGCAAGCAGTCATTTTGATCCAAATCGACAGGATGGCGTGGCGCGTTATCTTTATGGAACAATCAGAAGGTAGGTACACTGTAGTCATAAAGAGACTGTAACAATCCTCAGACAGGCTGTGGTGTTTAAATGATGTCCAGTTGGTACGAAGTGGTCCAAGGTGTATCAAGAAAATATCCCCCACATCATTATATCACCAGCAGCCTGAAATGTTGACAGAAGGCAAGATGGAGCCATGGTTTCCTGTTGTTTACATCAAATTCTGACCCAAATGTCACAACAGAGTTTTAGAACTCAAGACTTTTTCAATTTCTTAGACTTGATTTTACAGGCCAATTTATGAAACTGTATGAGAATAGAACTTTAGGATTGTTGTAATCTCACAATAAATGCTTTTATAGTGCTTAACAAATTTATTAGGCCACCATCCACCCTAAGGTTTATGCCGCAGTTACCCTAAATTAGCAGCATCGGTAATTACCCAAATTATTTTTTATGTTTCCCCCATGGTTAATCCACAGGTATCAGCAGGCTCTTTGACAAAAATTCTATATTTTTTCATCTTAATGCCATTTTTTATGTCATTAAGATGCTAAATTACTGTTATTTACTTTTGTTGGTGTTTTAGTGGTTGAATGTTATGCTTGATTAATTTCTGGCTTGTGACAGTGTGCTGGCTCAAATATGGGTATAAAAATGTGAATTCAGTTGGAAATTCCTCACTGTTGTTCAAAACGGTCAAATATAAAGAACTCACTGAAAAGGAAAGAGTCTGCATTAAAGCACTTTGTGATGCTGATCTTTCTCACTTTTATGACAGGTGTGTGTATTTCATACTACTCTTCTTTGTTTCCTGAATAATTCTTTCTTCACAAGATAAAAACTGCAATCATCATAAAGTCCATAACATGTCATACAGCATATATGCTGTGAGTCTGTTAGGTCTCACCTGTTGGCTGACTCGAGCGGCCAGCTGAGTAAACTCTGCGCTGCTGGGATCTTCATGCTCTTGCAGGAATCGCTGGTTGCTGATTCCCATGGAGCCGATGTAAATTCTCTGCACAGTGTCATTGTTGTGTACTAAAGACACACAAAATGTTTAAAATATTTTATACACAACTTGGATTTTTTTTTAATTTACTCAACTAAATTGAAAAAGTTCATTTTTGAAAACTTAGATAAAAAATGTCACAGTTAGCTGTGAAAGCATGTTTTTCAGAAAAGTTACCCGAGTTTTACCAAAACCTTCAACTGCAGCGAGTTTCACTTTATATTAACAGGAACTTAATACAATATATTTGTGGGAAACTAACACACAGATCATAAAACAGCACATACACAAATATTAGAATACTTAATATTGAAACACAGCCTCCATCATGACTTGTGATAGTTTGAAGAATTGTAATTATTTAGCAAATAGAGAAATGAATGTGTTATCAAAACTGGCTGCAGCCATTTTGCGCTGTCTGTCCTGCGTGCTGCACAACAACATTCAATATTTAGTATTTACTGCTGTTCACACTTAGCTAGATTAACGTGATGGTGTTGTGTTTAGTATGTTGCTTTGTTTTTTTGTTTTTTTTGCTTGTTTTCTCTTCTTTTTCTCTCAACAGGTGATCCAGGGGATTTTTTTTCTCTTTGTCTTTGTAAGTGCCCTTTCTCACTGTCCCTTTTCCCTTCTGTTTTTCTTTTCCTTCCTCTCTTTCTTTCTCCCTTTCCTATCCCCCAGTCATGTCTGTCCCATCTGTAACAACTGAAAATAAAGTAAATAATAACAACAAAGTTTGATCAAATGGACCAATACGGCAATGCCATGATGATCCATTTGGCAAAATAAATCCATTTGGTATCCTTGTTGGTCTTCAGACAACAATTCTGACGGCTAAAGAACCAAATGGGACAGGCAAAAAACAAAAAACAAAAACAAAAAACTGGCTGCAGTGGGGAATTGTTTTGCCATTAGCTTATAGTCAGCAGTAGACTGATTACATCATTTTGGAAAGAAAGTCCATGTTCTCTGTAACCCCCACAAATGTGGCATTGATAGAAAACCCAGCATGTCCTCTTGGCAGTACAATAGGACTGAAATAGATTGTATAAATGGTGAATGACATAGAGGTCTCTGACTCATGTCCTACACAGAAGACAAAAAGGAATTGCTGGGTCTTAGGTCGATACCTGCCTTGACTGCTGTCACTTTTTAGTTATGGGGTCACAAATGCCAGCTCTGCAAAATGAATCTGAAAGGACTGCACACAACAGCAAAGTTCAAATTCTAGTTAGTGTCCCTATTTTATATTTGGCTCCATTTTTATCCATGTACTTATCTTTTAGTTATATCTATCTGTTTTTAGTAAGTTTGTTCTTATATTCCCTTTTATTCCTGTATAATTAGTGCCTTCAACCTGCTGACATATCTGGTACTTTGTTAAAGAGCATTTTATTTAATCATGTCTTAATTTCCCTGTTTCTATTGTAAAGCGGTTTGGTGTACTGTTGGTTTTTTAAATGTGCTATATAAATAAAGTTGTATTGTATTATATTGTATAAAGGCAGCTTACAGTGAAAGGGCCAGGGCAGCAGTTGACTCATCACAAGCAGAATAGCGACTGCTATCAGCAGGGTGACTCCTATCCACACCTTCATCCTGCAGAGATGAAGTTACGTAAACAGTTACAGTTTATGTAACTGTAGCTGCTCTGTAGACAGAGAGGGGGGAGAGGAGACCACTGTTAGAGTTTATCAGTTGTTACAGACTAAAAAATATTCCACTGAAATCCAAAAACATGTATTATGAGGAAGACAATGACACGCAGACACTGCAGAACTGAAGACGGCACAGAAGGACTTTATCAGCCACAGAGTGCTGCAAGGATATTAAAAGGAACACAAAAAAGATTTGCCTATTAAAACATTTAAGCTATGACAAATATGAACTATGAAAGGAAGCCTTTAAAGGGACACTGACCACAACCACAAGGGAAATGATACCAAACTGTACTGGGACATGTATAAACTAGTAAATGAAGAGGCACAATGGGAAACACACAGCCATGAATGAGGGAGATCGCAACGCTGGACAGAAGAAAACAAAAGGCCTTAATACAGAGGAAATGACGAGGGAACAGGAAACTCATGGGGAGCACAGTCGGGGCAAATTACACACAACTAGTGATGAGAATTCAGGCTCTTTTTAGAGAACCGGCTCTTTCGGCTCCCAACCGGCTCTTCAGGTTGTTTTGTTGCTTTAATTAATTTATTATCAACAACAATATAAAATTATGCACAAAAGGAATTCCGGGTTGGGAAGCTCATCTTGTAACCAGAAGGTTGCTGGTTCGATCCCCAGCTCTGTCTGTCTTGGTCGTTGTGTCCTTGGGCAAGACACTTCACCTACTGCCTACTGGTGTTGGCCAGAGGGGCCGATGGCGCGATATGGCAGCCTCGCTTCTGTCAGTCTGCCCCAGGGCAGCTGTGGCTACAACTGTAGCTGCCTCCACCAGTGTGTGAATGTGAGAGTGAATGAATAGTGGAATTGTAAAGCGCTTTGAGGGTCTCGAAAAGTGCTATATAAATGCAATCCATTATTATTATTAATGTAAAAACAAACGTATAAATCTAAACGGTGGCCCCTAGAGACAAAGCAGAGAGAGAAAGAGAGCCAGGGACAACAACAAGAGACAACATAGTTACATAAGAAAGGTATAGTAATCATCCGTGTTGATCATCCACAATTATTTTCAGTTGCAAATGATAAAGGATTCAGAAGGTTTATTCATGCAGTGAATCCTATGTATGCAATTCCAAGCAGGAAAAATCTCTCACATTTTAATTTATATTTAATTGTGTTGTGGTTTGCAGTGTTTTGTGTTGTTTCACTTTAAATTTGTTTAAAAGGAAAAAGATGAAAATTTAAATAGTTAAAAGTTGAAATGTAAATAGTTGGTTTTTGTATTTTATAATTTATTTATTACATTTTATGTGGAGTCAATAAATACAATTATATTTACGGTGGCCCCTAGAGACAAAGCACGTACAAACTCCAAAACAACACAAAACACTGCAAACCATAACACAATAAAACATGAATTAAAAGATGCAAAACAAAAAGAAGATGCACATTCTGTGTCAACATGAAACATAATACAAAATGACATCAGAAAACAAGAACTCAAAACACTGGGTCAAGTAACCCAGCATGGTGACACACAGGGATTCCCATTGATGTGTTAGTTTACCTCCTTTGTTTAATCCTGTGAAGTGAGAGAGGAAAGGTTCTTGTCATAACCATCATTTGCACATTATTGAATGGAAAGTAGAAGCCTGTAGATCCCTCATCAGTTGGAGATCAGATTTGTTTGCCATACATGGCGTTTTACTTAATACAAATACTAAAGGGACCACAGTGACAGTGCACTTATGTGGCTTATACATGTGGAAGTGAGTGTATGACAATCCATCAACATCTGCATTTTGTTTGGACTCTGCAAGTGTTTTGCTGCTGGTCACGTTGAGCCATTTTTGTTTTGCCTATTCTAAAAGAATTGTTACAGCTAAGCAAGATGGGGGGAAAAGTTTAACAACTATTTGGGAAATTGTCATTTTTAAAGTAAACTATAGTGGTATTCATCGGTGACTGCCAACAACAGGTAACTCACTGGAATCCTTTATGAGAAAGACTACAAGACTGTGCACAGACTATTTCCTGATGTGAAAGCTGAGAGGAGGAACCACATGCATCCTTTAAATGCCTGTGCAGTTAAATTCGGTTCAATGTTATTCATACAGCACTAAATCTTAACAGTCGCCTAAAAGTGCTTTGTACAGAACCTCTAATACAGGCTAGTATGTCCACCTGGGGATTTCTAATATCAATTTTGCATTCAATAAAGAGGGCCACTGCTATCCATACCAACAGACCTGGATAAACCTGTAATCAGGTTTTTGGAAAACACCTGACCAACTCAAGAAACCAACTGAACTGAAACACACAAAACCTCAGCGTCGGAATTCAAGCATTTCACAAAATGTGACGCATATCAGTAAACCACAAACAGTCAAAGTGGAAACACCAGAATAATTTGTAAACAAAGTAGCAGCAGTACAACACATGCATACGTGCATGAGGTTTATGAGGGTTTGAGAATGAGCCAGATGATCTTAAAGAAGCTGAGGTCCAAAAAGAGATGCAGATAAGAGACCGCGCACGGCCACTACTCAAGATCACCTCAGATATTTGCTTCTGACAAAATACAAAACATATAAAAAATATAACTAATACTAAAACTAAAAGCAAACGAACGTCAAATGTTTTTAATAATAAAAACTGAAATGATTCTGGAAACTTACTAAAAGAGAATAAATAATAAATATCAATGCAAATATGAGAGGTAAATGTAACAATGCTATGAAATAATCTTGAGTTTTAAAATAGCTCTTTTGATTGAAAGATTTCAGTATTTCTTCACTTGAAAGCACTGAACATCCTGCTTTTCCATTACTTCTGTGAGTGTGGGAGCAGCAGTGCAGCGTCCTTAAGTGTCTGTTATTTCTGGCTAACAAATGGCATCACAGAGCGCACTGGTTGTACTGAAATGAATTTTCTATCCCAGTTTAATGGTGGTGATAAAGTACCACTCCTTCCTGTAATTCCACTTTTCAATCAGATAACTAACAGATTTCAAACTGTCCTCAATCCTGACCTGACAGTTCTGACCTGAGGTCAGTTTTGGGCTAATCCAGATTATAAAATGTGTGTTGGTTTGGATGCACGAGATGGAGATGAATGCTTCAGAAGACCATCTAAAAATACTTCCAGGGAAAGACGACTACTACATGTATAAATCCACACTGCAACATTGACATTATCATTGACAGATATCAGTGTTTCCACTTCTGTTGTTCATCCAGCAACCACTCGATGTTGTGCGATATAGTTTGCTGTGATTAATATATCTTCCTACCCACCCTGGAGTAGGAAGTTTCAATCATTCTTTGAGTTAAGCAGCAGCCTCTAGTTTGTATATACTGGACTTGATTGTATATATTTCTGTCTTACTATTTATATTTTACTCCTGCACAGTTACCATAATTTTGTTTTACATGTACAATGACAATAAAGGCCTACTCTTCTTCTTCATTGTCATAGCAACACTGTGTTACTGACATGTGTATTTAAATAGTTTTTACGTAATAACTATTGTAGGCTGATTAGTCATGTGATCAGTGCTATATATGATTACCTGCTACTGACAAATACATTCCTTTATTGTATAAAAATTACAGAAATACTGCACCTGCATTTATTTAGAGTTTGTGTTAGGTTGGATAGAATTGGGATACGTCTCTGGAAACCATCCAGCAATTACAAAGCAGCTATATTATTAAGAAAGGGTTTATAAATCTGCTGGGATTGAGTCACTGACAAACGTTAAAAATATCTGTTTCAACCACAGACTTTAATGACCTGAAAATAGTGAAACTACTTTTCTGTAAAAATGTTTTGTTTGAACGAATTTCCCTTTGTCTTTCTTATAGATGACGTTGGTTCTCTGGCTAACCACACGCTGACTGTAGGTAACGGTGACGTCATTATTTTTTGTTCCAAGTGCCATCTTTTGCCATCATTTGCCCCGGCTCAGGTTCCTCCTCCAGTCAATGTAGAGGAACCACAGAAGTAGAAATTTCACTGTGTAAATGTGTCGTGAAGGCAGGAAACTGCAGTGTTTTTGATTTGGTACGAACAGTGCTGGAAATCCCGTTTTCTTTCTTTGTAATTAAGCTTCTCTTCCACTTCTGAGAAGCATACTTGTTAAGCGAGTAGTGTGCTGAGAGTGCTTACGGATGTATGTACTCCACAATCTTTGTGCTTGTAGAGAATTTAAACAGTGCCTGACATACACAACAGTGGAACTTGCTAAAGGAAAAAAAATGTTTAATGAATAAATTAATCAAATGTATACATATGTGTAAATGTAAATAAGTTATTTCTGCAAATTTATTCTGTTAAGTTCACAAGGAGTAGAAATGCTTTAAATATTTATTGTAACCCGGTTTTGTGGAACACATTGTGGATATTGTTGCACTCTGACAGCTGGTGCCTCCGATTTTTTAACCTATATTAAAATACATTTGGATCAACTTTATTTCAGTGCCATTGTCCTCAGTCTCTGAAATATATTATGTTTGATTTGTCACAAGAATTGTCCAGTATTATAATTGCTAATAGATGCTGACACTATTAATAACTATAAGTAGTGATATTGACTCTAAAAATAAACATGAGAGTTTCTACCTGGATACGATCACCAGGGAGGAGCTGCAAGAGTTGCCAAGTAACAGGTTGCTGCTCCTGGGCAGGTGCGAATGTGTGCCGCAACAATAAGTAACAAATTAAGATGACAAATTAATTGTAAAAATGTAGCAACATCTGTGAAACCACATGTTTTTAAGGTATTAGATAAGATATTTAAGGTAGTCTGTAATAGTGATTCTGGTAACTTAACACAGCTAAATTTCCTGGAAGCAGAAAAAGCTGGAAGGTGGCTGTGAGTGGGAGAAGCGCTGTAAACTTAACCTGAACGGTGAAACCGAAGGTTCACTGAAATTTCTCAGAACGTCTTCTGAACTGTATGTTTTTTTAAATTGAACATTTACCTGACTACAACGTGGGACAACGTTCCCTCAGTGCTCCCCTGTTAGCTGGGTAGTGTGCTGTATTAGGAAGTGTTTCAATCCTTTTGCACATTGACGTGGAAAGCCTTGATTAGAGAGGATGCCCACTCCTGCCGTGTGGTTTAATCAAACAGGGAAGTTGAGCAGGTGCCGGCTACACCATTTTCAGGTTAGCATGTATGAAAAATCCCATAACTGACTGAATTTAAAAAGTTTAATGCATTTTGTAATATTTACATTGATACTCTAGATATTGGCAGTTAACCGTGTCACATGGTGCTCAAGCCTTTTAATTCAACTATTATTGTTGTTTGTTTTTTTAATAATATATTATCCTCATTTTTAAATCAAGGCGTAGGCCTGTTTTGTGATATTCATGGCTTCTAGACATCAGGCAGTCATCGACTGCAAAGGATAAAAAAACAATGCTAATAAAAACTATGTTTGTTAATTTTTTTTACTCTGTTTATAAAAATGGTTGTTATTCCTTATGATTTAATAAGAAATTGTATTTATTAAAAGCTTTTGAATTTAAGCTTATTTTTACTTTAATCACATCTTAACTGCTTCATTTAAAATCTGCTGAGGTGGTGTACAGAAGCAAAACTACAAAAATAGTGTCTTAATTCAACACATTATGAGCCTACCACGTAGGAACTGTTTCATAAAAGATTCTAAATACAGACCTGTCAAAAAAGCCAATAATTTCTGCTTTTTATATTTTTTGCAGCATTTTAAATGTACAATAAACAAAGCAGGAAAATATTACACAGTAAACCAAAGTTAACAGAATTAAGTATAAATCCATTCAAAAAAATTATGAGCCAGAAGTAATTACTGCACTAAATTACACTTCATTTTATACATGTAGCAATTTATTTGAATAGAACATGCTGCTCGCCCTAATTGGATGTCCGAATTTAGAATTTTAGGGAATGAAGGCATGCATGGTGCAGAGGCTCACAATGCTTTTGTTCAAAACTTAAATACAGTTCATATTTTCTGCCTATTGCACAGTTTAGGTTAATTCTGACCTGTGCCAAGAATTCCCTCATAAGTATCTATAGCAAATTTAGGACTGTGGATACATTTAGAACAAGTGATCTGACATTAATAAAAGGATGTTAATGTGAGTCCTTAATGTTTCAGAGGAGGGAAAGTCTATCTTTTAGAATTTACAACACTCGTTTTTGGAAAAAGACCACATCAAGTCCTGTTTTACTAAAGACATGACAACATAGCAGCCACAATGATTTAAATATATTTTTATCAAAAATGAAAAGTGGCATGAACGTTCTGAACCTCTCACTGCTGTATCGTCAAAAACATCTTCTTACTTTCCATTTATAATAATAAATATCATTTCAATATTAATGAACACTTTGAAAACTAGTTTGTGCTTTCAAATCACAAACTGGGGGTGGGATGGGGGTGGGGGGTGGGGGGGGGTGTCGCTGCTGAAATGACTGCTCGGCTGTCCTCATAATTTCCCCCTGTTGAATGATCTAGTTTTAATCTCAGAATCAGCGACATTGTGGGTGATTGTCCATGCAGGTGCAACATTAATATACTAATTTTGTATATATAGCATAAATACAGAATATTTCTCTAGCTTTACTGCCCACTCAGAGCATTTTTAACAATATCTTCATGAAGCTCTTTTATTTCTATGCTTCTAGAACTTTTTACAGCCAGAGCTGATTTAGAATCACGCTTGGCCACAATTCAAACTAGTAACCTTGTTAATATGAGGCAACGGTGCTAACCACTGCACCACCATAACACCTTTTTGTGTTCTTGTGCCTGTTGCATCTCTGACCTCTGTAGCACTTGAGTTTCATTTGTGCACCATATACTGTGTTTTGAGATTCCCATTTGCTGTTTTGACACATCATTCAAAGACCAACAGGTACATTAGAACCATCAGTCAAAGGTACAAGAGGCACCAACTTTCAGACTCAAGGTCATTTAAAGGTAAGTGTACCATTCAGAGAGAGTCAGAATAGATTGCTGAAGAACATTAGCAGGTTTAATCATGTTAAACACCAGATTACTTGACTGCATGTACAAAATGAATATAATTGTATGTATTGAGACAAAAAAAGAAACTCACCTTTGACTTATTTTACAGCTCAGAGGTGTTTATGTGGCTGACAGGTGTAAATGTAGCTCCTTGTTTTAGAAAACTTCAGCAGATGTTTAAAACTCTGCACATATGGCAGGTTATAATCTACAGAACTAAGTCACTTTGATCCTGATACATCTGAACCAACAGGAAACCAAGTCTTTCTTCGGGGTGTGACTTCAGTTGACACATTCTCACCACCCACCACTGCTAGTGTAAAAAACAAAAAACAAAACACGAAACATGAATCGTAGTGTGATGTGCATTCATTTACTGTTGTCTGCAGTACTGGTGTGAGACTTTAGACTTGGTGTTCAACTTTGGTGTGGAAGAGAGAAAATAAGAATAACATGAAAGAAAAAAGAAACAAATCAATGCAAATATCAGTGAAACCATCCAGATACAGTAAAGCCTGATCCAAAATGCTGCAGCAACAGTCCTGACAGAGACCACAGAGAGAGAGCAAATATCCCCTGTATTATCTTCTCTTCATTGGCTCCCTGATTAATCTGGCATTGAATTCAAAATCCTGCTCTTCACATATAAGCATTTAAATAATCAGGCCCCATCTTATCTTAATGACCTTGTAGTACCATATCACCCTATTAGAGCACTTCGCTCTCGCACTGCAGGCCTACTTGCTGTTCCTAGAGTATTTAAAAGTAGAATGGGAGGCAGAGCCTTCAGTTTTCAGGCCCCTCTTCTGTGGAACCAGCTTCCAGATTGGATTCAGGAGACCTTGGATCTCTACTTTTAAAATTAGGCTTTAAACTTTCCTTTTTAATAAATCTTATAGTCAGGCCTGAATCAGGTGACCCTGAACCCTCTCTTAGTTCTGCTGCAATAGACCTAGGCTACTGGCGGCTTCCTATGATGCAGTTTGTATTAAATAATTAATCATTGACAATGATTAAAAATAATTTTAATCTGTGGGTGTGTTGTGTTTGTCCTGTCTTCCTCCCCTCACCCTCAGCCAATCAGAACAGATGGTTGCGCCTCTCTGAGCCTGGTTTCGCCAAAGGTTCCTTCTGTTGAAATGGATGATTTTTACTGACACTGTCACCAAGTGTTTGCTCATGGGGTCGACTGATTGTTGTGGTTTTCTCTGCATTATTGTTTGTGTTTGCCTTACAATATAAAACACAACAGTTGACTGTTGTTGTGAATTTGTCTTAACTATTTAAATAACTGAAGATGACAACTGATTCCAAATCTCTGCACTCCTGAATGTATGAAAGATGCATAGGAAGAAAACACATTTTATGAGTCTCAGTGTTTTGTTCCAACTCACCTTCATGAGGTATAAAACATCCAAAAACATTCCAACTCACTAAAATAGAAATGGCCACAACTCAGTAAAGCAGCCACAGAAATGGAGATGAAGAACATGACCCACTCACACTTAGTGTTGGAATGCTGTTTGTTGGACTGAGTGTAAAGCCTCACTATAGGCTTGGGTTCACCAGCCTTCCTAATTGACACATGATCCAGCTGACCACCAAGTACTTCAATATGGCACAGCTCAGCTCCTCTGTCCACCTGAATATCCGATGATGTAATTTAAAAAGTGATCACTGACCTACAACCTTTGATATTCTGTAGCCAAGTGCATTTATGCTCACATTTGCAGTCTAACAAATCTAATAACAGAACACCACTTGGGTTTAGATTGGCCCAGCAGTTCCTCCCAGTCACACACCCCCAGCTCTCACTGTTACATTGACCGAGACAAAGATTTGGCTTTTACATCTACTGAATTTTTGGTATTTGTTTTATATATCTATGTATATAACTGAAAAAGCTATTTTCCCTTTTCTTTGATTAATTATATCTATAATGGTCCTCATCCTCATTATCAAACAGAGTTTGATAAATAAATGTTACCTCATCAACTGTGTCCATTGATTACCTTAGATACAGACCACAGCAGACCGGTAAAAATAGCTGGTAAAATTTCATATAAAAAAAGAAAGTAGAGAGACTTGAAAATTCTAAGCATCTATAATTCCAGAACCTCTGATAGATTCATTCCATGCAGAGAAATAGGACAACCACAAAACATGCAGGCAGAGTCATACATAAACAGGAAACAGTGGTTTGCACATCTACACAAATTCATTGTCAAATAAGACATGATGGGACACGATGCAGAGATACAGCAAAGCTGTCGGTCTTTTAACAGACAGGATCACTACATGATTCGTTGTGACTGCATGTTTGTGACTGCATGTTTGTGACTGCATGTTTGTGACTGCATGTTTGTGACTGCATGTTTGATAAAAGGTGAGAATTTACTGAGGAAACAAATAGCCTGCAGCCTGACACCTGTGAACAACTGTGGTTTCCAGCATGAAACCAGTTTTCTTTTTCTTTGAATTTCCATTGCAGTTGCTTGTGGTTTGATCTGCATTATAGCTCATTTGCTTTCACCCAAACTCGTGGGAACCACACCAGCACCTCACCAGTACTTGACACATTTGTCATTTCTGCTAAATCCATCAAAGTGACTCACTCATTATGTAGGTCAGAGGTATTTCAATGTTTTGTTTTTTTTAAAATGGGCCATCCGAATTAAAAAAAGAAATAAAGAAATAAAAAAGAAAAGAATAAAACGGTGTAAAAACAGTGTGGACCATTTATATAGAAACACCAACATGATTTTCAGGATCACGTGAAGATTTGTTCTTTTATGTAGATTAATTAAAATGGGTTGAACAAGAGTTTAAACATGTTTTTTTAATTGAATAACTAATTTTGCCTGCTTTATAAACTAAACAGAGAAAAAAAAGTATTTATTAAAAGTCATAATTGTCTTTAAGCAATAAGAAAAGGCAGAATATTATGCATTAGATTTTTTTAAAAATTAGGATTGGGATTATTAATTGTTAATCCTTTAATATGTATAGCGATGATTTCAATAATTTTACCCTGATCTATAACATTACAGGATTATATATGAGTAACTTTATATTCTGAAATATGTAAAATAATAAGTAATCAAAGCTTTGAACTAAATGATACAAAGTAAAATACTGGCCTCCAAATACAGTACAGCCATCCAGAGTACAAGTTAAAAGTAGAACAACACAGAGATGCTTAAAATACAAATATATTAATTTTATACAGGAAAGTACTCGAGTAATAGTGTTAAATTACATCTGAACACTGGGCCTATCACCACTGGAGGAGACAGTGATGTTGATCACTACAAACTTCCCCTCCCAGTTTGTAAATGATACCAGGATTACTAAACTGTTCACTGGCCATGTTTAGATGCTGATGACTTTTGACTAATTTAAGGTCATGGTCTGTTTAATTACTGAAAATGTCTGTAGTGCAGTGCAACCACGAGACAGGAAGCATGTACTGTACCGCTCTCTGTCACCAACTGTGTCCCACATACTGTGATGAAGACACTGACACCACTTACTAGTAGGTTAATCTCCAAAAGTTGATTCTGTTCATCTGGACGTAGCGTTTTGTGGGAGAAACGTTTCGTCACTCATCCAAGTGACTTCTTCAGTCTCAGCTGACTGCAGGTTTCCCCAATCTTATAAACAGTACATCAGTGGTTGTTGATCAATGGTCATGAGAATTTGCATAATTATGATTAAGGAACTGACCTCACAGCCCATTGTTCCTTCAGTGGGCTGGTTTCAGTCATTATGCAAATGTACTGTTTATAAGATTGGAAACCTGCAGTCAGCTGAGACTGAAGAAGTCACTTGGATGAGTGACGAAACGTTTCTCCCTCAAAACGCTACGTCCAGATGAACAGAATCAACTTTTGGAGATTTACTTTCCTGGATGATTGAGAATGCATCAAGAAGTAGGTTAAACTGTTTATGTGAATGTGAGGTTATTTTTATTATAACATTTCATTAGTAATATTATCATACTACACTTTATTTTAATATTACTATGGTTTATGAAACCACTTAAGCTATTCATGTGCTTGTCTTCCTCTTCAGCTGGCATCTTCTGCAGTGATGATGGTTACTGTTGTGAGTCCACTGTCTAACCACATGAAAGCAAAGAGGGAGAGTTAACTGAAAGCAAAACAAAGTAGTACTTTCTTACACTCATTTCAGCTGATTCCTCTGCTCCCACAGGAAGTATGCAGAGTGTCCTCATTCTGACAACCGCATACATTAAAATCACTGAAGACAATTTAAATGAATGACGAATTCATTTTATGCTATAATGTTTATAAATACAAATTGAAAAATTGAATTCAATTTTGAATTGATTTTCATCAAAATGAGACATTTTCATTTAAAAAAAAAATGAAATACTGAAACTGAACAATCACTTTTATGTATGAAAGGTAAAA
The DNA here is from genome assembly GCF_013358895.1 of Oreochromis aureus. Classification (NCBI taxonomy): domain Eukaryota; kingdom Metazoa; phylum Chordata; class Actinopteri; order Cichliformes; family Cichlidae; genus Oreochromis; species Oreochromis aureus. Next base: position 3,817,057 of record NC_052961.1, read on the forward strand.
TTTTAGCTTTAATCTTAATCTTATTTTTAGTGAATACAAGGGGTGGGAATTTAATGCATTAATTGCGATTAATTATTTTAAAAAAATAATTTAATCACACTTTGCATTCCACGCAAAGGGAAACTTTTGTCAATGCAAGATTTCCTGGTATACTGATTACACTGATGCACACATCAGAGCTACAAAGAATCAGAAGAAAGCATGTTGCTTGGACTGATCTGAGGCAAATTTCATTTCAAAAGACTACCTGACGGAGGCCTTGATAAAAGTGTGGTTTTGTGCAAATTGTGTAAAACGGAGCTTGCACACCACCAAAGCACTTCAACCTTACAGTACCATCTAAATGAAAAACATGTTGCAGCATTCCACAATTTGGGACTGAAACAGAGATCTTCACTGGTAGGGGAGGCAAAACTATCCAACAAATATGCCCCCAAAGGCCGCTAAGGTGCTACCGGTAGAGGATGACAGCTATGTCAGTGTTTTCACACTAAAAGTTATGCTGGAACAGCAATGTGAGGATCTGACTCATCAACAGCAAGATAGCTTCAAGCTATTTGTCAAATTAAAATCATAGATAGAACTAACAAAAGGTTGGACAGCATTCTGAAGGCATGATGGTGCTGTTGATGAGCTGCAAACTGAAGAGAAGCATGTGAAAAGCAAACTGAACGAGTTTGAATCAGCGGTCAGCAGCATGCACGAGAAAAACAAAGAGTTAACAACCAAGATGGATTGTTTAGAAAATCAGTTGAGGAGGATGGATGGAGGACGTAGTGGAGGATTAATAGAAGAAAAAGCAGAAACCTGGGGAACATCGGAGAATAAAGTCCGACACATGCAGAAGAAGAAGCTGGGCCTGGCCAGTGACAGCGTTGAAATTGAACGCGCTCACAGAGTCGGTCCATACAAGTAGAATGGACGAGCTGGCAGATTGTGGACAGATGTAAAAAGAGACAATTAATCCTCTCATTTGAAAGAAAGCTTTACAGTCTTTACATCAATGAAGATGTTTCAGAGTCCATCAGGAAGAAGAGAAAATAACTGTTACCACAGCTGAGAGTGGCCAGAGACAGAGGTGATATTGCCGTCCTTAAATATGATAAATTAATTGTCAAACCAAGATTCCAGAACACTCGACTTAACACTTAGACGTCAGTAATTTTGTCATTTGTAGCTTTTATGATTGGTCTGTTTGTAAATGGCCGACTCTATACTTCTATATACTATACTATTCCCAGATTCTCCAGAACAGATTTTTCAGTAGCTAATGTTAATATTTCTGAGACACATTTAGACCCTGCCTTTGAGAATAATGAATCTGAAATGAATGGTAAGTTGTATAGGAAAGACAGGAACAGATTTGAAGGAGGTGTAGCCCTATATATGTATTAAAGTGTCTTGCAAGGGGAGAGCGAAAAGAGACTTATACCAGCCTTGAGGCCCTGCTGCAGGTACAATGTAAAGATGCCACCACAAAGGAGCCAGCAAAGACAAGGAGCCTCATCTTCTCTGATTCAGATGAGGAAGCCCTGTATAACTGGGCCCTGAGCTTGTGCAGAGCAGAATCCACCTTCAGCTAGATGACGGTCTGCTGCAGTGGGGGTCCAGGTGAGCAGGGACCCACCTACAGCTGTCTGTACTAGCCCGCGAGTATTTGATTAGTCCTGCCACTTCTGTCCCATGTGAGTGACTGTTCTCACTTGGAGGTAACATAGTAACAAAAAATGTACTTAAAGTACTTAAAATAACACTTTATTTTCTGCGCCCACTAAAACCTTTTTAAAGGAAAAAAAAACCCTTCTGACAGTTTCAGCTGAAAATAGTTTGACTGGATATTGCTAAAGATTTTTATTGAAACAGTATAAACACATTATGATTGATTAAGATTACATGTTTCAAAGACATTCACACTACATCATCTGGAAGTTTGTGGTTGGTTATTTAAGATATTCTATCAACCACTTGAACAATAATTAATCAATAACCAAAAAATGAAATCTTTAAATAGTCACAAGTAATTAAAATCATGATAAATGGCAAACCGACTAAACAGCATGATTCAAGTCTTAGTAACAAGAGTAAACATATATTAAACATATTTTAACTTCATTAAAAGGAACAATGATGGCATCAAACAACACTTTGACATTTTATCTCATGTAAAGAAACAAAAACTAAGTACAATACATTTTGTGAGCAAGCTATAACTATGTTGCTGTTGTTTCATATCATTTTAAAAAATATAATTCTGCTATAATTCTGGAAAACATTCAGACTTCTGAGATCCAGAATCTCAAAGGCCTAGCAGTACTTCTTGTGCCAGCTGCCTCAGGAGTTTTTATGCAGTAACCCGTCTGTTCTCTGCTCATCTATCACTGTATACTTTAGATCAGCCACCAAACAGGACAAAAAAGACTACAATGCACTGTGAGGTCTGCAGAAAAAATAATTTGTGCTGACTCGCTCTCGATTCAAGATTTTTACAAATCCAGTATCAGGAAGCAGGAAATATCACTGCAGAGCCATCACGCCCTCATCACAGCCTGATCCAGCTCCTCCCCTGCTACAGAGCAGTGTACACCAGGATGGCCAATCAGAGCAGCTGATAGGAGAGGAGGTGGCAGCAGGGACTGAGCTGACATGGTATAAAATAAAACAGAAAGTTCACAAGCAGCCATACATACACACCTTACACATACTGTACATGTATATATTAACTAGTTATGCATATTTTAGATTTGCATTTAAGCATATGTATTCGACAAATAATCGAGAATCTCTGCACCATAAATGTGCCATATGTGTTTTTATTGTCTGCGACATGTTGATGTCAGGTTGTCAGTATTGTTGTTGTCAACTGTGTTCTGTACACTGAGAGCAAGAAAATATCTGGAGCCCAATTCCTTGTGTGACACACACACACGCACACGCACGCGCACACACACACGCGCACACACACACACACACACACACACACACACACACACACACACACACACACACACACACACACACACACACACACACACACAGACAGAGGTATGATTGACCAGTGAAGAACACTTATTAATCTATAGTCTATCTAAGTCTATCTTGCTAATGTAAACCTGTGAACAGATTGAGGTTTCCTGCTAAAAGCAATTTAGTTTCATAGTATTTCAGGCAGTACATGGTGTATTATGATGATTTAGTTTCATATTGAATTACAAAAAGTTTACTGGATCTATTTATTAAATTCCTGGCTAAACTTGGATCAGGATTAGGTTAGGTTAAACTTCCAAACTTATGAAAATGCAGAATATTTACATAGTAAACTTTGAATTAAATGGCAGAATAAAACATTTCATCTTGGGGTTTTATAATAATGTGGTTTAGTTTTCAATAGATAATTGAAAGGCTGATTTTATTGAGCTCTCTTTTACATCTTTGTGATTGCTCCTTAGCACTTTTCATGCAAACAATAAACAAAGCTGTGGTTCAAAATGGTGTTGGTTCGATTTCCAACTGAAATATCCGTAATCCGGAGAACTGTTCACCTTTCTGCTGCTACACTCCACTTTTCTCTTTTATCCAGCTGCGGTATTTGGTAACTCGGGTGTAGACACCAGGTCTGTAACTTAGAGCACAGCCTTTGCCCCAGCTCGTCACGCCTGCCAGGAAAAACCGCCCATGGGAGTTGGCGACAGACAGGGGCCCGCCGGAGTCACCCTGAACGTTAGAAAGAAGAGTCACAGCAGAACTTGACATTCAGCTCACTTAATTTACTGGGAAGTATCTCCAACTGAATCCCAACAAGCATCACAATACAAACCATGTGATTTTCTGAAGGCCTTTACACACTAAAAACTGATGTTATTTTGCTGGAAGGATTTGTGGCATTTATTGTCTTGAAGCAGGCTCGATTTTCTGATCCGAATAATCATATCACTGAATTTGGAAATAAGATGAAGCTGCAAGCAAGAGCTCAAACTGCCTTGCAATATGTACGACAGCTTTACTGCCGTCTTTGAAGCCTTTGTGCAACTGCTGTGCACTGCCAAAAAGTGATTTCTGGTGTTTGCAGGAATTTAAGCTGTTATAAAATCTGTCAAAAATAGGTCAATCACATCTCTCATGAAGAATATCAAGTAGCCAGAAAGTGACTTTCACATACACTTTATTTATCCAGGTAAAATTAACATTAAAAATGTATTTTAAGCTTACTTAAAAGGATCAAAAAAGACCTGGATTGATGAGAATATGGGTACAAATACAAAGAGTCATGAAGATATTTCAAAAACAGACAATTACTTTGTTTTATATGTAACCCTGTCATAAATCCTTTTCACAACAGTCTTTTTACTGATATAAGTAAATATATCAGATGTAAAAAGAAAAACCCACAGAAAACCATCTGTTACGTTCCCCTAAAAGGGTCCAGGCGATAAGGGCAAGTAACGAAAAGTGTCCGGGACGGAAAAAGGAGACAAGGAAGCAAAAGGGTTAAATTAAAGAGTTTCATTAAAGTTTCTATCAAATACTAAACTAAAAGAGATGGACAAGCCGCTATTACCATTTAAAGAAACAAAACAAAACTCAAGCGTTGGTCAGTAAACTGAAAAGTCAAAAAGAGATTAGTGACCAAACACACTCCTCTCCACCGAGCAGGAGCAAGCAATCACAAAATACAGCTCACTAGCTGCAACCACATGGCACTCTGGCCCAGAGTGCACTTTCTCTGGGCTTAAATACCTTCAATTGCTGATGTGAGTCAGCTGTACAAAAGAAAAAGGTGGCACCTAAGGCAGGAGAGCTGGTAGGACACGCCCACACAGGCAACTTCAGGAGGAGGCCCTGCTAGGGCCGTAACACATTGGAAATTTCTTTTTGGCACATTACTGGCAACAAAGGAAATTTCTACAAATCAACTACAATAATTTCTACAATCAAATCAGTCGATCCGAGTTGAGTCAAGTCGCGGCCAGTCGATCAGAGTAGGCACTAATGAAAAGGTGCTAACAACCAGATTGCAAGCATGTGTGAATGATTTGTACCTGACAGGTATCCACGCCTCCTGAAAGGAATCCGGCACATAACATGTTATCTGTGACCCTGTAAAACAGGAGGAGATTACACAACCGACTGCTGAAGATCAGAATTTCCGCCATCTGGAGGACACTCGCCGCGACACCTGAGAGACGACAAGATCATATCATGTAGAGCTTGTGGATGGATAACAAAGAAAAATGATTCTGTTTGTAAAGGTTTATATTAAACCAAACTACCTCCACAGATCTGCTCACAGTAACTACTCATATTTTTGTCTTTCTTATTATTTTATTCAAACTCAAAAACACCCTCATCACTTCCAGTGTGGAAAGATATGAGCTTTGAGACGGGCAGTGTTTCAGTACTTCTTTATTATCATCTCACCATCTTCCATGGTAGTCCCCCAGCCGGTGATCCAAGCCTCTTGGTCTGAGTGGAAGTAGTAGGTGGAGGAAGGCAGGCAGATGGGTCTGATGTACTCGGTTAGGCTGACTCTGGTGTCCAGCTCCATCAGAGCGATGTCATTGTTTTGAGTGTAGCTGTTGTAGTACCTGTGAGCAATGATCTGCTTCACACCCCTCTTTACTGTCCACTCATTGGTCTGGTTCTGCACATGAAGGCCTAAAAAGGCCTCCCATTGGTCAGCGTGAGAGAGCCTACATCAATAAAACAGACAGCTGTAAACAACTTCTTTAACCTCAAATCTGGAATTGAATTTAAAATAAAATACTGAATTGGATCAATGATTATTAGCCATTCAGTGAAAGGACTAGCTGTCAGGGATTCTAACAGCTAGTCCTTTTACTGAATGGCTAATCATTTAAATTAATAAATGGATAATTTTAAATTTATTTCTACTTATTTTTAAAGGCATCTTTACTTTTGCATGGTTTTAAACAAAGCATTAAAAGGATTGAGGAAAGACTTGCCTAGCCTCTTGTTTTTCTTAGTATTTAATAATGGCACAATAAACTACCTTTTGCCTTTAATAAGTCACTTTTGTATAATTAGCTTAAATACTCTCCTAATTCTGTTGACACTGTAAAATTGTCAAAGTAAGCTAATGTTAAAACGATGTTTTGAACTGTTGCAAACTCAGAGTAAATTTGTCCCTACATTTTGTCTTTGTTTTTTGTTTTTTTTTAATGTCTTAAAAGTACAAAGTTTGTCTCCTAAATCCAAATTGGGAGTTGGTTCCCACATAAGAGGTGCCTAAAAGGCTCTGACTCCCATTCTACTTTTAAATATCCTGGGAACAAATGTAAGCCAGGAGTGCAAGACTTAGGTACCTGATTGTTCAAGACTTTAGGCAATTGTTTTTCTATTTCCCCGCTATATAAATAAAATGAAATTGAAATGAAAATTGAATTGAGCCTGTGTGTGATTAGAAGGATTTTAAATTTGATTTTGGATTTAACAGGGAGCCAATAAGGAGAAGCCAGTACAAGAAAGAGATGCTCTCTATAGTCCCTGTCAGTGCTCTTGCTGCAGCATTTATGATCAACTGAAGGCTTTACAGGAAGTTTTTAGTACCGCCAGATAATAATGACCTACAGTAGTCCAGCCTAGAATTAATAAATGCATAGACTAGTTTTTTAGCATCACTCTGAGACAGGATATTTTTAATTGTAGAGCTACTACTGCAAGAAAGCACTCCTACATTTTTGTTTAACATACACATTGAAGTACATATGGGGGTGAAAAATTCCAAGATTCCTCAAAGGAAGCCATTTAGAGAAAGTATACAATAATAACTAATAATTCAAAAACATAAGGGGGTTCTTAGGATAGAGTTACATAACCTCCACATATTATTTGATATAGTCTACTACTTATTGGCAATGAAAGCCCTTTTCAAGGCCATATTAACAGTGTCTCTCACAGTTTGGCACACATGAATTGTTATAAAAGGATCTGTGACTGGCCTCAGACTACAGACCGAAACCTTACCTGAAATAAATTAAGCTGATCTCTCATTCGAGGTCATCTTCTGAATCTCTTTCAGTGTGTCTAAATGTCAATCATTAAAAAACATTTTTGTTTTTGTGAAAAAAAGCATCCAAAGTGAGGCATATTGGATGCTCTGGGTTAAAATTTTGGGTCTGAGATGGAATTTCAGACAACACAACCAAAGAGTAAGAACTGGAATTCCAGATGTAAAACTAGCATTGCACTGGAAGCTGTCTAGAAATTCCAGAGTAGATGACTATGAACAAGAGATTCAGGCAAGGTTTTAAAATTTTAGATGTCTGATCATGGATCCAAGTACAATCAGTGATCAAACATCTGAACACTACTAAACACTCAGCCTTATTACTTCAGATGGAGGAGCTCCTACTTGTAAACTTTAGTGTCTTGGACGCAGTGGGCAGCAGTCAGCAGCCAGCGGTCACTCAGCACAGAGGCTCCACACATGTGTCCTAGCCCCTTGAAGTGGAGGCTCACTTGCCAGGGCCACTCACCCACACTAGCTGCCTGACCTCCCACGATACGAGTGCTACTGTACAGATTCGTCCCGCAATCTGAAAGCAAACACAGATCTTAACGCCCAAGTAACTAGAAAAGTCACACTGCAACCATCTGTGGGTGAGTGTGTGGTAAACATACCACAGTTAGCCTCGTCAGAGCCGTCCTCACAGTCCTGCACTCCATCACACTCTGGGTTCAGTTTACTGATGCAGAGTCCATTACTGCAGTGGAAGGTGAACGCTGAGCACACTGAAGCTAAATGAAAGGAGACACACATGATATCAGTCCCTAAGAAAACTCTAATCTAACATGTCTGTGAAGGTTCTCAGTCATCCAGGTCATCGTAGTCTAAGGAGCTTGGAAAGAAAAGTTGCTTCTCATCCGAGAAGCTTCTTCAGTTCTAAGGGTCAAATGGTGAAGAGTCCCAGATTTAAACCCAGTGGGAGTTTCCCGCAATGAGGGACAAAGGACCCCCTGATGATCCTTTAGCTAATCACATGAGCCAAGGTGTGAATACGGGTGTAGGTCACAATCAGCCAGGGTTTTGAGTGAGCTCATTGTGAAACCTGGCCCCACCCTATCATGTGATTTCCTGAGGTCAGATGGCCCAGGATGTGAATGGGCATTAAGGCGTCTGGGAAGGGATCTCAAAACTGGATTATAGATGGCAGACAGGAAATATACCAAGTGTCTGCCAGGGGGATCGAACCAGCAACCTTCCGGTTACAGATGAGCTTCCCAATCTCCTGAGCCACACTGACACAGACCTACACTTCCCGCCCTCCAAACGCCTTCGAAGCTTATGTCTTCTATATTGTGTGATGATTCATGTGCCGAGTTGATTTTTTTTTTTCTGTTCTCAAACTGATCTTCCTGTCGGAGCTCAGTCTGGGGGGAGTTCTTTTTTTTCTCCTCGTCTTTCTTCCTGTTGTGCATTTTCCATTGTTATAACTCTCTGACCTGTCTTCCCCATGTGATGTTTGTGTAATGTATGTATAGTCAGAAGGAATTCCTGCGCTGAAGACACCCACAACTGTCGTCTACAAACTTTGCCGGCTGCTGCTGATTACCCTCGTCAGTGGTCCACTACTTAACAGTGTGTGGCTGAGCTTCAATCGACACTGGATCTTTGAGTGACCTAGTCAGTACAGCCCTTCCTCTGATATGAACTGTCTTTTGCTCTTGCATGTGTGAACGCTAAATTGATCATCATATTCTGTTTTTTTAAGAACCTGGAAAGGAGTGTGTCGCAGGAGAAGAGCATTATTGTAAATATCGAATGTTGGGCTTTCATCTTTCACACCATGGACCACGAGCACTGTGCAGGAGTTGGGAGTACCATGAAGAAGTCACGTCTTTGGTAACTGTTACTGTGGCTGCAGGGGAGGAGTGGTGCAGTGAGCTCAACGGGGCGGTGCTGGAGAGGCAGGTGAGAACAGCTGATGGCGTTTGGGCTGATGACGGTTTTCTTCCCCTTTTTTAGTGAGACGGGAGAGGAGCGGAGGGGAAGCTGGGATCAGCTGAGACCGGAGCTGTCCAGACTACGGACTGTCACAACAAATGAAAACTAAAAATAAACGTGGCATCTGGCAATAAAGAACTGTGTGTGTGTGTGTGTGTGTGTGTGTGTGTGTGTAAGCAAGTAAGTAAGTAAACTTTATTTATTAAGCGCTTTTCACAGACAGACAGTCACAAAGCGCTGTACACAAATATTAAAACAGACAATAAAATCAATAGACATTATACACAATGTAAAAGATCAAATGTAAAAGTGTAAAAAATTATAAAATATGTAGATCAACAAAAGGCTTGTTTGAACAGAAAAGTTTTTAACTGTTTCTGTGTGAAGTGCATCTCACAGTTACATTATTTATAATGAATAGTGAGTAAACAAACTAACTGTCACTAACCAGAAAGTCCTGCATTTGGGTCCTGTTCATGCACTGAACCTGACATGGGGAGGTAGGTAGGTAATTGGCGGGGTAGGGAGGTGGGCGGGGTGTTGACATGCAGTTGTTGCTTGTGAAGAGAACTATCAGTTGGTGTTTTGTACTGTATGTCTGGGACTTTTGTATAAAGAAAAGAAAAACTGTTCTATAGATAAAGTTGGGGGGGAAAGGATTCTATCAGAATATTTACTTCATCTTCTTTTAAACAGGCTTTATGGAGCTTTTAGCTCTTCTGAGACCAACTCAAGTTGAGATTTAATCCACATTTTTTTTCTAAACCTTTAACTCTTTTTACACAAAGAGATATTTGATGGTTTGGACTCACTGCAGTTGAGCTCATCACTGTTGTCTCCACAGTCATCCCTGCCGTTACACTGCAGAGTCTTCTTGATGCACCGGTTGTTGCTGCACTTGAACTTTCCCGGACAAGCTGACAAGACAGAAAAAAAACCCTTCATCTATTTACCTAGTTCAGAGAATGCTGCAATCCTGTAATTAAACATTTATAAAATAAATAAATTCTCTTTAAAATGATTTGGGTTCAGGCCTCCTCCTGGCATCTCCACCTCTCTGCTCATTACTCACCTGTCACAAGATCTGCTGATTAACCTACCAGTTCCTAATCGGGTCATTATGCTGGTTTCTTAATGAGGAAGAAGACTCTCGGTCCTCGTCAGATTATTGCATCAGCCAGGAAACGTGTCTGACATCTATCCCTTCTCATCACCGTCAGGCTCTGTTTTGATTTTAACCTGTGTTTCTGTGCAGACTTCTCAGCATTTAGATTCCTGTGATCTTAAAGCAACTGTTGATGTGATTTGGAGCTATCCAAAGCCTACTTCAGTATATGAGAAAGAAATATATAAATGAAGCAATGCCCACTCGGACGTTGCCTATATTAACAAGATCCACATCAGGTGTTGAGGGGCCACGGCATATTGATGAGTGAGCTACTGAAACCAGGTTATGGCATAAGTGGACAAGCTATGAGAAAAGGGTATTATCGGAATGCTAATACACCAGTTATCCCCATGAAAGAGATTACATGAGGATTTGGACCTATGAATTATTTAACGCCACAATTTACACTTACATTCAAACAACTAGTTGCTCAGTGTTCCAACATCTGTAAGAGTCCGTAAGAAGCAACTGCTATTACTTTCTATGAGGTCTTCTACTAGAATATCTGAATACTGCATTACAGACAATCCCCCTCTGGTAGCACCATGTGGAAGGTCCTGTCCATTTGGCTAGGATAAACAAGCACATGGCTCAAAAATGAGCAGGGCCCAGAAAGGAATTGGCTGAAACACCAGAGGGGCAAAACACCATCTGCAGATAGCACATTCACTTCCTTTCAACCTGTGCACTGCTTGGATTGACGAAGAAAGCCTATGACTTAATGTGTCACACATTGGTGGCCACAACTGCCCGTGTACTTAATGAATAATTCAGGCAGCAGAAACCCAAGAAAGAAGAGGAGCAAGAAAGTGAACCATCGTAAAAGGACGGGCCCCTGCATGGCATGTAGCAACAGCAGAAGAAGTGGCTGAGAAATCTTACCAATAGCTGGACCTAACGACAGCACAGAGACACTGATTACAGCACAAGAACAAGCTTTAAGCACAAGATCGATAGAGACTGGGGTCTACCACAACAGGGAAGACCCTAAGTGTAGGCTGTGCAAAGATGCCCCTGAGACAATCCAGCACATATTAGCAGGGTGCAAGATGCTAGCAGGCAGGCCATACATGAAATGCCACAACCTAGTGGCTGGCACAGTCATATTTGTGGCACAAAACCAACCAATCACAGACTTGGATGCAAAAAATTCTGATTGGCTGTTTTGGTGTCCAGTGAGCTCACTAGCCACTGTAGCTAAACCCAGGCAAATATCCCAGAATGCCTTTTGTCCAAAGCTCAAACGAGGCAGTTGCGGAGGAACGCAAAGTGGCGGAGTTTGAAATATTACTCTTTCTGGGTCACAAAATAAACTGTGTTCTTTTCTTCACTCAAAATAAATGTCTGCTCAGTATCCAAGACATGTCACACCCAAAGCAGAGTCACAAAGAAAACCCGTGTTTGTGTCTGGACTCACTGCAGTTGATCTCATCGCTGTTATCTCCACAGTCGTTCCAGCCATCACATTGAGAAATCTTGCTGATGCACAGGGTGTTGTTGCACTGGAACCTTCCTGGACAAGCTGATAAGACAAAAACAAAAATCATGTCATCTATTTATGTCATGGTACCAGAATTTTAGACTTCTGCATTCTATCTTTAGTTTTCTTCTTAGTCGTTATCAAGGTTCCTGCTTTGGCTCCAGTTGTGTTTATGATATTCTGTCTTTCAGTAACACTGCTTCTCCAGTAAGAACCATGTATTATAGAGTCTTCTTTCTGTGATTTTTCCTTGTTTAATCGCTTCCTTCTTTATTTTGCCAACCCTAGTCATATGTGTTTAGTGTTCTGTTTTATTTTGTCTTGTTTCCCTGATTAGTTTCAGCTGGGTTCCCTCGTGTTTCCTGGTTTTTCAATGTTTTCAATATTTTCCTTTGTTACCTTTTGGGTTTGGATTGCCTTCAATAAAGAGTTGATTTAATTTAATCCCTGCCTGAGAGTCTGCATTTGGGGTCCTCATTCACTATCCAACCTGACAGTTTACCAGTTCAGAAAATGCTACAATCTTTAAATAAACACACACACACACGCACACAAGCCAGATTACGAGATTAAGTTAGATAATCTGTTGTGGCAATACCTAAAGTTAAGGGAGCAGCCAAAAAACAAACAAAAAAAAAGAATAAATGATCGGTTGATGAGCTTACCAACCTTTTTAATTCCACATGCTCCTCTATTCTGGACAGTCTGGCTCCTCCAAAGACTAAGTGTACTAAGTCTTTACATCAACTCTGGCTGAATGAAAATACCTGTGCTCTGAAGCTTCAAGTGTCACTGAAAATCCTTCAAAACTGTTTATCAAAATATCAGAAGTCTATGAAAGCTGCTAAATCTGCCTTCTTGTCAGGTCTTATTTTGGCCAATTGCCACAAGCCTCGCACCCTTTGGCCCTTTGTGAAATTTTTTTAAGGTATTTTATTGATAAAATTACAACTTCAAGGGCCCAGCTTTTATCAGTAGTCTCACATCAAGTTGCAGTCCTACATGCTTTGCTGTCTTTCAGCAGTTTGAGCCTGTATCTCTTTCAGATGTAAAATGGTAATGGTAAATGGCCTGTATTTATATAGCGCCTTACTGGTCCCTAAGGACCCCAAAGCGCTTTACATATCCAGTCATTCACCCATTCACGCACACATTCACACACTGGTGTAAAGGAAATAATTGATCACTTAACAATCTCCATTCCCCATATGATATTCTTCCTGCCTGTAATTTCAAGGAAGCGCTGAACACTATTGGACCCTGTATTTTATGTATATTGAATGCTTCACTGACTTCAGGTTGTGTACTGTCTGCTTGAGCATGCTGTTGTACAACCTGTTATTAAGAAGACCAATCTTGATTCTAGTGTTCTTTCAAATTACAGGCCAATTTCTAAACTTCCCTCTTTGTCAAAAATCGTGGAAAAAGTAGTATGTAAACAACTTCAGACCTTCTTAGATACCAGTGGTATTAGTGAAAAGTTCCAGTCTGGCTTTAAGACCAACTACTTGATCTAACCTTGATCAAAGAATGTTATTGCACTGCTGAGTCTATTCAGTCTTTTAAATCTCACTTAAAGACTCATCTTTTTACTTTGGCTCTGACTTAGGTTAGTTTGACTATCATTTGGCTGATTTCTATGTTTGTCTTGTGTTGCTGTTGTTTTGCTGTTGGTAAATGTGTCTATTTTTATTGGCTCCTAACTTGTGAAGCACTTTGATTGCCATTGTTGTTTTTAATTGTGCTATATAAAAATGTTTTGATTTGATTTGATGAAATGAAATAGGTAGAAATTAAATTTCTGCTTTACTCACTGCAGTTTTGTTCATCTGTGTTGTCTCCACAGTCATCAATCCCATCACACAGCCAAGATTTGGGTTTACAGTGACCATTTTTGCATTGTATCTGAGATGCATCACAAGCTAAGCAGAGAAACAAATTGAACACAATAGGTGGGTTAGAAAACAAAATGCTACAGACTAAGTGTGATTTACAGTTTTTTTGAGGTCAATTCCAGTTGATATTTAACCTGGATTTTTTTGCTAAACCTTCTTTAATTCTTTTTAGACTTCATACAAAGAGATGTTTGATGGTTTGGACTCACTGCAGTTGATCTCATCGCTGTTATCTCCACAGTCATTCCAGCCATCACATTGAGAAATCTTGCTGATGCACAGGGAGTTGTTGCACTGGAACCTTCCCGGACAAGCTGATAAAACAAAAAGTCCCTTCATCTATTTGCCTGCTTTGGAAAATGCTGAAATCCTTTTATTAAAATGTTTTTTAAAAGTCCTCTTTACAGTCAGTTGGGATGAAGGCCTCATACTCAGCAGTGAAACCCTGGTCAACATAGGAGGAGTCCGAGTTAAACGTAATGGTCACCTTGTTGCTTTTGATGGTGATCAGTCTGGTGTTTAAGCCATTGCCACACAGCCTACAACAAAAAAAGAGATAGACAGACACACACTGAGCTGTCTGTCTGTCCATCTAAACAGACATACATACACACACAAGTCCTAAAATAGTGTTTGCAACACAGTCTAGTGACAGTGGATGAATAACTAATACTTTCAGGTAGAGCACATACAGTGTGATTTTGTTGAATAACACAGAACAATACTCGTCCAGCTACAGAGAAGCTTCATGACCAAATAGCCAAATGTTAAAACTCAAGTTTTTTCCTGAAATGTAAATTTGAGCCGGAAATCTGAGCTACAGACCCCTCAAAAAGATTCAATCAGTAATAAGCTCCCCCCACCCCACCCACTCAGTGTGCAATATCACTGATCACACTGCACCTCACAATGCACCTGCTCCTCAGAGGGCATGTATGTGTATGTATATATATGTAAGCGTGTATGTGGAAATATGTGTGTGTACATATGTACGCATGCATGTATGTATGTGTGTGTATGTATGTATTTATGGGTGTATCCATATGTATGCAGGTGTATGTATAACTTGTACATTTCTTTCTTGTGTAAATTTGTCTGTGTTATTGTGTAAATACATATGCTTTTGTGTACTTCACACACATGGAGAGATGCCAAACTGCCTTTCATTGTTTTTGTAACAATGACAATAAAGAGCTATTCTATTCTACATGTTGAACTAGTTGGATGCGAGAGAGTAACTTCTTATTTGTACCAGAAAGAACACAGCTCCAGTAATGTAGCCAAGAAAAAACAAAAGAATATGTGACATAACTTAGCTGATGTGTGGCTCAAAGGTTAGAACTGAGTCTAATTTTACCCCCTTTAGATTGTAGCAGTTGGGTTCACATTAGCATATATGGGGATGAATTTCAAAATTATTCATGTAACTTTCAAGTCATTTTTCAAGTGGCCTTGAGCAATAGCTTTCCAGGCATAAAGAACAATGACCCATGACCCCAAGTATAAAAAAGGGATGGGACAATGTTGTGCCAACACATAACCAACTACAATAATTCTACATTAATTCTAATTCTGTGGTCATCACCCAGTGTGTCAATGGTCAGCACAAATGCAGTAAGCCAAAATTTTTGTTTTAAGCATGCTCTAAATTTTTCTACACCTGGGTCTGTATGATGTCAAATATTAGGAAAATCCTTTATATGGCCACCGTGCTCACACAGCTGTGCCTGTGGGCACACAACCTCCATCCACCTGCTGTTCCAACATTCTGTTTGTGAGGATCAGTTCATTAGTAAAAAGTTGGCTTAAAGAGAGAAGAGCTTATTTCAGGCTGAGCTTAGAGGCTACATCAAAAGCCCATTATAAGATAAATAATTATTATTTGAACAGTGAATCGTGCAAAGCTACTCTAGTCCAGTCCAATAATAAAAAATTGAGATGAAAATTAGCAGAATAAATCAAATTTAAGGCAATGTTCACAATTTGAGTGATCAAGTCATAAAACTCTTCTGACACATTGACTTGTGGTCTTTATTTGGGACTTGCTGACTCAGAACTCTGCAGTCTTAATTTTGGACTCCTGCAATCCTACCACTGGCACGGATGATGTACAAAGTCAGTAAAAGGAGGCATAAACTGATGCTTACTTACCTTTCACCGTTGATGTCAACATAATCGTGGGGGCAATGCTCACTTTGATTTCCCACAAAGAACTTTTTGAAGTCAACCTTCACAAATTTTTCCTTTGCAACCTGAAAGACAAATGCAACTTAAATGTAATTATTAACTGAGAAAATGTTGTGAAAATGGATGTCAGTGGATGATCAGTGGATTCTTTGGGGTTTTAGATGGGATCTGCATCTATGTGTATTGTTTTCCATCCATTTTTACCACTCAGCTGTAAAAGGCTGATGGGGGAGAGTTGTCATCACAAATCTGATGTAGATGATAGCAACCCCTTATTTGTTTTTTTATTCTTTATTTTTTAATTTTTAATTTAAATGAAATTAAAATAGAATCTTGAGAACTTACCTCGATGTTCCAGACACATGATGTGCTTGGAGGGTAATTGGAGGGGAAAAATGGTGAAGAGAACGAGCCTTTGTCTTCAATCATTGTGCCACCACAATCTGAACAACAGATAGTTCATCACTATAGTCAGCTTCCATTTATTAAGTTTCTAATATCACAAGAATCAGCAGAAATGTCAGGAGATGGAGTTTACACTGACACAGCATAATCCTGCAGGTCAGCTGAATTCTGTTTTCGTACACATTCAAGTGCATAATCCTAGTTACAGTGACATGTTTTTATCAGTGTGCTCTAGCTTATGGATTTTTTTATTGAATAATTATAAATTTATGAGAATGCATCAGTTTCTTTCCCCTCGCCATCTCCCTTCTAAACAGTTGAACTGTCACACTGCTCCCACTGCCAGACTGCAACTGCACCTTATGTACATTCTGTAGTATTCATTCCACCTCATTTCATTTCTGTATTTTATGTATATACGTTTAGATTAGTTATTTATAGTTGGTTTACACAGCTTTGTGTATGTATGTGTATGCATGTGTAATGTATATATAGATACGTGTGTGTGTGTGTGTGTGTGTGTGTGTGTCTGTGTGTGATTTACATTGCTGTGCTCGAGAGCCACCATCTACCAGAACCAAATTCCTTGTATTTGTCTGCACATATACTTGGCCAATAAACACGATTCTGATTCTGATTCTGATTCTTGGAAGACAAAATTACACATTGATCTCTGATGTATATAAGTGCAATATTATTTTCATGAATACCTTTGAGACCCAGTGAAAATAATTGTTTCTTTTTTTCCCTTAAAAAAACATGAAGAAGTGATAACTGTTCAAAATGTGTCTTCATTTACTTAGTTTAGTCACAGGAATCTGGTAGTAGCTGGCTTTGAAGCCAGGGAAGTTTTTCTCCTCATTTGTGACCAGGGTCAGTAACATGACGTTTCCAGAGATGAAGGATAATGATTTTTGGGGATGTCCACACTGTCTGAGAAAAGAACGGATAGATTAACTTTTAAAGAGGAACTTTAAAGAAGCCTGAAAGGCCTGTTTTATTTCTGATAACACAGAGCAGTGATACCACAGTCCTGGGGATGGATGCATGTAAAGATGTGAAAAAGAAAAAAATATAAATAAAAAACACCCCAAGCATTTATAAAGGAAGAGTGTGTCATAAAAATACACAGCTCTCCCATATAGCTCAGACCAGATCTACACAGTTTGGTTTTTAAGTTAGGCAGGAATTAAGGTAGCTTACCAAACTAAAACATCTGTCTACATTATTACATACTTAGCATTCAAAAACTTCTTTGCAAACAAATCCAACAATAAAAAGAATGAGCGTACTTTTCTGCCTGTTCTCATACACATAGCTTTAGTTGTGAATTTGCAAAGATTCATGCATCCGCCCCTGAAGTATATCTGCCCATCACTGTAATAAGCTAAAATCTCAAACACACAGAGGTAGATGACAGTTTAAATTCTGGGAGAAGGATTATTTGTCTCACTCTGTCAGAGCACGTTTCTCTATGGGGGCCAGCGAATCATAGACTTTGATGAAGTCATGCTGACAGTCATCCTCCAAGATCAGACTGTAGAAGTTGAGCCAGACTCTGTGGCCCGGGTCCGCACGAAGCCTCCACTGCAAGTTGAGATTTGGAGGATAAGCATAGTCTGGAAACCCTGGAGAATGAACAAATCCAGGGTCTCTGACGTGGATGTCGAAGAACTTCCTCTCTGAAAATACATTGAAAAAAGTTCTTGTTTGACCCACACCAGTGCTACCATGAATGCATCACTTTTTTTTCAACAGGATATGAAGGTACAAGCTTTTATATTTTCCAACCTATTTACCTCCATAAACAGACAACTTTACATTTTAATTTTAATAAAGTTGTATAATTTACTACACAAATGTCTGCAGGTAAACCAGTTCTCACCAGTTAATGGGGTCCTGGCCAAGCGTTGATCTATGGCTGTAAACACAAAAATACATTTATTAGGACACCACATATATGTTCTTCACTACTAACTCAAATTTCATGATGCTGAAAATGTTCAGATAAATATTGGTGGAATTTTTTTTTTAATCATGTATGATTTTATTTTGCTTTAATGTAATTATTTATTATTCAAGGTCACTCTGGTTAGCATTTGTTCAGTTAAACACATCAAAACTCACATAACTATGACAATAATGATATCTTGTTGTATCACACACTTCTTTAACAGTCTCATACAGCTGTGGTCCCAAATAGTGTACTTTTTGAATTTTCAGATAAAAGCACTTTTGTGAGCTTTTTTTGCCACATCAGCTGTCGAGCATGACACCTGAAACTTTTTTGCAATAGTAGCAGCATATATTTAGTTCAGTTCAATTCAGTTTTATTTATATAGCGCCAAATCACAACAAAAGCCGCCTCAAGGCGCTTCATAGGTACAGAGAAAAACCCAACAATCGTATGACCCCCTATGAGCAAGCACTTTGGCGACAGTGGGAAGGAAAAACTCCCTTTTAACAGGAAGAAACCTCCAGCAGAACCAGGCTCAGGGAGGGGAGGGGCCATGTCGCAGCAGATGTACTGACGTACGTACTGAGGCTACGTCCACACTAATTGTTTTCTCTCTGTTTTGGCCTCCCGTCCACACTGAGATGGTGTTTTCACTGATGGAAAACGCTCTCAAAAACACATACATTTCAAAACGGTGCTTTCGCGTCACAGTGTGGGCAGCGAAAACGGAGACTTGCTAAAACAATGACGCATGCTAGTCATATGATGCAGTCATCTGACCAATTAAACTAAGACAGGGCATTATACAGCAGTTGTTTTGTTTTCTCTCAATTTTGACAGCCCTATTAAAGATTAATATCAGTCTGTACATGCTCCAGATAGCTTTTCTTCAAATTCTCTAACTCTCACTCGCTTTTGCAACTTTGTACATTTGTGATACTCGCAGCAACAACTCCACCTCATTGTTAGTCCATTTAAAAAACTCTGTGCTTTTTCCTCAACATTTTGCTGCAACATTTCAAAGAGCTGGAAAGTAATAACCGGCTGACAGAAATAAGGCAGGCTGAATCTTCTTGCGTTTCATGCATGTGCAGTACTGGAACGTAAGCGTTTTCGGCCATTTTAATGTGGAAGCACAACTCTGTGAAAACGACTGAAAACGATAATGTGACGCAGAGCGTTTTCAGGCAAAAACGCTGTTTTCAAATCTATCCGGGCTAGTGTGGATGTAGTCCACACTAGCCTGAGTCCCTATCAGTGTTGGGACTAACGCGTTATTAAGTAACGCGTTACAGTAACTACGTTATTATTGTGGTAACGAGCACGGTAACTAGTTATTATGCCAAAACCAGGAACGCGTTACTCGTTACTGGGATTTAGATAGGCTCGATTACTCGTTACTGTGTGTGGTGGATATCGCGGAGCTTCCACAGATTCAGTAACATTAGCAAGTGGTGGAGGCCAGCAGGTGGATGAAGGAAAAGGGAGGCAAGAGGAGAGACCCGAAGCGGCCGCCGGTCCGCGTGTCAGGTGAACTGAACTTCAGGTAAGAAGTTATGACCTGCAGTCTATCGGAGTCAGATATAAACCAAGTTTAGGTGGAGTTTATTTTCGTTATGCTGACATTTTCGTACTGCGTGCTAGCTAGCATGACAGAGTTTCTATACAGCTGGGTGGGTGCTATGTTACTGATGTTGAACTTTATTTTGTTCTTACGGTTCATTATTAGAGTTGCCAACCGTCCCGTAAAAAACAGAATCGTCTGGTATTCAGAGAAAATATTACGCGTTTCGTACTGAGGTGAAAAGGAACACAGTTTGTCCCGGACTTCAGCTACAATGAAAAAAACACAAAGCTGGAGTAATTCTGTGTTTACGCTGCCTCTTCTTCTCTCATTCTCTCCTGTTTCTACTTCAATCATGAAACTGATCAATGATCAGCTGATCGGCTTTTCTCTCGTTTGTTTATCGCCCACTTTGCGCCAGAAAGAGGAAACCAGCGGATGTCGCGCTAAACAACAGCAGCACGTTTAAGCTTGATCAGCTGTTGTTAGAATTTATTTAATATTAATTTCTAGTATCAGCTGATGTTTGCTGGAGCCACAGCTGTAAAGCTGCTGGTCATGATATCGGTTTGGATATGTGGTGAGTGGGAAACATGCAGATGAAACCAGGAGATGTCCTTACTGAATCATCAGAGCTGAACAGGTGATGGAGAAACAGGTTTACCTTTTAGGTGACATGAATGAGTTGAAGGGAAGTTATGAACTGTTTCTGAGAGACAAATAACACCAGGATCCTTTTCTACGTAGCTGACAGCTGGTAACTGTGCAGGGGCGGGTCTAGCAAAGTGTTGCCAGGGGTTCATGTAGGGCAGGGGTGGGCAATTCCAGGCCCCGAGGGCGGTGTCCCTGCAGGTGTCCCTCGGGGCCTGGAATTGCCCACCCCTGATGTAGGGCATTAACAGGGAAAGGGGGGCACAAGGAAATACCTTTCTTTCTTATTCTCATTTAAAATGTCTCGCTTTTAAAAAAATAATCATCTGAGTCTTACAACAAACAATTGATAGATTCACTGTGACATCACTGTCACAACAGTGTTTATTTTCATTCAAAGGCTTTATGATTCTTCCTATAATGGTGGGCCGGTCTCTAGTCAAAATCCCAGTCCAGCCCTGGATGCAGCTCATCTGCAGTCTGGTGTTACCTACATCTTCCTATTCAGAAGGCAGAATTTCCGAGTTCTGAGTACAATCAAAAGCACCACGACTGCAGTTTTTGTGTTGGATGTAAAAAGCAGACTAGAATCATGGCGGCGGTCAACGACGGTCCAGGCGTGGGATTTCTCTCGTGGAAATGTGCACATTATTTTTTCCTTTCTATTGGTAGGTGGCACAGTGCACTTGTGGCAAGTAAGCAAGCTAGAAGACTGACAGTCTTGCTGGGTATCCAGTTACGGAAGCAACACATTAACAAGAGAATTCTGAATAAAACCAAAGTTACTTTCCCTAGTAACTAGTTACTTTGAAAGTAACGAGTAACTTGAAGTAACTGAGTTACTTTTGATAGAACTAGTAATGTAACTAAGTTACTAATTTAAAGTAACTTACCCAACACTGGTCCCTATTGCCTTATCAGATACAGTGCAGCAGTCTAGCAGCCACTAGAGCAAATCCAGTGTTTCAAAGACTTCAAAGTTTCTCACCACTGGGAGACAACAGTGATTTACACTTTGTTGTACTCGTGACTTTTAAATGTGCTATAGAAATAAAATTGAAATTGAAATTGAAATTGAATTTAGAAATAGATATGTTATTCTAAGTGGTCTCCAGCAAACATCAGTTTTGCATGTACCACACACTATAAGCCATTTTCAGCAGTCGTGCAACCACTTAGGAAGTGGATACCAGAAGATTTCAGATATATGTTAACTTAATATTTTTTTTAAAGAAAATATGGTGCTTTGAGTTCAAAGATTCATATCTTAACCTAACTTAGATCATTCTTGCACTTTTCAGAACTTTTAAGATGTTTAAAGACATGTGCCCTCTCCATGGACTATGTTCATCTTCCTGTCTAATGCTGCCATCTGTTGGTCACTGCCGAGTCATATACCTGTTGGAAGTCTGAACTACTTCCTTGCAGAACCACCTCTTGACCAGAAAGCAACATTTACTCCAGGAAATCATTTACAATGGCAATAGATTTGGTAACAAGCAAAAAACAAACCTGTAAAAAAGTGTGAATTGCATGGATCTGTGAGCAGTCAAACCTTGTGAGATGATGTTGCTGATGTTCAGAGTGTCACTGGGTTTCAGCAGCCCTTGTCCCTGTTGGCTCCATTCATTTTCTGCTGGAGGCTCCAGAGACTCAATGGCTTGATCCACAGTGGTTTGCTGAGGGATGGGGACATCAAACTTCGACTCATAATACACCACAATGCTGTCGTCACTGCTGTCACCCTCACTGGCACAAGAGACACAGAGAGGATTTATACAGACTTTATTTTTAAGTGCCCCACTTAACAAGAGAGTTCAGTATTTTAGGTACAAACCAATCCACCATATCAAAACCAATCATCGAATACTCAGATGCATGCAGATACAGATGTATAGAGTTGGCAAATTTTGCACATACTCCAAAAAATTGAATCAATAATCAGGTCCAGACCTCCTGTGACATTCAAATCAGCACAGAAAAGGACTACAGCTCAGCGTTTAACACCATAATCCCAGACATCCTCAATACCAAACTGGCCATATTTATAAAACCTAATTTATGTATTCAAAATATGAATATGTGCATTGCTGGTAAATATGGACCCAATTTTGAATACCCCTTCTTTTTTCATACCTCCCAGTCTTACACATGTGGTTTTAGTGTCAGGGTCACAGGTCAGCGTGCGTGTGTGCATGGCTGGGCTTGACACCCCGCTCCCACCCCCCACAAAAAAATAAAAAAAATAAATAAAAATAAAAATACAAATCAGTGGCTGCCCTCTGGGTCAGACACCATGGCCACTGACAGGCACAGTCAGGTTTCTATTTCACAATACCTGAAGGCCTGGACGGTGTTGCAGTTGAAGTATTTGGCCAGCACTGAGTTTTTGGAGTAAATCAGTTTCAGCTGAAAGAGAAAAAAAGTCACACATCATTGCAGCGACTTCCTTTAATTGCCTCAACAAAGACAGAAACACACAACAGAGGAAGCCACAGGTTTGTGATAACATCAAGATTGCAATACAGATTCATAGCAAGCAGTCATTTAGCAAAATGAACCATGTTGTAACTGAATCATTAGGCAGTTAACCCTGCAATTTAATCAGGTCTCATTGTGTGGATATATACATGAACTGCTTTAATTCTTTGTGGTACAGATTAAACAACAAGATCTTGATCCATCTTGACAGGATGGCATCACACAGTTGCTGGAGATTTGTCACACGCACAGTGACATGTGAGACTGTGCATGTGACAAAAACCAGTTGAGACCAGTTGACTACTGTGAAGTCACTGTCATGTTCAAGAAACCAGTGACATGGTGCAGCCACGAGAAGTTGAGTATCAACATCGAGCCTTGGGTAGGCTGTGATGTTAAAATGATGTTCAGTTGGTACTAAGAGGCCCAAAGTGTACCAACAAAATATTCCCTACACCACTACACCACCACTACCAGGCTGAGCTGTTGACACAAAGCAGGATAGGGCCAAGGTTTCCTGCTGTTTACACCAAATTCTGACCCTACGATACAAATGCAGCAGAAGCCAAGACTCTTAAAACTGGGCAATGGAAAAAAAGTCTCAGTTTAAAAATGTGAGATGTTTTCTGTCTTCCATTGTGAATAAAATATTGGTTTATGAAATGTGCAAATCATTGCAGTCCTATATTGTCCAGTTCTTTTGATGTTACTGAACAGCCACAGTTTCCTGTTCCCAGCCGACAGGAGACGTACCCAAAGTGGATTCAGAGATGCTGTTCTGCAAACCTTGGTTGTAACCAGTGGTTAAAGTCTTCTTCCATTCTTTCAGGCCCTTACCTCTCCCATCAAGAAGAGATTATAAAAAAAAGTTAAAATTGCTGAACACTTTGTCTTTCCTAAAAGATCCCAGCAGATCAGCAGCTGAATCAATGGTCAAACTGCAGAGCACACACTATTTAGTTTAGATTGTGTGTGTTGAAAGTAGTAGAGCCGGTCACCTACTAACCAATAGGTTGGTGGTTCAATCTCAGTTTCGTCCAGTCTGTATGTGAAATATCCTTGGACAAGATACTAACCCATTATGCTCTCCAGTGCATCCATTGGAGTATGAACGCATGTGAATGTTAGAAAGAAAACATTCACAATGCTGTTAGAGAGCATAGAAAAAGGTGCTGGTGTGATTGGGTGAATGAGACAAGTTGTGTAAAGCGCTTTGAGTGCTAAGAGTAGAAATGTGCTATTTAAGAACCAGTCCATTTACCATTTTACTATAACCTGCAGGTAGCTCAAACAAATGATAGGCCATGTGACTGGCTGAATAAAAATGATATTTTTAACGCTAAAGAATAGTTTTTGTTGCTATCCAGGAATTTCCAGAAAAGATTACAAAATGGTAAATGTCTTTATCATTTTGTTATCAAGATACCAAATGACAATTATTTACTTGGATTCCTGGAACTTATTGGAAATTCCTCACTGCTGTTCAAAATGGTCAAACACCAAGAACTCACTGAAAAAAAGAATCAGCAGTAAAGCACTTAGTGATGCTGATCTTTCTCAATTTTATGACAGGTGGCATAATAAATGTGTTAACCACTTTATATTTCATACTACTCTTCTTTGTTTCCTGAATAATTATTTCTTCACAACAGCGAACTTGTGATACATGCGATACAGCATACATGGAGAACACCCATCATGCTGTGAGTCTGTTAGGTCTCACCTGTTGGCTGACTTGAGCGGCCAGCTGAGTAAACTCTGAGCTGCTGGGATCTTCATGCTCTGGCAGGAATCGCTGGTTGCTGATTCCCATGGAGCCGATGTAAATTCTCTGCACCGTGTCATCGTTGTGTACTGATGACACACATGGATGTTTCAATATTGAATGTATAATTACTAAAATTTTTAAACAACTGTTCGCATAAAAAAAGCCACAACTAGCTGTGAAAGACCAATTCAGAAAAGTCACCTGGAATTATACCAATAACTCCAAACCAAAAACCAAGTTTCAGTTTATTTTTATATTATATTATATTGTATTATATTATATTAGCAAATAAAGAAACTGATATATTATCAAACAATGTGCCAGTGTCTACATGTTTTCACTTCTTTTCACTTCATGGATGAAGCAGGATGAATAAGTGAAAGAAGTAAACTTTTTCAGTACTTGGGAAAAACAAAAAAAGCAATATTATAAAATGAACTAAAAAATATATATAACGTTCCTTATAGTTTGTGGCTGTGACTCAGCAGGTTGAGCAGGTCATTTGCTAATGACTTAAAGGTCTGGTGGTTTGATTCCTGGCTGCTACTGTCTACATACCAAAATATCTTTGGGCAACATACTGAACCCTGGGTTGCTGTTCATCAGGGTTTGAATGTTAGACAGAAAGCACTTAGAAGCAAAGAAATTGCTCATATAAATGTGTGTGTGAAATAGACATGGTGTATCTCAGTGCTCAAAGTAGTAGTATTGGTAGAAAAGCAATTTCACTGTCCACTACATTTCTGTAATCCTACTAAATCAAAGTTCAGACTCTCAAATTGAAGACCCAATTTGAATTTTGGCAGTACAATCACTAAATCTGCAAAAACCCCGTCACTTAACCCTAACCCTAACCCTTGTGGCCGTAAAAAATAGAAGCTGCAACTCCCATCATTCTGAAGAGTAAGTTCATGTGCTCTGTTAGCCCAACCATAATTGTGGCATTGACAGAAAACTCAGAATGTCCTCTTGACAGTACAGTAGGACTGATATAGATTGTATAAATGATGAATGCTGCAGAGGTCTTTAACTCATAAAGAGATGCTGGGTATTTGGAAGATACCTGCTGTTACTCCACTGTGAAATCGAGCTGAACGAACTGCACACCTTTACAAATGAGTAAAGTTTAATAAAGTCTACTTACGATGAAGGGTCATCAAAGCCAGAATAAAGGCTACTATCAGCAGACCGACTCCTATCGACAACCTTTTCTTGGACAGGCTGCAGTTTGTGCAACGGTCACCGTACTGCAGACAGGAGACTGTTGTTAGAGTTTCACCCCTTGTTCAAGATGCAGACTTTGTCACTTAAAGAACCAAACAATATATTATAAGGAAGACAATGACATTGATCAGGAGACTTCTAAGGATTGAAGTCAGCACAAATTGACTCAGTCAGCAGTGTTGGTCAAGTTACTTGAAAAAAGTAATCAGTAACTAAATACTGATTACTTCCCCCAAAAAGTAATTGCCCTGGTGCAGGTGTGCCGCAGCGATCAGTGGAAGAATCCGTGAGTTTCTCTGTGAGTTTCGTCGTAGCGCACTCGCTGCTTGCTTGGAAGTTTAGGGGTTTTTTCGCTGTAAAAAGAAGTTTTCTTCCCGCGCACAACGGACACTAATGTTTTTGTCACTTTTTATAAGTGACAAGGTTATAATAAGGTCAGTACTTCCACGCTTTAAACGCTGCACGCTCATACTCTCTCCGCACTCGATATATTATCCATTGTTGATCTGCACACAGCTGTTTTCACGAACATCGCACTCGCTTACGTCACTGTCATGAGACATTCTCGCAAAAAACTCACGGTTTTAGTAACGCAGTAACGCAAACGCAGCGTTCCTACGGGAAAGTAACGGTAATCTAGTTACCATTTTTGCAATAGTAATCCCTTACTTTACTCGTTACTTGAAAAAAGTAATCGGATTACAGTAACACGTTACAAGTAACGCGTTACTGCCCATCTCTGTCAGTCAGTAACAAAGTCCTGCAGGGATACATTAAAAGGAACACACAAACAAGGATTCTCTATGAAAAACATTTAAGCTATGAAAAATATGAACTATAAGAGGAAGCTTTTGGCTGCTGACAATGAAACAAGGGCAGAGAAAGTGAATTGTAATCGACACTTAAGGAATAGTTTATTTTATATATTTTTGTCAAGTCAGAAGTAAAAATATTGAAGAGAAGAAGGTGGAGTGCTAAGTTACTGGCAAACACTAGATTAGTTAAGGTTCGTTAGCAACCATAAAGTGTACAGCTGAATTACACACATACAGACACCTGCTCATTGTTGTTAATACATTTCAAAAAGGCAGCAGCACCACAGACAAGGTGAAGTTGAGTTCAGTTCAGTGACTTCAGTTAGCAGCTGTAGCTACAGCCACACTCCCAGCTTCCAGCCTTAAGAGTATCCAATCCAATGAGTGGTCAAAAAATGGTTTGGGTAGTCTTTTATGAAATAAAACCAGTTACTGTGACTCATGCCCACCATCTGGATTAGTCACTGTTTTCATTAATACTATTTTTAGGGTTTCTGATGACAGCCTGAGAAATTACCCCAACTTCTGTGGGCGGTTTCTCAAAAGTCAGAACTTCAACCATTTCCTTCTTTTTTTTTTTTTTTTTTTTTTAACTTTTTTTGTGATTAGCGTTAGGGTGGAAATATGAAAAATGATTAGTGAGATTCTGTCTGTTCTAAAGATAAAACAGTGGTGAGAGCAGGTGAGAGAAAGACTACAAGATTGTGTGCATAGAATTTGGAACCATTAACATCATATTAACATAAAAAGAGTACATCTCTGTTTTTTAATCTAAGCTGAAGCCAACAAACCTGTTCCTGATGTGACATAATGGGCAGGTTAACATTACAGATACTGGACTCACCTGTCTGGTACTTAAACTCTCCTGTGAACCCAGTAAATCCACAGTGTCAGCGTCCCAACTCATGGTTCCCAGGGGTCCTTTTTTTTAAAAAAAAAAAAAGAAGAAGAAGAAGAAAAACTTCAGTGTGGTTTATTGTCCTTTTTATTTTTTTATTTAACGATCAGCAGAAGGTCTCTCTCTCCCTCTCTGGGTGGAAGCTGAGAAGAAACCGTACACGGACGAAAGATCAGATTGGTGGCCTGTTCTTTAAACCGTATTCTGATTCTGATATATGTAGGAATCATCCTAATTTTAATCACATCAAATTATTAAGAAAGAAAAGTCTGATCCAATGTCTGAACATGAATATCTCAAAAACTCTCTCAGAAAGATCACATTTTCACTGCTCGTCATTTTCTAAATAAATCTGAATGTTTAATTTGGGACAGTTGCACTAAAAAAGTCTGCGTACTTGATGGTTGATACATAAGTCAGACCCATGTTTGGGCAAAAGACAACAAGTATCATTTTTTGAGTGGTTTTATAGAAAACTGTATTGACTGACAGCAACAGTTTTCTTCTTTTTGCACAAAGTTTGTTTTTCATGCACTTTGACACTTTAGTTTGGTTTTTGTTTTTACAAGTAGCTATGATGTAGTAAAGAACAATCACAGGGACTTCATGAGTTTCAAAAACTGCTGTCTGCAAATAAATAAATATTTGTCATTCATGCCACAACCAAAACCTTTGACTGCACGCTCACACTCATTTCTGCTGATGCTCCACCCCCACAGGATGTGTGTGGTCTATTCACATAGAACTATAAAACATATAAATTAAAAACATTTTTCTAAGAATGCTGACATGACCAGATATATATTTATTTTCAAAATGTCATCACTATTTTACCTTACACCATAATCCCTTTTAAACAGAGCACATCATGAAAACCCCATATGTAATTTTTAGCCAAGATCTTGCACTTGAGAAAAGAAAATCTTTTTTTTTTTTTTTTTTAAAAAGATAATAAACAACAAAATGATTCTGGAAACTAACAGAAGCTGAATTTAACTGAATATTAAAACAACAATAATACATATTAATCCAAATATAAGGGATAAATGTAGTAATGCTGTGAGATAATATTTGTGTGTTTGAGAATAACTCGTTTAACTGAAGGTCTGATTTTTTCTTCTTTTGAAAGCTTTAAATATCCTACTTGTCTGTTGCTTCTGTCAGTGTGGGAGCAGCAGCACAGAGTCTTTAATGTTGTGTCTGTGTGCACTTCAGCAAAAGTGATTTAAACAACAACAGTAGTTCTATGTGTAAGAATAACTTAACAATTTAGTTTATTTTACTGTCTGTGGAAAAATAGGAAGTAATAAGCATTTACCTGACAACAGATATTTTGACTTTTGGTTCGGCTCCTTTAAGTATCCAAATATGTCACGATGATACACCAGTATCCACGGAAAGGCAGTAGGGCTGAGCACACCTCAGCCATTTTTCACCACCTCTTTTAAAGTTAAGAATTTTTTTTCCCTTCAATTCAGCCGGCAGGACAAAAAAACCTACATTATAATATTGAGTGCGCAGCTGCAACTCAGCTGCTAACTGGTACCTGCTCCATCTGCACACCTTCTTCTCTTCAAACGTTTAAAAATACTGGCGACCACCAGTGCTACCCTCCAGCCTCCTACTAGATACACCTATGCTATCAACGTGTTATCGAATTCACTAGATTTTCAGAAACCTTGAGCTGAAGACCAGGAGCCAGGACGGCAAATACACACAGTCCTACCGCTCACAGAGACTCTTAGGAACTGCCTAAGAGCATGAACACTTCTGCTTAAGTAATGAACACTTTTACCACCTTTGACTATCAAACAACATAACAGACATGAAGCTTAAATAATAATAAATTTTGTTTTAAAGGAAAATGAAAAGTGGATTCAATATATGAAAATGTAAAACCATTACATTGGTGAAACACTCTTCTCACTGCTGTATCATTATAAAACAATTCCTTTTAACTACCATTTATAGTTATCAATATTAATTCAAGTTGAATTGACACTTGAAGACAAAATCTGTTTATTGCAAACTAATCTGTTCATTCAAAGCAGTGGAAGGAAACTGTGTGTGTGTGTGTGTGTGTGTGTGTGTGTGTGTGTGTGTGTGTTTTGATGTGGTTTAATCTCAGTTTGTTTAACTTCATTTAGCATAAAGAGATTCAGATTTGTTCATTTTCAGGTGATTTAGTTATGTTATGCTTGCAGATCCAGGTTTACCGTACTTACATTTATATAGCACTGTGTAGTTTCACTGACCGGTTACATTCATGCAGCTCTTTACTCTAAACTTCAAACACTTGATCTATATCACATCCTGTGAGGTGACAGTGCTAACTACTGTAGCAAATCTTGTGCCTGTGTCAAGACACAATGTACTTCAGTTCTTTTTGTGCGCCATACATGATCACAGCTTACTATTGAGATTCCTCCATGATCGGCAAAAAGCAGCAGGAACCTTTAAATCTGCTAGTCAAACGTACCTGGGAATCTAGATTAAGGTGGTGGGAACATTTCTTGGGACATGGGTAAGGTTCTCCTTTAATTCAAAAATTAATTTAACTTAATTCAATTCACCACGGCTCCATGAAACTTTGCACAGACATGGCATATTTGACAGTATATACTAGGACAGTATATAATAATTAATATTCCTCCTTAATGCTGAAGAACAGATGCAATCATGTTAAATGCCAGATTATTCAACTGCATGTACAAAAATGATCATAATTGTTTGTATGAAGACCAAAAAACACTCACCTTTGACTTATTTTTCAGCTCAGAGGTGTTTACGTGGTTTTCAGCTGCACATGCAGTCGGTTGTTTTAGCAAACTTCAGCAGATGTTTAAAACTGCCCACATTTGACATTTGAACCAACAGGAAACTAAGTATTTATTTAGGGAGTGACTAACGTTGAAGCATGTTCTCACCACCCACCAGTAGCTGCTGGTGTTAAAAAAAACACACAAAAAAACAAGTGAATGTGAAACTACTTTAGTAAAGCAATATTCAGCTACAGTTTTCTGTAGTACTGTTGGAGCTGGTGTGAGACAATCAGACACAATTCAACCAATGTTCAAACCCTCAAAACCACACCATAATAATCAGATACTGAAAGTAATAGAAACATTGTTATGGTGATAAAACATTCATAAGGCCTCCAAAGCAAAGAATAAAAACTCCAATTTACTGTCAATTTACACATCAGAAGATGGAAATAATGGTATATACTACTGATATGACGATTTTATACTTGTATAAAACATTATGTTGAGTATTGGTTCATCATTCATTTAAAAACACTGGAAAAACCACCAGTAATTTCCATTTACAAAAGGACTTAAAAAAAAGACTGGTGAATTAAACATAAAAGTTGAATTCACCAACTTAAAAGCAATTATCCAGTAGCAGCTAATGATGAGGATGTAGTTTTGTGGTAATGAGTACATAAAGAAGGAGCTCATGACACGTTACTGAGGAGAAGAGTCTTGGATATTTACCTCACAGAAGGATTAAATGATGAAATTATACTCAGTGTGATGTTATCGTTCCCTCGTGATTTAATTTTTTTGTAGGATACATTCTGCTGCCATGTTTGGATATACTTTAGACCTGGAGGGATCTATGCTCGGGTTTTTGAAAACACCTGACCAGGTTCCACTTCTCAAACATGACGTATGAAGCCGAACCACATCCAGTGGTTTTTAAGTGGAAATACTGCGAGCACCTCTGAACCAAAGCCCTAGAAAACGAGCAGCACGAGACATGCAAGGTGCATACAGATAAGAGTCATGCACAGCAACTTCTCGTGATCATCTCAGATCTTCATGACAAAGAAAAAAAATCTATAAGAACAAAAGTAATAATAACACTAGGAAACTAAAACTAACAGAATAACATTAAAAAGTGAAAATGACAAATTAAATCATCATTCTTAGAGTGAATTAACTAATGCTCCATGACATCGCGATCCATCCATTTTTTTGCTGATTACGTATCGTTACAGTGCTCAAAATAAAATCTTTCCTCGCCACACCGAGGTGTTCTCAACCCACCTAAAAGCTGTAATCTTTCTAGAGAGTCCTTAGTTTATCCTTGGCTTCCTTCTTGTAGGGCATACCTGCAAAACCTCACTTTAGAGTTGCCCAGACCACTTCAACTGGCTTCTTTTTATGTGAAGGAATAGCAGCTGTATTCTCCCAAATGACCAAACTCCTCCCCTTCATCTCTTAGGGAGAGCCCAGATAGTCCAGATGGACTCTCCCCTCCAGCACACTGACGTAGATCTTCTTAAGGAGGCTGAGCGTGATTCCCCTGAACCTGAGCCTTTTTGAAAGGGGGAAACACCTCCCCAGCCTTCCAATCCAGGGGCACTGTGTGACTTGTCTACCATGCTGCTGTTGACGCTCTGCTGGAGTTGGAAATTGAAAATTTCAGGGGACTCAAGCTTTTGCCACATGCTCAAAGTACAGCCTCACTATAGGCTTGGGACACCAGCCTCCGCCCCTGCTACCCATCTCAGTCACCAACAGGTGCTCCAACAGATGATAGCTCAGCTCCTCTCTTCACCTGAACGCCATCAGATTACACACCAGATCTTGGGAATGCGATTCTTAAGCGCTTCCTCTCTGGGTCTTAGTTGATTTCACTCGGTTGGTCACTTCATAATTACAGAGTAGACTTTTCTTCTTAAACTCCCCTAATACACAGTTCCAACAAACCAGGAGTTTCCAGTTGTTTGTAAAACCCTCCACATAAGTCCTGATTAAAATGAGTCTCAATTTCCATCTGGGGATCGCCATTTTAAACCAGCACTACCCAGATTCACCTGTGTCCCCCTCCCTTCCTGTCTCTCCAGCAGGTTTCCTCCTTTATAGATAAGGACCCAAACCTGCACCAATCAAGTACTCCCAGTACTCAACTCCAAATAGCTGGGAGCTGGACTGCTCCCACATGGGTGTGGTCTATATCCCAAACAGAAACGCAACAAAATCAAAAGCACACAATACTTGAAACATAAAACAATCCTAACCCAGTGTACAGTGGGAGATCCTCTCAATTAGTCCACCATACCTTATTCTCCAAAAAACAAAGATTAAGACAAAGATTCATCCATCATATCTTTTTGAACACTCTAAGCATGTCTGTTTCCAGAACCTCTGAAAGATTTGGACCACATAGAGCAGTAAGATGACCACTATGCAGGCAGAGTCATATATAACCACCAGTCAGTGCTTTTTTCTTTGCATCCACGCAAAGTCCTTTTCAAATAGAACATAGTAAGAAATAACGCAGTGAATAAAGCAAAATGCTGGCTGTTTTAACAGACTACATCACTGCATTATTCATTGTGACTTGACTGCATGTTTAGGTAGAAGGTGTCAGTTTAGTGAGGAAGCAAATAGCCTTCAGTCTGACACCTGTGAACAATCGCGGTTTCCAACAGGAAACTTTTTTGGGGTTTGTTTTTTGAATTTCCATTCCAGTTGCATGTGGTTTGAGCTGCACATCATTTGTCTACACCCGAACCTGTGAGAACCACACCACCACCTTCCAGATACTTGACAGACTTTGCATTTTTTTTAAAATGCTCCCATAGAATCACTCATTATGTAGTTTGTGTTTTTATTGAACAATTGCTTCACAAAGTACTGAAACAAGTTTAAGGACTTTGAAATAAAAGTAATAATTGTGCTCAGGCAATGAGAGAAAAAAAATGGCATTAAAATATCCTTAAAGTAGCTAAAGTACAGTAAAAGCATCGATTATGCAGAATAATATATCAATAATATTATTTTTTTTAATTTTGACTGTTTATTGTAGGTTGTTAATTTGAATTTCACTTTAATGCTACAGCTGGAGATGGCTTTAATCATTTTAGTCTGTTCTGTAATATTACAGCATTGTATATGAGTAGTTTTATATTTTGAATTCTGTGAAATAATAAGTAACAAAGGCTTTAAACTATGTGGTATAGACAGATTATTTAATGCCATTGTGCAAAGAAACTATTTTCGAATGGTTTGTCATAGCTGAACATGGAAGATAAAAGAATAAAAAAGGACAAGAGAGCTAATAAATTGGCTTTTGATAAGTAATTTGATCAGTTGTGATGGTTTTCGATTGTTAAATTGAAGCCCAATGAATGTAAAGTGTAACAGTCCGTGCTCTCATGACCCAGAGCACGTCGGAGGGGAGGGAATCAAAAATCGGTGTTTGGTGCCGGACCTGATTTTCAAACTTAGTATAACTTACCAAATATGTAACCAGGTTTGATGTGGCTGGTCTGGTTTTTCTTTCCAGTGGAATTTTCTGATTTCCTGTGAGGCCGCGTGACTAGTCATCACAGTGCCCCTGTTTAAAAAAATGGTTGTAAAAATAATGACGAGATATTCAAATTCCAACTTTGTACTTCAGCATCAGTTTGTAATGACACCAGCATTATTAAATCGTTTATGTAGACACCGATGACTTTTGGTTCAGACTAGTTTAAGGTCGTGGTTTGTTTAAATAAAGAGAATGTCTGTAGTGCAGTGTGCTGAACTGTGAGACAGGAAGCATGTACTGTACTGCTGTCTGTCCTCAACTGTGCCTCACATACTACTGAAGACATGAACCCTCGCACCAACCACCAATAGGTGCAACTGTTAAAAGAAGAAAATAAATGTGAGGATTTTTTCGTGTGTGTGTCAAAGAATATGACTTTAGTAAATAGAAAACCACTTAAACTATTCAAGTGCTTGTTTCCTGTTGAACTTTCCTCTGCAGTTCTGGTGCTAATTGGTGCAAAATTTGGGACTCTCCCACCAGGACAAAGTGTCAAACCACATCAAATCAAAGAGGAACAAAACTGATAGCAGGGAAATTTGCCAGGTTACAGTATTACACAGTAGTTTTCAAGTAAAAGCAGTTAGTACTGTCACACACTCATACTGACAGATGCCTCTTTCCCACGTCTACTCTCACGCGTACAGATAATTTAAAAATAATTTTAAATGGATTTTGACATCACTGTCAGATGACTATTTCTACATTATTTTTTAAATTTCATGATTATTACTTATTATTGATTTGTAAATAATTGGACATGACTAAGCTGAGCTTATTATATTACAATACGGGACATTTCTAAATAATCACACAGCTCATTCTCTTTCTCTTGACAGTAAAATCTTTAAACATACTTGAAATGCTTTTTGGTGTTAAGTTGAAATAAAGGCAAATGTCAAATGTAAAAGTGAGGTCAGAGGTCAAATGTAATGTAATATTTGGATGCAAACTATAATGTGGAATTAGCAGTATCATTTCCTAAATGTTGCTAACACACACAAAGACAGCTGAATTTTAAGCGCTGCTTTAAAAATAATAAACATTTTATGAAAAATTTGACTCTATTTGACTTCGAAGAAGAGGTCATAGGTCCAAAGTAAAGTGACATTTAAAATCCCTGTATATTTTTCACTTTATGCCTTTATATTATCAATACAAATATTAGCAGTAAGAAACCTTTTTTTTAAATAGATCTTTTTAGTATTATTATTACTTTGACGTTCAGATCAATCAAGTACTTTCTATATGTTGACAACCACACTTGTAAGAATCATAGTTTTTAAGTTATGAGGCTTTTTGTCCATTTTCCACCAATAAATCATTCAGTCGACCTTGAAGACCGCGGTGGGTGTAAGCCAAATTTTAATGGACTGTTGACATGACCCCACTCTACGTCGCCTGCAGAGTTTGATCAAAATTCATGCAAAATCTTTCAGGGTATACAGAGGTGACATGCACACGAGCACTAACAAAACAGAACCTCCTTGATGGAGGGTCAGATAGATAGAACAGAGGTGTCAAAGATGTGGCTCAGGAGCCAGAACCGGCTCGCCAATGCAGTGCTCTTCACAGTGTGATAACTGCAGTGAAGTAATAGTAAAATCTATTTCTGTTTCTTGTGTGGTTATAGGTTTACTCCACAGGAGGAAAACTGTCTGGACATGAAGAGATGTAATGTGTAACACATAATTGTGAAGGTTTTATGCATTTCCTCTGTGATCTGTAACACTTAATGTGGAAAACTCATATAGACTGTTGAAATTGCATAAGGTCTTGAGTTATTCTGTATTTCTTACAGTTTATTGGGAAAATTTAAAATTTATTGACACATGCAAACATACAATGAAATACAAGACAAAAACTAAGTTTTTAATTCTAACAGGTGTGTGGCTATGAAGGTATGCTTTTACATGCACTAGCAGTGTGTTTGGGATTGTTATGCTAAAAAATGAAGCTTTTTGGAAATCGCCTTGGTAGTACAGAAATAGTATTTTATGTCTTTGGCATTTTTCATTTATTCAAATAAAAAAAGAGGACACATGATATGTTTTTCCAATAGGCTTCTAGTAACAAAGTCCCTAAAGATGGAGTTTAAAATGGGCTGTTTGCTAAGTCTAATCTTATTCAATTCAATTTTATTTGTACAGCGCTGAATCCCAACAACAGTCGCCTCAAGGTGCTTTATATTGGAAGGTAGAACCTACACATACAGAGAAAAACCCAACAATCATATGACCCCCTATGAGGAAGCACGGTAGCAGTGGGAAGGAAAAACTCCCTTTTAACAGGAAGAAACCTCCGGCAGAACCAGGCTCAGGGAGGGGCGGGGCCATCTGTCATGACTGGTTGGGGTGAGAGAAGGAAGACAGGATAAAGACATGCTGTGGAAGAAAGACAGAGATTAATAACAAGTGTGAATCAACAGAAGTCTATTAACACATAGTGAGTGAGAAAGGTGACTGAAGAAGAAACACTCAATGCATCATGGGAATCCCCGGCAGCCGACACCTATTGCAGCATAACTAAGGGAGGATTCAGGGTCACCTGGTCCAGCCCTAACTATATGCTTTAGCAAAAAGGAAAGTTTTAAGCCTAATCTTGAAAGTAGAGATAGTGTCTGTCTCCTGAATCCAAACTGGAAGCTGGTTCCACAGAAGAGGGGCCTGAAAACTGAAGGCTCTGCCTCCCATTCTACTTTTAAATACTCTAGGAACAACAAGTAAGCCTGCAGTGCGAAAGCGAAGTGCTCTAATAGGGTGATATGGTACTACAAGGTCATTAAGATAAGATGAGGCCTGATTATTTAAGACCTTGTATGTGAGGATTTTGAATTCAATTCTGGATTTAACAGGAAGCCAATGAAGGGAAGCCAAAACAGGAGAAATCTGCTCTCTCTTTCTAGTCCCTGTCAGGACTCTTGCTGCAGCATTTTGGATTAACTGAAGGCTTTTCAGTGAGTTTTTAGGACATCCTGATAATAATGAATTACAGTCGTCCAGCCTGGAAGTAATAAATGCATGAACTAATTTTTCAGCGTCACTCTGAGACAGGATATTAGACTGTTTAGGGTATCACAATATTTGCTTAAGGTTAAAAATTTTAGAGGATTTTATTTGATTACTTGTATGGTAAAAAAAAATAATTTCCTCTAACATATTTATTATTATGTGAATCTGCAAATCTGCCTACATATTTTGGTACCATTTTATCTGGTAACAAAATTTGGTATGGGGCATTTCTTTCCTAAGTGTCCATGTCAGAATAAGGAATAAAAGGAAACACAGTGGCTTGTAATCTGTATACACGACACTAGAGGTCAGTGTTTTACCATGCATACCCCTGAATCCATATATGCTAGAGCTCACAAGTTAGACACAAAATAGATCCAGATCCAGAAAGAAAGAGCGATCTAGGGGAGTTTTGGACAGTTTGGGGTTTGTTACAAACTGCTGGACTTGCACAAGCAGTTTGCAACCGTGAAGGATAAATGTAGAGGAACAAACACAGCACACCACATTCTGATTTCTGTTGTCTTTATTAGTGGAATGGAATATACACCTCTGTGCTTTAATGCTGTTTTCTCCGTCATTCATTCATTGCTCCTCACTCTCTCTCTCTGAGACTGAACATCAACACTTTAACTCTGAGGCGTCTGAAATGCTGCTTATCATCTCATCTAAGCTCCCATTGTGTCACCTCAGGATCAGACCAGTGTGCTTCAGTCAGGTTCACCTGACATTAAAAAAAAAGTGACATTTAAATTTAAGGACCTGTGCTCAAATGCTTTAGAACCACCACTTCATTCTCAAAACAACATAAATAAGTTAAAGAGCAACTTAACACCCAGTTTTAACTGGAAACAGTCTTTCACACATTCATCAAATCTGTTGCACACATAACTCTGCTTCTATGAGTAGTCCTTGGACTTCTGGAAACATAACAGTGTAATCAGTAGTAGACAGAGTGAGAAAGAACTTTAACAGTTTATATTTTCCCCCAAGCCTCATCAGGAGATTCCTGTTGCTTATTTCACAAACAAAGGAAAAAATCGAAACACAGCGTTAAGAAAAATTGTTATTTTCTCATAACATAATTATATTAAATAACTGGAATTATTATCATTAAGTTGCTCTTTAAACCTCGTGCTGAAACTGTGACATACAGAGAACATGTGACTGCAAGGGAGGGGGGGGGGGTGTTAATGGATGAACTTGGACCTGCCGACCAATCACAATAAAATCTATGACTGCAGTAATCAGTACACTTAAAGCGTGATTATTATGATCTCATGATCAGGCCAGTCCCCGGGCCGGCTTCACCCCCTAAACATTTGACTCACTTTAATCACTGCACGTATGCCCCGTGCTGAGCCGTGACTGAAACGTATATATTACATCTCTATGAAGGTTTATGAAAGGACTAAATTACCAAAGAGGGCAGCTCAAATTTAAATTTAGATGTTTCCTGTTTTCCACAGACACCAAAGTAACATGGCATTAAACAGCAGATCCCAGTAAACAATCAAGCCATGATTCCCAGCCATGGCTCCACCCATCAGCATCTGCATGAGTGACCTCACTCATGAAATGACACTGGATTTATATCGACTTAAAAAATGAATTTGCGTCACAGTTTTGGAATTTAAAATGAATAATAATTAAAATAAATGTGTAAGGTTCACGATAAAAAAAAAAAAAAAAAAAGTCAGAAGGCCAAAAAGGCCAAAGTGTATCAGCTGGCTAATTTAACACAACCTATTTTTAAGTTTGATAAAGGGTACAAACTGTATCACTCAGTCCAAATAATACTAGAACTGACTTAAAGAGCAAGCGAGTGGGCGTCAATGGTCCTTTTTTGTGTAATCTTATTTTTTTGGCTGTAAAATCCAACTTTTTGTTTGAATTTAGTTTTCTCCTTCAGCTTTTCTCTCTTTGTAAAATCAGTTGAATGACACAGACAGAGGGGGTGGATGTTAGCTGGGGGCCATGGCTACAGAATAAAGTGAGACATTGAGACTTCAGAGGTATTTCAGAAAACAAGCCAAAGATCCATCCAGCAAACCGCCAGTCCGTCCAATCCCCGCTCTCTCGATAAACTGCAGGAGAAAACAGATAAAATACCTATAACGGTATCCATGCATATTTGTGACTGCTCATCATACGAACACATACACGCATTCACACGTACACGCACAAACAGCCGCCCGACCTCGCACACACACACTTTGCATTCTGGCGAGGAACATGCCTGAATGATTCACTGATAATAATCTGCTCGAGTTCTTGTCGGTAATCTAACTGCTCGGTGGTGCAAACACTCATCTTGAAAAGATTCGGGAACAGGGGGATGAGGAAAACAAACCAACAACTGGCAGGAGAGAAAACAATAAGAGTCGTCATGCAAAAGAACAGATGATGAGATTTTCTTCCCCACTGTGTCGTGTTTTTTTCTCTTTTTTTCTCTGATATGCTTTATAAATTCCTATGATCAGTAGTGCTACTTCTACTGTACGAGGCTCATGCACGAAGGAACGCCAGTCAGGTACCCGATGACTTTCATCTAGCTTTTTTCTTTTTCTCTATTTTTTTTTATTTTTTATTTTTAGATTTGAGGATTTGATTGGAAGATGCGGGTGAAAGTTTATGATACAAAATATGTTACAGTATGTACGTCTTGTCTTCTGTCTGTGTGTCACGCATTCACACTTGCTCTTAAATGGTTCGAGGAAACGCTTCAACAAATCGCCCGCAGCTGAGCTCGCACGTGGCCGACGGCGTACACTCTTGAAAAAGGATGTATGGTTTTGAATACGCTTGCTAACGTATATTTAAAAGGTAACTTTTAACACATCTGAGCACGAGTCTCCGCCCAGTGAGCGCTGATGCTACATACTTCCATCTAGATGCAAACAGAGCCTTTATTTTACTCAAATCAGTGCACTGAACTCAGTTTATACTAGATTTAAACACATACTGAGTTACCATTTGTTTCCACCTGCATACTAAGAAGTAAAAACATTAATGTTCAACTTCAAATCCCTTATTTGTAGAGTTGTGATCATTATTTTAGTTATATTAGATTTTTGTGGATTTAGCTGATAACAGACTGAGACTCTTGCAGAGGTTCCTCTCTGTCAACGTTCAGATGCCAGTAAAGCCACAAAAGGAGACCCGTCTCTCTCGAACATGTAAGGTAAATACTGTGTACAAATGTTCTGTTTAGTCTGTTCAAATTGAACTCTGGTCTTTTTTTTAATTTGGTGCAGTTTGACTGCACAGATGTGAACATTATAATCTCACTTGGGTGAGATGCACTAAGACCCAGAAGAAGCGGTCTCAGTCTGGTTGCAGAGCGGTTTCATTACAAGTGTAAACATGATTACCAGGTGTACTTAATCAATGAAATTATGAAGTGATTTTGTTGGTTTAAAAACGGACTCGCCCGATCCATCAGCAGTAACATACTTGGCTGACTTACTGTCCAGTCTGCTGATAGATGTTCACACTTTTGAATGTCACCGGCGGCCTCGTGCTCAGAGAAACAACTATTTGTAAAGAAGGATCACGACTTGTTTAATTTGATTATACAAAATAAATAAAACAACTAAAAATTGTAAAAGTTTCTCATTTGTTGGAACTTTAGTTTAGCATCATAACATTACCTTATGATATAAGAGCATGTTGGCAAAAGATTAAATAAGCTCTATAAATGTTGTGGATGAGTTACTCTATTAAAGCCTTTAAAAGCATGAAGACATTACAGAAGAAAGAGAGGATTAATGATATAAACAAGCGTGAATCATTGCTCATGTGGATGTTTTCCACGTCAGCAAAGGTGTGAAAAACGTGCCTTTTTCTTCCAAAGTGTCCGTCGTCGGAGCGAACGTGCTCTCAGCGCTTAAAGAGCTTTCAGCGTCGGTGTTTCCTTTCCCCTTCAAATCTATTGCAGAACAGTGGTTATGTTCTCTCTCAGTGGAAAGATCACATAACAAATGCATTTTTTTAGTTGCTTTACACTTTGTTCCCTGCAATAATTACTGTAGTTTTAAACACACATATTATAACTGTTAATAATATTATTCTGTTCATTTGTTGATGCTATTTTCCTGCTTGTTGTAATGTTGCATATTTTGAAAGGTAAAAGGCTCTTGATCCCGGTCTGGGCATTAGTGTCAACACTGACAAACACTTCAGAGCTACAGTCAGACTAGACCAGAGTAATCCAGTCCAGGACCATGAATTTAACTCTCCACAGTTTATTTAGAAAACCAGGTGAGTCCAGTGCTGCTCAGACCAGCCCAGCTCCTTAAAGATGCAGACTGCCCAGTGTAGTTTTCTGAGTTGCTCAACAAAGATTGTTGGGTTTCACAGAGTTTCCCAAATTATTTGAAGGTCAAGTGATCAAGAGTTCCCCTTCATGATTTCCTTGATTTTCTAAATACGAGACCTTCAGCTGCTCAGCGAGAACTGTGAGAGAGCTCGTCCGCACACTCTTCAAAAATCCATTTGAGTGCAAATGAGTCTTTCAGCTTCTTTGTTTAGAGTTTAAACCTTCATGTTTCAAGCAAAAGAGATCCAAAAGTGATCTTAACTGTGCAGCACTGTCGCTCCATTCAGGCTTCAACATGTAGTCTGTCATTGGAATGAAAAGAAATCCAGCCAAAGAAAAAATTTCCTGACTTAACAACCGGCACATGTTTCCTACCAGAAAAAAAAAAAAACCCACAAACCACAAAATGTCTTAGATATGGCCCTTCAAGCTGCTGAGGGTTATTTGGTTGTCTACAGGTTATCTCCATTAAATCTTTTACCAATAACTAAACCAACCGAGTCTAAATGATCCTCTGGTGGTTGTTGGTCCCTCCCAAAATCTCTTTTTTTATAAAACCACTCAGTCCATTCATGTTGAGTTTACACTGAAAAATGAAACTACTGTCGTCAGCGGTCATTTAGCATGCCTCCTCTAAAGGAGGGCAAAACAGAGCCAGCCAAACCAAACCATCAGCCAGTTCGGGATGACTTTTGGAGTCTTGGCTTCTTTTCCACTGATGTTTCAGGTTGAACCCTTCATGGGTTTGTGCAATGAGATCTAAAAGGTCAAAACTGTGCAAGGGGGGTCAAATGTGTGCAAGGAGACAAAATGCATGAGGGTGGATACTAAAGGTTTAAGAAGGTCTTTTGCTTCATTCATGAAGTTGTAGCTTTTGATTTGAGCTTTTTTTTTTGAGGTTCTTATTTTTCAGTTCTCGTTGGATGTGGCTATTCATTTTGCTTCCCATCTGATCTGCCGTTTTAGCTATACGACTGTTTAATCCATGTAACCAGCAAAATGT
Source organism: Oreochromis aureus (assembly GCF_013358895.1). NCBI lineage: Eukaryota > Metazoa > Chordata > Actinopteri > Cichliformes > Cichlidae > Oreochromis > Oreochromis aureus. Next base: position 3,859,171 of record NC_052961.1, read on the forward strand.
ATGTGGAAGTTAAAGCAATCAGTCAGGAATCAATCTGAGTATTTCTTCCCAATATTTCAGCTAGCAGCGCCCCAGATCCAGGATCAGGGGTTCAAAGGAAGTTCACTGGGAAAGTGGCTGGTGGGGCGGAGGGGTGTCAGGGGGGATGTCATGTGTGGAGCTGGAGGTTATAAGGAGGAGATTTTGACGGTTTCGTGGGTAAAAGCTGTTGCTCGGGTGTTGCGCAGGATGCCAGGGATGGGGGCAGGCGATGGGGGGAGGCTCTCGTCTGGTGTGTTGGCAGGCGGCGTGGGAATGCTGATGATTGCAGCCGTGAAATCTTGTTCCCCGCAGTTCAGCTTTAAGTTGTCAGCCTGGGCGTTCAGACTGGAACGACTGAAATAAAGATTCAGGAAAAAAGAAAAGATAAGCAAAAGGTTGTTTTTTTGATTTTTGTGATAAATTTAGATACGCAGGTGTGTATCTTTATACGATTTTAGCATCTGTGTTTACGTTTGTGGTGGTATGGAGGTTGTTTTGATATGCAGGGTGTCCAGTTCCTGGACGCTCCCCCGGCTGACTGATGCAGTGGAGTTAGCCAGACGCATGGCAGCTCGCCTCCTGGCCCTGCGGGGGCAGCAGCCAGTGGGGTTGTTCTGTGCCCCCTGCTGGCTGGATAGAGAAGTGCTGCGACTGGTCCTGAAGCCCACTGACTCGGTCATACAGAGCTCGCTGTAGGTCATCTCATCTGTGAACTCATGGTTCTGTAAGCAGAGACAGGAAGGAGGGAGGTCAGCTGAAGTTTCAATCTTGCATGCATGGATTGTGAAACATGGATTGTGAAACATTTCTCTGTAGTTGTTAATCTAAATCTTTGTCCATTTCTGCCCCTGCATATTTTTGTGGCCTAATTTGTATGTTACAGTTATACATTCTCTTAAATATATTTTTTCTCTTCTCGTTTCTTTTATTTTTTGAATATTTGTGTTATTTTGGGGGTGTTTTCTGTGTATGATTGTCTTTTTGTCTTTAGTTTTTCAAGATGAAGCTCTTGAAATTCTTCTGTTCATTAATCTATGTGTGATCATCAGTCTGTGACTGCTGACCGTCTTAGAAAGTGAAGCTAAAAATATCTCTCTCTACACAGAATGATTGTAAGCTTATTTTAATGGCATGGATGAAAAGGGCTGAATGAAATGTAAATTTCAAAATGTACTGAGAGAGAATCCAGAAGGGCGACTTAAAGGAAACTTTGGTGAGTCTGTTTATCCAGCTTCTGTTTCTAGGATCAGAAACAGAGTTTATATTAACGCTTTCTACAAAGATAAAGAACTGCTGAAGATATTTTAAACTGGTGTTCAAAAAAGTAAGAGGCAGCTTGAGTTCTGTCTGCATAAGATGTAATAGTTGATGGTCCTGAGGGAAATTAAATGTCTGAAACCTCACCGTTGTCTTCTCCAGACAGTGCAGCAGGTGGTGGTGTTGGTGCTCGAAAGCCGATCTGTTCTTCACACACAGAGCTGTGCTATCGCTGTCACGACCCTGAAAATACACACACGTAATAAAATTAGTTTAACAAACAGACTGTTTTGTAGAATTGGCGATGATAGCTTCACACTTTGAGGTTCTCTCAACAAATGTCCTTAATAAACTTGTTTGCAGAATTCAATAATAAGAATTTCTCTTATGGTCAACACTTAGTTCTACAAAAACTCAAGTTCAGTTCTTCTATTTAATGTCAAATATCAACACATTCATGTACTCAATGAATATTAGTAGGCTCATACTGGTCTTTGTTTGCTTCTTTGACCAGTAAAACCACAATAATCACTTTCTATGTTGTATTAAATGGGTCTGCTATGTTTGGTCCTGAGCAATCCAGTGCAGTGTTGAATCTCCTTTGCACTCATGTTCATAAAACATGAGTGCAAATGAGCTGAGCTTGCTATTTGTTAAAGGAATATGTACAGTGGTACTAAAGTTGTGAAAAGGAGAGCGGGTTTTAAAGCTACATATCTGTTATCTATATCATATTTTATCATATATACCATATTACACCAAATCAAATATGACTAAAATTTGGTAGTAAGACTCTGGAAATGGAAACTATCTGCATTTAAAGTTTACTGAAGAAAGAGAAAAGAGATAAAGTTGAGATGAGTCGGATGTGATGTAGAAACTCGTATCATCAGCATAAAAACAATCAAGTATTAATTACTTGAATGTATTGGCTCCAGGCTGTAATGATGAAGAAATAGAGTTTTCCATGCAAATGAAAACATTTCTCACATGTCACTGGTCACATTGTCAGGAAACACTTGATTGTCGACAAGCTGGTTGACGGGCACAAACTGAACTTTTAGCTGTACAACACTTTTCATACACGTGACAAAAGTTCAAAGTGCTTCATAGAGGAAACAGTTGCAATGTAAAAGTAAAAGAACCTGGGGACACAAGAAATGAAAATGTAATAAAATAAAAAATATTATTTTTAAAATGAAATTAGGTAAAAATAAAAGTAGAGGAGGTAAAATACAAGGAAAATGAGAATATTTACTCAAACATGACTTCTTTTCCACAAGGTATCAGAAAAATTTGAGATGCTCTCAAATTTTGATACCTCCTGACTAAGCACAAAGCTGCCAACTATTCCTGAAGAGAAACAGTCCATTAATTTGAATACAGTTTTCCCAACTCCAACTAAATAAAGGTACTTTCAGCCCCTCCTTTATTTCCCAAGGATCCCTACAGCAGATGGATCCAAGATGCCCTTCTTTATGCCACCCGGGTTTGTGACCTACTGAGTTTCATTTTACCACCTGGAAACTATTCAGGATTTTCATGAATAAGGAGAATGTGTTAATCACTAAGCTTCGGCATTTTTGCTTTGTTTTTTTCTCTTTTTGCACTATTGGTCAAACTTATTTCAGCTGCTGCTCTGTCTTGTAATCATTTCATCTTATTTGCAGCAGGGGAAGCATAAATAGATCAGAACATCTATTTTTGAGGTACGTGTTTCTTATGAGACTCACGAGTTTACTTTCATAAACTTGTGATATGTGGGACATTGTCTGGATATGTGGGGCGGCGGGCTGAGGGATAAAGCTGCTGTACAGTCCCACATAAGACGGCACACCTGTTCAGAAGGACTATACTGTGTTTTTGACTCCACCACTTTTACCCGGCGTTCATCTAACAGCTGACGGCTCATACTGAGGTTGTAATAAAATAATTGCTTTTCTAAACTGTTACAGGTAAATAAAATGCATTTAATAAAAGATTAATAATGCAGCAAAACAAGGCTTCTGCATACATGCACTTTAAACAGTAACTTTTTAACTAACATTTGCTTGCACTTGTAAAGGGGTCATTTTTAATGCTGAGACTGTGTGATTTCCACCACTGGATTTGAATGAGCTCATAATCTTTCCTTTGGCTCAGTCTCCTAAGACAAATCTTTGATTTAAAATGCAGAATTTCTTTCCTAGAATTTAGTTTTTTTTATCAGTAACTCATCTTCAATCCACATTTCTCCACATTAATAAGAAACAACTGCAAAAGTTTCCTTTCACGTTTTAAAAGGCCAAACTGAGAGCTGATCGACATATCTTTAAGGCTCTTTTCTTCTTATTTTAATCACCTTTATCTCGCTCTTTCTCATTTTGCTTTGTTTTTTTTCCAGCTGGCTTTTAATTGAGTTTTGTTATTTTCCCTAAACTTTTTTTCATGTGTTATGATGAAGAAAAATGAAGCTCTCTTCTTGCCCTGTAGCACAGATTTCCTCCCTTTCAACATATATTCTCCACTTTCTCTGCACCCCATTTTTCTTCCTCTTCACCCTCATTATGCACTCTTTAAATCCAGCAGTCATCCCTCATTTTGGCTCAGTGCAGCAGAGAGATTAAGACTCAACAATATCTGTGCGAGTCTCTGTGTGAGACCCATCCACTCACCCTCTACCTGAAGCCTAAAGCCGTTTTCTTGATAAAACATTTAAACCCGGTGAATCTTTCATCCCCTTGACTGAAGAAAAAACTGAGACTCTGAGTCACGATTAAGCTGAAAGATAAAAAAAGAAAGTTCTTCAGATCTGCAGTGATTTAGATCCAGTTTATTTTCAGAATGTAATAAAAAATATTCCTGCAGGTTCACACTGTGGGATACATCCATCTAGTAAATAGGAACTAGACTAAAAGGCTGAGGGCTCCTCTGAATCTTTCATACTCCTCACACCCCAACAAATTATGTGAGTTCTGAAATTATAACAAAAAAAAGAAACCATTCTTTTCTCTAGTCTGAAAATTTTGGACAATTATAGATATTTAAAGATATTTTAAGAGTGGAAACTAAAAGACATCTTTAATCATACTACACATTAAATACGGCTGTTCTGTCAGATAGCTAGCATCACTAGCATTTTAGAGAAATATATACAAGGAAAAGATGCAAAAATTGTGTAATACTGGACACAGAGAGATACCTGCCCTCTGTAGAGTTTCAGATTATTTAATTTATTTTGGCTTTTCTACATACTTCATTCTGGCCAACCAAGAGCTGCTGCATCCCAAACAAAAGCTGGATCTAAGGTGCTAAAAATGTAGGCTCATCCAGTTTGTTTAAATGTGATGCCAAAGGTTTCTTTAACAAGCATCCATTCAAGGAGCTGGAACTACCAAACATCTCACTATGACCTAAAACCACAGTCACACTACGGACAACAGTGGTTGGAGTCTCCAGGAATGACCAACATTATTGCAACTTTTACCATCTGTTGCTATCTACATACACAGAAATTCACATTAAACAGAATTTGAACTAAATTAACTCACATTAACTGCTTTCATTCAGAGTCAGGCTAGAACCTCATAGATTTGAAATAAGCATTCTGAAATTCTTCCACAAATAGAGATGTAGTTGCTGGAGGATACAAATTCAAGAGCAAAATGACATTGGCACTCAGCAACCTCGCTTTTATGTAGACATATAGCCAGGATACAACCGGTTTACGGCCTCTATGCAAACAGACCGGTCACAGATGAGTTGTGCTGATTGGGTCAGACCAACTGTGACTGATTGCAAACTAAATCTGTCTGCATTTGTAAACTGAATTTTTACTCTAGTGCGACTGAGCCATAAACTCATAATATCATACACCACAGGATTTTTTGGGACTGCGTTATCTTTGGTGAAGCATGGGCCCATTTACACACTGAGGAAAGTTCTTGTTAAAGTTTTAACATTTACTCTCTCATAGTTTTCCTGACTGTAAAAATGGGTCTGGGCTCTTGTGGGTTAACGCTGCAATATTGGATTAAAACTGTTTCGGTTTTCAGCTGCCTTTTAATTATTCTGTTCATGTGTTTAATGTAAAATCTTAATCTGCAGGTGCATCTGTGTATCTGTCAAAGAAATGTAAGATGATATCAGAAGACTCTAATTAGCATTCAGGCTTATTTCATCCTGCTGAGTTTTCATTTCAAATGTTTCCATGTGTCTAGGAAAAAAACACCAGTTAGCTGCCTTTTGTTATGTGCAAAACAACAACCTGTGCAGGATCCTGAAACTACTGAATTTGCCTTGTGTGATCAGTAAAGTATCTAACCGTCTGATTTAAATCTTCACAGTACATTGTTGTTTGTGTCTGTCGCATCTGTGGACAGTGATCAGGTTCCACTGCTCTTTTGCCAAGTTGCTGTTGGGGAAACTCTCGTCTCATGCACTTGTTATTAGCGAATCACCAAACTGCTGAAGCAGCAACTCTTTGTCTGTCTGAGGGTCTGAAGCTCTCTTTGTTTTTCTGCCTCTCTCTTAGTCTTGCCTCGTCTTCACTGGCATGTCAAAACTCATTAAATCTGCAGCTCACTTTTTTAAAATTAAATACTGAATTCAATTTGCAGATGATAACTAGAATGTCATTGATTGTTTGGGGGAATTTGAAGAAAACAACTCACAAGTAAAACTTCAAACTTTCAGAAAAACTCTGGATAGTTACTGGTACCTGCCGCTTAAAAAGGAAAAAAGTTTGATAGATGGATTTACTATTTTCTAGGAAAAACATTGTTAATGTTTTTACGAAATAGCCATATTTACACATTTAATATATTTCACTGTATTAATTGTCATGGTCCTGTTTTTGAGTTGGAAATCCTTCAAACTTGACTTTCTTGTTAGGTTTTTCAGACATGACATTTACTGTTCTGTTAGTGTTGGTCATTAACAATAAAACCAGCCAGGCTTATAGCTTTAGCCGGTGTAATGTCAAAAATATAGAACGAATTTTGCTGGACAGTCTGAACATATTTATTAAGTCCACTGAGCTTTAAAGCTGAACATGACGGTGATATGTGTTATTTGAGGGAAATTATAAACACAAATAGAGGGAAAAATATCATTTTAGTCATGTAAATCACAGGGACTTATTTGTTTAGCTGAGTCAAAGAAGGGTCTGTCAAAGTCGCAGAAGCAGACTGTGGAGTGAGGAGATGGACCCAAGTGCAGACACACGAAGAGACAAAAAAATGAGCCGTTTACTAAGGCTGGCAAAAATAATACAAACAAAAGGGCAAGGTCGAAACTAAACCTAAACTGGGTGAACTAAAGCTAAGATAAAAGACCTAAAAGTGGACATGGACACCTGGAACATGAAGACTTGGCATGAATACACTGACCTGGAAACATAGCAGGACAAACGGATGAGCAATGAAGACTAAATCTATAAAGGAGGTGATCAGGGGAAGTGGAAACACACGGGGAAACGGCTGATTAGAATGAACAAAATGACGCCACAGGGAAGTGAAACTAAACACACTGAACATTTAACACCAGACCTCTTCAAAATAAAACAGGAAACATAAAGACGCGCAGACTTAAAACGACGAACCGAAGAGGAACACATTCACTATAAACATACAGAGGGAAAAGGGGACTGGAGATGAGACATGGACATAACTAAGCACAAACAGAACATGATGTCTGGGGGAAACACAAACAAAGACATTACTGAAACACATGAAGAGCGAGGGAGACTAAGACACAAGGGGAATCTAATAAACAATGAACTATAACAGGGCAACCTGGGTAAAACAGAATGGGCTTAAATTAATGTAAACATAAATCATAAACCATCCAGATGTATTGAATTCAAAGCACTGGGTCAAACGACCCAGCACCGTGACAGGGTCCTGAAATGCATTGTGAGAAGTCTAGCTTACTCATGTTCCAACCAGATGCTGCAGCTAAAATATAGATAAGATAAGTCATGATAAGCAGAATCCTAGTGAACCATATTATGTATTCAGATATCTGTAGTCCTAAATGTGTTGGTCTCCAGTAGCTCCTTCACATACATTATGCTTATGGAGTGGATGCATGCCTGTAAGAGTGCTGTCATGATTAGCAGAACCAAGGAGGACAAAGATTTCCTGAATTTAAAGGTCAAACATCCTGGAAATCTTATTACAGAGCAAATGATGGATGATGAAGGTATTTATAATGCTGGATGATGTATGCAGAAGTAAACATCGTCATTCCCAAATTTATTGCATGTACATGTGGTCTGAAGATCTCTCTGTTCACAGTATACTGGACACCTCTGTGTGTGGCACACTTGTGGGCAAACTAAAGGAAAGTGAGAAACTACATGTAGCTTATGAGGCCTCGTGCATGGTGGTTTCTACTGAAGAGACTGAGATGGTTCAGATCAAGGCAAATTTTTGCAGCTGCTGAAAGTCAGCACATTTGATGCCTCATTAAAAAATCTCATGTAAAATTTATTTGCAGGCTCAGATTTATTTGTGGGTTTAACAGTTAGAAAGTTTGGCTGTGCTGCAGACACACAGCTTTCTCTTTGGGTGAACTTTTATTTGATTTTTATCTTGTTTGTTGTGGTTTATGTGACTTTGTGTTTTTCACTCTGTCTTTAGTCCCTTTATCTCTCCTTACCTTTCCACAACTTTCTGAGTTAACCCGAGTGTAATCCAGCCTTCTTCCTTGACAGTGAGAAATCATCCACTGTTAGTGTGAGTGTCTGCGTCCATGTTTGTGTGTGTCTCACCCCGAGCGCTCGGTCTTCTTTGTACTGAAGGAAGGCGTTGGTTGTTCCTTTCTTTGCCATGCGGATCCGAGCCAAGCGCACTTTCTGTTTGACAGTAATACAGGAAAACAGCAGCGTCAGTGCCTCACACACAGACACACACACACACACACACACACACACACACACACACTGTAGAGGAGCACATCATCTGTCTCTAAACTCATCACTACTCAGGTGAATTGCAATTTTTGCTGCAAAGCTCCAGTTTTCGGGCTTTAAAGGTGCTTTTCAATAAAGCTTTATTTTTTCAGCTGATACAATAGAAGCATAAAGATGCACCACATGTACGTTTAGGGTGCACCCAAAGAATAAAAATGAAAATTGATGGGCATGACAGCTACACAGAAGTCAAGCCAAAATATCACAGCTGCCTCCTATTGGCTGGGCGAAGTATTGGTCATAGTGGCAGAGGTGGACAACACCAGGAGAAGAAAGCAGCACAGTTCAGTGAACTTAGAACTGAAGAAGCTTCTTGGATGAGAGAAAAATCTTCAAGAAACGTAAATTATCGTGACCTGGATGGCTGAGAACCCACACAGACGAAGCAGCACACAGTTTCAACATATTTTGGTTTCATTTATCGAAAGTGGGATGAAGCAGCGATGCTGCTTATCTTCATTTACTATTTCTGTTTGTGCAGTGGATTAAACATTTATGACTCCACCCAAAAAGCAAAAAAAAATGACCTTATTTTAATTTAGCCAGTCTTCCCTTAATGGCTGCCTACGTTTACACCTTTAGCACTTCCCAGTGCTACATTTAGATTCCTCTCTGAAAGTCGTCTTCTCATTATTTGCACATGCCCATCTCTGTGCAGTAGTTAAAGCTGTCACCTCTGTCTTGGCCTTTCTGTGTGGAGTTTGCATGTATTTCCCTTGCCTGCATTGCAGGTTACCAGTGGTTATAAATTGGCCATGAATGTGAGGTAAATAAAGTGTACTGAAAAAGGCTACGTGAATGCTTCTCCTTTAAAGCACTTGAAGTGATTTCAAAGACCTGGAAAGTGTTGTATAAAAGCCAATTCATTTCCATCTGTGGAACTCAAATGTATGAGGAGAGCAAACATTAACCTCAACTTTCATGTCGAGGATTGGGAGCTGGTTTCACGACCACGAGCATGCTCACTGTTTTCTTTAAGATTCACAGGGTTGCACAGCATGAATTCACCCCTACAGGGTCAGAGTGTCAACATGTAGGTCCACTATCACATCTCGAGGCATCACAGGAAGAATGTTTGGTGCTTCTAACGGGTTCTTGATTTTAGAAGCTTGTTGGTAACGGTTTAGGCAATTATTTAAAAAGGTTTTATGAAGTATTTTTCTCTAGAAGTTATACGTCTACCACCATTTTTGGCGTATCTCTGTGTTATTATGTCTCTGCCACAACTCATGCAACTGTAATGCATGCCATTCTGCAGTCACCCACAGTGCAATAAATACACAGTAATTTTGGGCTGCATCAACAAAATCCTTGGCTTTCTAGCAGCTTGCGAGGTCTGGCTTCCTGTGACTTCTACTTCTTCCCCAAAATCAAATTAAAGGGTGACTCCGGTGTCGATCCCAGATGGCAAGTGGCCAGAACGGAAGCACTGAAGGGAGATGTTCAAGGAGGTGGCCTTAAATGGTTGCCTTGACCTGTTAGATGTTCGCTAGACCTCAGTCAAAAGATAATTGCTCAGTGAGTAAATGAATCGATGAATGGCTGAAATGAGGTATCTCTGAAAACAAAAGTTTTCAACCAAATTTAATCGTAAAGGGATTTTGTTTTAAAGGCCACAGTATCTGATTAGACTCATCCCAGAACACAGCATGGATGGGTGGAGCTTGAAGAGGTCAAAGGTGGATGTTTAGTTACATGCTTTTCATTTGTGTTGTCTTAAACCTGCATCAGTACCTAGAAGTTGCAGCCTTACTTCTTGGTTAGACTATTTTGAGCTCGATACTGAAACGTCAGAATCGGACCTGCTGTGCTCTCCTCTTGTCCGCTCTCTGGTTCTGGTGGTAGATCCGGCTGAAGTTGGACACGATGACAGGTACAGGCAGGGCGATCACCAGGACGCCGCTCAGAGAGCAGATTGATCCAAAGATCTTCCCCGCGATGGTGTTTGGAACCATGTCTCCATATCTGCCGAGAGAAAACGTTTTTCATATGAAATTTTCAAATAAATGAATCCATTGATTCATCCATTGCTAAGCAAGAAGAAGACTTCTTTATGGTGATCGTTTCATAAATAACATTATGTCCCTCCAATAAAGTTTGAGGCTGCAATTTACTATATAAACATAATTTAGACAAACAGGTTCAATACTGGGAAAATGTTCCCACTAACACGAATCACTGAAACTGGATATTTATTTGATTTTAGGTGGGGTTTTTTCAATCTGTGGTATTAGGTAAGAGATAAATAGACAAGTCCTCCACAAGATTACAGTGCCAGTGTTGAAAAGCTACTCACACACACACTCACAAATTCCTGGTCGCTGCCTCATGCGGCCTTCACCTTTCATTGTGCTCAGCCATAAATCACAGGTAGTGAGACGAGGACAAGTAAGAGGAGGAGGAGGAAGAGATTAGAGAGTGGGCAGGAGGCCAGGATGCTTTGTGTGATTCTGCTCAGACACACCGACGGGAGAAACCTGCAGCTGCACCAGTCAACAGTTTACTATACAAACCAGTCAACAGCTAGAAGCTGATTGATGGTCAGCTCCACCTGTTTACTTTGTTTCTTTAAGTAAATATTCACAGAGATATGATCAGCAGTCGGTCCTCCGGTTTAAGAAGTGCCGTTGGATGATGCAGCCAAAGTCTCATTTTGAAAAGTTTTCTTGGCTTTATTAAAGCAGACATAAGCCTGAGAAATCATGGCCTGCAACATGCTCATATGATAGCCATTTGTTAATCACAGGGTAGTATAAAGCATACGTGGCTCTGTCGTGCTTTTTGACTTTAAAGGGGATCATAATTTGAAAAATGAACATCATGTTAGATTTAATAAGGCTTGAAATGGGCAGATGAAACCATAAACTCATCAGGAAAAGTGGATCAAAGGAGCCGAAGGGGATTTTTCAAAACTTCGCTACAGCAGGACTTTTTTTTGTGAAAGTTTTAAGGTGTTTGGACAGGATTCCAGATTTGGATTCAGAACTTATGTCATTGTTTCTCTGCAGTCTCTGAGTAGGACTCAGTGATCTCTAAATGGCTCCGATTCAGATGAATATTTATATATATTCATTTAAAATGACTTTTTTATTTTTAGCTTAGTTTACTTTATTGGAAATCTTAAAACAACGGCACCACGTTTCATTAACGTTTCCTTTTTCCTTCCTAACCAACCTGTATTTTGTATTAGGATCTGAAATGAAACATTATCACGTAATAACTTTGAAATGCTGCTGTAGTATTTATTTGTACTTCTTTTAGCATCAGAAACCTTATTTTAGAAAGTTTCTCCAAAGAGAGACATGGCTGTAGCTCAGGTGGCAGAGCAGGTCAGCCACTAATCAGAAGGTCGGTAGTTCGATCCCAGGCTGCATCCTGGCTGCATGCCAAATATCCTTGGGCAAGATACTAACCCCATGTTTGCCTACTGGTGGTGGTCAGAGGGCCCGGTGGCGCCTGTGTCCGGCAGCCTCGCCTCTGTCAGTGCGCCCCAGGGCAGCTGTGGCTACTATGCAGCTTGCTATCGCCAGTGTATGAATGTGTGTGTGACTGGGTGAATGACTGAATGTAGTGTAAAGCGCTTTGGGGTCCTATGGACTAGAAAAGCGCTATACAAATGCAGGCCATTTACCATATAAAGTCGTTATTATAATTAAGTCCTCAGTGAACTGTGTACCAATCACTATTACCCAAAGAAATTATTTCTTTCCAGCTGATTAAATGATTAATTTGTAAGAACACATTCTCAGTTTTTTTTAACTGGTGTCTGTCTCACTGTGGAATTAAACTCTTTATATTACAAATATGCAAATCAGCACAGGCTGTACAGTAAATCAGATATGTAGGTAATGAACTGCAGCTCTCTGCTCGTGTACCTGCTGCAGTGGATTATATCTCCGTCCTTCTCAAAATAAGGCCCCGACCTTGTCTGCTGTGTGCTGCTCAAATCTTACAAGTCATTTTATTATTCTCGAAACTTTAAAGCTAATTTTACAGCTGTGCAGTTGCTCCTCCTTCAGATGAGTTTCATAATGAATTGCTTCTCATTCTTGGCATAAATCCTGTTTTCTAAATCTAATTCCATATGCGCTGAAATGCATTCAGCTGACTGACAGACTGCACAGAAGGATTTGCATTTTTCCCTCATTCCATCATAACTTTTCTTTATAGTATAAAATAAGTTTATAAGTTTAATCATTCCAGAAAATCCCAGGTTCCTTATCTGGTCTCTTACTGGATCAAAATTTCTGCATCGAGGTGTTAGAGACAGACCTTCAGTGGTATCAGTGTGTGCTTGCTGATTTCCTTTTTTTCTCTATTAATCGGTTTACTCTGTGGTTAGTTTAAGGCCTTGATTTCAAATGACCCGGACTCTGAAAGCCAAATATTTTGCAGTGGTACTCAAAGACAAACACAGTGTGCTAAAATCCATGTTTGAGAAGCTGGAAGTATATTATTTCTCTTAAAATAAGCCAGAACACGCTCACCAAACCTGGTCCTCTGCTCTTTCAACCCAGAATTTCCACACTTCCAAACATCAGCTCAGACCTGCGTCCCACTGTCCCACAAAGACACAGTGAAACACTTCTGAAACAACAGTAATATGGATCTTTCAGGCCCTCTTACTGGTAGACTTTCCACTCTCCAAAGCTAAAAGACTTTAGCTAAGTGATATGCAGTTAATTGTTAAGATGCATCTTTCACCCAGCTCTGTGCTTATTCTTAACTGAGAGTGCATCTCTGACTGTAATTCGCCGGGAGCTGAGGGCGTGCTGACGGCACGCGGGTCAGTTTTACTGAACCTCCAGTGTCCTCAGCCGGGAGAAATATTGGCAGCTGGGAGCAGATCAATGGAGATAACAGAGGGCAGAGAGGAACAGAAGTCATCTGTAATTGTTGGCAAAAAGCACTCAGAAGAATCGACGGAGACGTCAGACTGTGGCCAAACAGCCAGGATGAATCTGTGCCGGATCTCTAGCTGAATTCAGCCTGAACATCAGAGAGGCCTGTATCTGGATCCTCCCTCACTCGTCATTTCTTGAGTTTTTACATGATTTTTGCTTCAAGGTTTGTAAAATAAGAACAAACTACAATTTAATGACATTTTTAAAGCATATGTATGTATCAAAAGTGTGCAATTTACAGAAAAATATACAGCCTGGAGTCCCATACCCAAAACTAATATTTAAATTGTGCTATATCTTATCTCGTTTTCATCTCTAGGCTTGTCTTGATCTCAACAGTGGAAATATTAAATGCAAAGAGGAACATATGGAGGACACGAGGACAAACGCTGACATGAAACACAGGTAGGCAAGGAGGTGGAAGCGAGGCAACAGGTGACATCTAATAAAAGGTAACAAAGAGCTACAGCAGTGAGGGAAACAGACAAATACAGACTAATGAAACTGCAAAAGACTAAAACATAGACGTGAACAGCACACATGGCCAAGGACACACAGATACTATAAGATCAAACATTACAGACCAACACGGTGACTAAACCCTGAAACCAAAAACTTTAATTGTAATTTCTGTTGCCTACATCTAACCAACACGCTAAAGCTGAGTAAACAAAAACAAGTTGTGAGTCTTTGTGTTCTTTCCCGAGCTCGTGCACTGTGGTTGATCTTTATGTTAAAGTTAGTCTTTATGACTGTGGCAGCGTCACCATCAGGATATTAGTATGCTCCTAAATAACCTCCTATTGGCTTTGTTTCTGTGGTGCTGGCACTAAATTTTCACAGGAGAAAACATCAGACCAGGAAAAAAAAACATCTCAGAAATCTCATTTTCAGATGGCAGCATAGTTCAGGACTTTAACCTGAAATACTGATGAAGGGCGAAGTCATAAACTTGCCAACTTCCTACAACTCCTGATGCTGTAGAACAAGATGAGAAAACAGGCAGCGAGCTGCTGCCAGCCGTGTGAGCACAGCTCAGAATGTAAATGAATGTAAATGGAAATGAACTGCTGTGTGACGGGCAGACGGCCGACCGGAGCATCTGCCAGCTGTTTAACTCCGTACAGCTGGAACAGCAGCCTCATTAGCCTGCACTTTATGGACCCTGTGATTCATGCAATTGTTGAAGAAGGAAGAAAGAGCCCGCGCATTCATCAGGTGCTACCATCATTAGAGGTGCCCTAGCAGCCAAGTCATTTTCCCCCCGCGGGTGCTGCAATTTAATCAGTTCAACAACAAATTTACATTTCCTCGCAAATGTTGAAAACTAAATTAGATTTCATAGGCGATTTGTACGGATTTACAGGAAAAATCCAATTCAAACCAACTTCTAATAGCCATCTTATCACAGATGCTTCAAAACTCTCATTAAAACTTGTAAAATGATTTTTTTTTTAAGTGGTGAGCGCAGCCATATACAGGAAAACAACATTTATAAGCTGCAGTATTACAGGCGGCGGCACAAATGGATCTTCAGGTGTAACAAGAGGATGATACAAACGCTTTAAATCAGCCAAGTTAAGCAGCTGTGAAACTAATATTCAGCTTAGCACATCACTCATCAAGCCAGCTGACCCAAAATGTTCATGACCTTTTTCCTGTTTTTGGATAGAAGGGCTTGAGACAACAGAGCTAGAGGTTAACTTTTTCTTTTCTGGGTTTAAGCAAAATACCTGTCTGTTAGTCTTACCGACATCCACTACGTGCATTTTAAGGTATATCCCACAAACCAGATAGCAGATAGGCTTAGGCTCCTGTGGCTGCATCACGGGGGATTGTATTAATCTCTGTCTCTCTTCCACAGCATGTCTTTATCCTCTCTTCTTTCTCTCACCCCAGCCGGTCGCAGCAGACGGCCCCGCCCCTCTGTGAGCCTGGTGCTGCTGGAGGTTTCTTCCTGTTAAAAGGGAGTTTTTCCTTCCCACTGTCGCCAAAGTGCTTGCTCATAGGGGGTCATATGATTGTTGTTTTTTTTCCTCTGTATGTATTAGTGTACGGTCTACCTTACAGTATAAAGCGCCTTGAGGCAATGGTTGTTGGGATTCGTCGCTATATAAATAAAATTGAACTGAGTGGTTCTTCTTCATTGTCTGTGTGTTCATATTTGTGCATTTAATCATTAGTAAGGACGTAGGACAGTTTTTCCAATTTCATTGTACTACTGTACTATGTATGACTGTGCAATGACAATAAAGCTTATCTTATCTTATCTTATCTTATCTTATCTTAATGTTCTCTGCTCACCCCTTTTGTTCCTGAGAGCCTGGTTCTGCCGGAGGTTTCTTCCTGGTAAAAGGGAATTTTTCCTTCCCACTGTTCCTAAGTGTTTGCTTATACAGGATCTGATCGTTGGATAATTTCTTTCTGATATTGTGTGGTCCTTACTTTACAATATAAAGCAGCAACTCATGATGCCCATGGGGCTAAATAAATAAACTTGAATTAAATATATTCTGGTTGAAACTTTTAAATCTTTTTTTATTATTATTATTTTTAGTAAGTAATAAATCTGAACCCTGTGAATGTGAAATATAAAAGAAATTAGAGATTGACAATGATTTGATTTTTAATAAAAAATGACTGATGCTGTCTATCCTCTAACTTTTATAGCAGCCGGTGATTTCTGAATTAGTTTCTTGCATTTCTAATAAAACTGAAATATTCTTTATTACTCTTAAATTTCATTTTCAGTCTTTGTGCTGAGCGAGTCTAGGCTGACTGTGACCTGAATGTGTCTTTATTGAAAATAAAATTCTGGGCAATATCCTCAATATTCTGTGGATATTGGTTGAAAGATTGTCGCCTCAGTTTTTGCTCATCGCAGTTTTCTTTGTCTTCAAACTTAAAGCTAATCAAATATAAAGTGTGAAACGTTTTTATACAGGAAAGTTTGGCACAGCAACACCAATGTCTGATAAATGTCATGCAATCATGGCTCATTTGCTTTCTGTTATTATAGTGCATTCACTGTTTACTGCTGGACTTAATTTATAAGACATATTTAGCTTTTGCCTCTTTAATACCAACAAACACGCACACGCTCCGTTTCTCTCTCGTAGCTGTAAAGCGTCCTCCTTGTGTTTGTGAGTTTTTACTACCAGACGGCAGCAGTAAATCTGCAGTGGCCCTCCGTCCAGAGCCAAACATTACACGCAGTGTCCCTTTAATGGACCATAAATTAGCTTTGATGCTGCTGCCTGTTGGTTTGAGTGAGTGTGTGTTGAATGGAGGCAACACCGTGGTGAAACAGATTCAATAAACATGGAACCAACTTGTCTGAAAGATAAAACACAGCTGTCGCACTTGTGTGCTGCTAAAGTTACATTAAATATGTTCATATCTTTTGTTTTTGTGTCACAGAAATCAATTCAAGTTTTTAATTAAAGCTTAAACAGTCTTATCAGGGTCCTCAGCCCACAGGCTTTACAATGAAATGTAATCAGGAAATGTTTTATAATTATGAATCTCGTTGATTCCCACGTGAACATGTAGTCTGTTTCCTCATTTATCCACAAGTTTTCTGTTTGGATGTTTTGGTGGTATCAAACACTATCCTTCTGGAAACATCATGCCTGCAGCTCCTCGCTTTATTCTTTGTAAAGACTGTAAACTGTAAGAAAACAGATGGATTTAAAGTCCTGGGCCACCTAAACACTGTGCCTGCAGAAGCTGCTCAGCCATGGAAACCTAAGCCTTGAAGCTCCTGGTGCACAGATTTGTGCTGATGTTAATAAGCACAGGCAGTCTGCAGTTACAGAGTCAGCAGAGTGTTGGTGACATTTACACACTCAGCTCCACTGCTCTGAAATGCGGCTGCAGAATGTGACAGAGTGGTTTCTAAAGACTTCAGCGTGGCAATAATATCGCTTATATTTGACGGTGGAACATCTAACAGGAGAGACATTTCACAAAGTGACTGCCTGCGTGACTTTAGCGCATCCTATTCTTTCCCAAATGACTGTAAAAGTAGACTGTGTAGGTGCGTGATTTTATACACATGTGACAATACGACTGAAAACACCTGAATTTAAAGATTAAGAAGCGTGACCCAATACTTGTGTGTTTATTTAGGATTTCATTCCATGCTGTATCAGAGTCAGGTCTTATCTATTAGTAAAACACAACCTGCAGCCACTTTGAGAAGCTACACTTAGTGCAGAGGTAGACTTTCCCCGCTATGATTGAAATCGATGCAGCGTTCTTGTTCTTTCTTTCTCTTGCATCAGTTTTTTTTTTTTTTTTTTTTTTTTTTGCATCAAGGTTCAATAACTTCAGTGTGTCTGTTTGATTAGGTGGAAGATTTTTTTATACCCCAGTCAGGCCTGTATTTCTTATTTATAAATTAAGGTATTTTCTAAGCAGATCTATAAAAATATGGCGTAGAGCTCTCGATGGTGGTGGATCTAAAGATGAAGAAGAGGAAAAGACGATCAAAAAGGTCAACCAACTACATTACCCAGAGTGGCCCGGGGGCCCGCAGCCATTCAGCAGAAAATAATCTCTAACATAAAGCACGGTCAACCTATGAACCGCCTCCTCTATAATCCATATACACATTGTATATGGATTATAGAGTACAAACTCACATAGTACACAGAGTGCAAAGGCACAGACTCACAATGAAGCCTGATTTATATTTAACTCATTCAGACAAAAACATGACGTTCGCTGTATCTCAAGCTGCTAATGTTTATTCAGTTTGCTGAAAAAGATGAATAAAAGTTGACAAAAAAGCTCTGAACAAGTGAAACAAAGTGTGCCAGAGCACTGTTTAGCTGGAGATGGACCTAAGCTGAGCTTGGGAAAGCCTGGCCAGACTAAAGTCGCGCATCAGTCATAGCTCAGCTGAAGTTTAGCAGGAGCTCATTTGGAATTTTGCTGGAGTTTAACTGCAGCCAAAGCAGCATTTAGTTACAGTTCACCACAGGTTAGTAAAGTAAATGATCTGAAATTTAGCCAGTTCTCATCCAGAGCTGAGATACCTGGATTTCTGCTAAACTAGATTTTTAGTTACCGCTCAGCCAAAGGTGCTCGGCATGAACTCACTCAGACCGCGACGGATGCTCAACCAGCAGAGGTCAGTAAAACGAAGCAATTCAGCTCAGAGTGAAGTTGCTCTTTATAATGTAGAAGGTTGTGACTGCAGAGTGGGGTGATTAAACCAACTAAGACTGTGTGTGTGTGTGTGTGTGTGTGTGTGTGTGTGTGTGTGTGTGTGTGTGTGTGTGTGTGTGTGTGTGTGTGAGAGAGAGAGAGAGAGAGAGAGAGAGCCTGGAGCTGCTAATATTAAATAATGGATGGCAGCATTAGAGGGCTTGTAGCTGGCATGTCGAGAGAGGCATTAGAAAGTTTATATTGTCTCTCTGTGCATCGCTCCCTCCTTTCTCCACACATTTCCTTTATTTCCTTCCTCTCTCTCGTGCCCTTTCTGTTCTCTCCTCCATCTCTCTTCCCATATTCCGTTTCTCTCCTCTTCCCGCCCTCCCCCCTCTTTCTCCTGGGTCATTATCTACAGCTGCTGGAGCCAAGTCTCCGTCCTGCAGCAGGAGGAGGACAACACATCGAGTGGTAGCTTGACGTGAAGCCAGAGGAGGGAGATGGAAGGAGGAGGAAGCAAAGGAGGGAAGAAAGGAGGGAGGAAGGAGGAGGTTGAGTGAGGACAGGCGAGAGAGGGCGAAGAGAAAGAAAAAGAAGAGGGAGAGAAGGTCAAGATGAACAAAGTGTGAGAAAGCAGAGGAGGAAAAACAGAGTATACTGAATCTGTAAATCTCAAGCATGCACACTCACATACAGACCTTACTATTTACTTACTCAACCTTTTAATCATATTTTCTGTAAAATGGGAGTTATTTTTAAACCCAGCAGTGCCTACAGGCTAAGTGTCCTCCACACTGCACATAAAAAGAAATCTGCAGGAGAAGCTAAATACTGAATCGTTTATACCTTTATTTATTTATTGGTCTGAACAGTGGTTAACGTGGAAAATACTGAGAGACCCTGTAAAAGATGCAACACGTTTACCAGCACAAGCTGTTGTGTCTCCGAAACTCTCATAGAATTTAAAGTTAGAAAAATGTATCGTGCCAAAACATTAAACATTATTTCAAAGAAATTTAAGAGTTACAAATTTAGAGTTGGACAAACTCAAAGCCTAATCACAAGAAATTACACTTTACTGTAGTTGGTTTAGCTGAAATCTCAAGAGTTTTTTTTTCTCTTTTACAGTGTTTACACGTGAAAAAAGAGAAAAAAACTGTCTGAATCCAGCAGAGCAAAAATGTCTCATTCAGATATCTGACGGTAGTGACCCTGCAGCTGGAGTTGGAGCCAGCCGTCGTCATAAATAAAGGTTTTACAAAAGGGGAGTGTCTCGGGAGGCACGGGTCAGCCCAAATATTCTGAGCTGCTCTCTCAGTATGTTAAATATTTCATGATCAGAATTATGTCATCCTGCATCGAGCCACGATACCAAAGACCAGACAGACAGACACAAGCCGAGAGAGGGAGACCGGCGAGGAAAGATGGAAAACACTGAGGGAAGTGAAAAAGAAACAGGAAGGTTGGAGAGTCACTCAAAATCTAAAAGCTGATTCCCAGCCATGAGGACTAAAAGACAAAGCAAATGCTGCTTCCCAATTGGAGCAGATAGAAATCCAATAATGCCGAGTCAGCCAATGGAACGCAGAGACTGATCCTTATCTCCCACCTGTAATAGGGGAGCCAGCCAATCACAATCTAATAGAGGGGCAGACAGCCAATGGTAATTAGTTTAGTGAGAAGAGCAGGAAGGACAATCAAATTGTAGGGAGAGCCCCCCGATCAGATACAATGGAAGAAGAAGAGAAGAGCTGGAATGAAAATTTAAGGACTTATTAAAATGTATTTCTTAATATTTTCATTTTACTATTATTTCGAAATGGGGAAAAGCATTCGAGCTCGTACATCTTCCAACTTTTTGCATTTATTAAAAAACAAAACGTTAAAAAGAAGAAGAAGAAGATTGAAATGTATCCACTCACACTCAGCTTAATATGATTGGATATTTAAGCTCTTTTCTTTTAATTTTTAAACAGAGTACAGGCACACAGAGGAGTGGCGCTCAACTTCTGGGCTTCCTGCTTTTCTTTCAGTCATCACAAACATGAAATATGTTCCTCACTAACTCAGCACTTGTAATAATCACACTTTGATGTGCTTACATGGTCCAAAAGCTTTAAATTAAGAACCACTTTTAGAACAGCTGCTCTTAAGTGCAAGCTATGGGACATTTTTATTATCATTTTTGGAAGATGGAACATCTTTCATACCTAAAATGTTTTCACAGGTTCTTCACAGAGAGCAGTCAATGTGATCTGAAATCACAGATCCTTAAACATGATGCCAGATTTTCTTTTTGTATATTTTGAACATTTTATAAGAAAAAAAAATCAGAACAACATGCAGCCACAGAACCACAATCATCCTCTCCTGCAGTGACCTATAATGTCACCTGCTGTTTAATTCCCTCATTTCATCTCCATGAGTCTCATGTTAGTCATAGTTTGCTTTAACTTCTTTGTCTATGTCAAAAATTTCCTTTTTTTATCAACTTTTCTCACTGGCTGGAAGGACCTTCATGGAAATGTTGGATCAACAACCCAGAATACAGGCACTAGTGGGTTTTCTATAAAAGCTTAGAAAACAAAATGGGACAGTGAGCAAAACAGCTGAAGGCAAGAGTCTGTGCAGAAAAAGAACTTTTAATACCAGAGAAGAAGAAAAGAATCTGCTGAACGTTCAACAAAATCCCCTCAGTGCAAACAACCAACAACCGCACAACAACAAGATCTAACTCAGATTAGAAAGAGTTACAGCAAATCTTACATCGCCTTCATTGCCGGAACAGCCTCCAGAGGCACCTCGGGGCAAAAATGTACCGTAAAGCCTCCAGAGACCTTTGCGATACGCATCGGTGTTATTACTCATGAGCAGGCAATCCAATTGTGTTCATATGGCGCCGGATCAGGAAACTGTTGTCTCAAAGAGCTTTATATTGTAAGATGATGACCAGAAACCAGTCGTTACTCTATAGTTGACCTTAGTCATACAGAAGATCAATATTTTCCAAGTAATATTCTATATAAAATGAAATATAGGATGTGTGATTTCCCAGTTATCTGTAATAGATATATGTGATTTCGATTACTGGCCCGACACTCAGAGATATTTGAATTTGTTCATTTATGATGTAAGAAATAATACTAAAAACTTTTTGAACAGTCAAACAGTCCAAATACTTGCTAAATAAAAACACTGCCAGCTGTGCTTTTAATTAACTGTTGGTCTCAGCTTTGCTGTACTTTTATGGTTTAATATGTCACCATATGACACAGTTAATTGTTTTTACAAATTTGTAAATAATGATGTTATGTAAATCCAAACAATATGTTAATAGGTTTTTGGCAGTTTTTGGAGGAGCTGATGTCACAGATGTCTTGATACAGCCATCTGCTGCACACATGACGCGCTCATCAGGAGTCAACCTGAGTAACAACGTGACATTAAATGCAAGTTTACATCAGCGTACAGAAGAAGTGATGTTTTTTCTTATTGTGATCAAATGAAATATTCAAATACACCTGGGTCATTATGTGCCATGATGAGCAGGCAAAATTGACGTTACGCTATTTAAATTTCTGCTGTCAAATTTGCCGATATAATTTTTGTGTTCATTTACACCTTTTAAGGAGGTGGGGTTGTGCAGAGGCTCCACTGACGAGAAGCTGTCTCCGGTTTGTTTTTCCCTGGAAGTGGGATTTTTGCAAAGCTACTCCAGCAAAATCGAGAAATAAGAACATCCATTCATTCATCCAGTTTCTTCCACTTATCCAGTTCAGGGTTAAAGGTGACAACAACTCATTTAAAGTATGATTTTGTTCAACAGTTTTATTATTGAAAGGCAGAAAACTGGTCTGAATATCAGAAGTTGGTCTCAGCTGTCTGTGAGCGTCTGTGTGTGTTTGACTGACAGCAGCCGAGAAGCTGCCAGAGTGCTGATGTTACACCGTAACAAGAGACGTAAACCCCATTTACAAGGTTTTCATTTCAGGGATTTTAATCCAATCCCGTGTATTTGTGTCATCGCTGCATTAATAATTACAGCTAAAATTAGCCTTTTCTATTTCCTGCATTTTATCAGCTCTCTGTGAAAATTAACTTTTGCATGCGATGAAACCACGTGACCAAACAAATGAGTTAATGCAGTTTCTAGGAACACTCAATATTTTACCATCTTTGCTTCACACAACTGCAGTGAAAAGCTGTGAGAAAAAAACAGGTGAAATTTGGGGGTTTGAGCTTCCTGTATGGCTCCCCGTGAGCGTCCTCTTCTGCCTCCAAACTGTTTGAATTGTTCTTCACAAGGACACCGGTATCGACCGGACAAGTTTGATCACCAGCTCAGTTTGTTTTTCCTCTCTGAAAACTTCTATTCTGGGTTACATCAGGCAGCTAAAAGCCTCTCTGCTCTCCTCCTCTTTCCATCCTCATCTTTCCCCCTCCTTCCTCCATCACCTCTCCTCCTTTTCCTAAATCCTGTGCTCTCCTTCCATCTGCTCCCTTTCTTTCTCCTCTCCTCCTCCAGTGTAATCCACGGCCATGTTTAATTGATAGAGTGATGATGAAAGTTGCAGGAGGAGGGATGGTTGTTCCATGTTTTCTCCTCCTCTGGTGAAGGAGATCCAGCTCTTTAAGCAAACTGAAATCCTGCCTCTCCATCCCCTCTCTCACATTCCTTTCTCTGTTATTTAAGCTCTTGTTTTTTATTTCCATGCATTCCTTTACTTCTTTTAAATCTCACCTTTTCCTCTTTCAGTTTTTGCATGAAATCATCTTTTGCAAAGATTGCATCCTTGTCTGAAACCCTAAAATATGGCTGAAAGCCGCTGTCACACTTAGATTCAGGTAAACACCTTTAAATACAGGGATGTACAAGAGCTGTGGGTCCCTGGGAACGCCCCTTAAAACCGTGAAAATATCATCTTTAATGCAAATATTTTGGCTTTACATTACCTTCTGATAGCCTTTTATGACAGTATTACAGTTCTCATCCAAGCCAGCAGACCTCTGTTACAAAACCCATAGTTTTACCTCGTGGAGTATGGTGGACAAAGAAGGTTTTATCAAAGCAGTCTGATTGCTTTAAACAGAAGGTGACAACTTTAAAAAAAATGCCAGTCCATCAGTTGTAAAAACCCAACCACAGGACTGACAGGGGAGTATTTTTATATTGCAAAGTCCCTCCTTGATGAATCTGACTGCTTCCTTCATCCCCTCCTGCCGTCTGTTACATTCATTATTAATAATCTAGATTCAATTGCATGAATACCTTAAAGCAATTGCTCTCAAAGTTTTTAAAACTGAACCTTTGATAAAACAAATGTTAAATGCACCCAACTGAAAAAAATAGGAAGATTGTTGTGACAGAAAGGAAGCAAATAATAAACAGACAAAGACGTGATGCCCGACGACGGGTGAGCTACAATCAAAGAAATCCCAAAAATAAGACGGAAAGTCTATTTTCAGCATCAGAGTGGTTGTGTTGTTATCTAAAGCTTCAAGTTCCAACATTCAGATCAAAGTGAATCAAACTCTACTGTACAGTGACATCAGAGACATTCTGGACAAGTTCTACAAGCAAAACGAGCTCTGCTCACGTGGTGTGCTCGCTAACATCATGGCGTCTTATTTATTTCTTCAGGAAACGAACTCTGACAGAGACGTCAGCTTCCTCCTCTTTCAGTCCCACCAGACCATGTCACAATAAAGACCTCAGAGTGATTCATCATAAACCAGATATGGTATCATGTCCAGTGTAACCCTGTCCCAAAGGCTCCACTCATCACCTAAAAACCATGTGTTGCCTCAGAACAAGTGAACACATTGTTTTTATGAGGATTCTTGAATATGACTTGTGCTTTGACACAACTTTGTTTAGCCCTTTAAGCAACGACCAACATCTGCTTCATATTAATAGATACAATGAGCTCGTCTAATTGCCCTCCATCAACAGTACAACGTAATGCATCTTCAGTTAGAAAGAATGAAAAACCATTATCTGGTCTGACAGCACTGCAGTTTATATGTGGCTTGGTTTGGGAAAGTTGTAACAATTAAATGGAACCCAGAAAACAGGAAGTGAGTCCAAAAGCCGCAGCGATCCACTCTGCTGTGATTCTGCAGCCAAACTAATGTAGAAAATGTCCATGGGACTCAGAGATTGATGAGGATGGAAGTTACTGTGCTGAGGCACAAGTGAAAAAATTGTGCATGGCTGAATGCATTATGTTTGGAGTAGATTGGAACAAAATTAGATGTGTGTTTAATGTTGAAAAGTTACCAGCTGGGCTTGAATGTTGTGGGGAAGAGGGAGCAAAAGTAAGTGGACAGCTGATAAGAGAAACTTTATATTTTAAAGAGAGGGGTACATTGTAAGTTGCCTGCCTTTTGCTAGTCTAGCAAGTGTTTTTCCAATCTTTACCTGTGATGGTCAAAGGGAAACAAGGATAAATCAGAAGGTACGGGAGGGACGTCCCAAGAGCAGGGCATGTAGGCAGGTTTAAATAACAACATTACAGTTAATAAAACATTACCGTTATAAAATCCCTAAGAAAGGCAGAGCCTGAATAGAAAGAAAAAACAAGAACAATAAACACAGGTAAGAAAGAGACACAGGTGGAGCCAATCAAACCCAACGGAAACTAATCAGGGTGAAGCAGACACTCACAAAACAAGATCAAAATAAGACAAAAGAAAACTAAGTAGTAAAATAGTAAGTACTCAAAAGACAATGAACTTTGAGACATGAGGACTAAAACTAAACAGAGGGACGCATGGAAGGCACAAAGATCTGTCCAACAGCCAAGAATCACAGTTGTCACAAAGGCTGAGCTCAAACAGAGAATAGACTGTCAGAGAAAATTATTCTGACTGTTGGATACATGCAGGGCTTACGGCATTTTAGGTAAGACTTAAGTAATGTTATTTAAGGTTTTAAAGTTTTATTTTCATAGTTATTCAGTGATGACTCTTTTCTACCTGCAGGGAAAGTGATGATCAGGAGCAATCTTCTTACTTTTTCCCCCACAGGCAGAAGTTTTCTGACCTTCCTCATGGTTGATGTCTGTGATATATTCAGCAGGTTTTTAGAAGGTAACTATGATTAAATTATGGAAATTGCTGATCAGAAAAGGCCAATACCTTTAGAGCAGGCCATTTCATTCAGGTGTGTGCATAATATAGACTCCCACACAAAGGAGGAGGCCCTGACTGATTGTAGCTTGGTGTTTGAGAGGTATCCTCGTTAGGCCACTGGACTTAGACTTCTTGATCTATTTACTGCTGACAAAAACAGTAATAGTTGTTTGACCTGCTGCCAAACATGCCTGCCAAATGCAACTCAAATGAATGCACCATCATCATGTTTGCTGACGACACTGCTCTGATTGTTGGTGTCAGCACGGCTGACGAGTCAGCACACAGACAGGACGTAAGCTAGATGTGAATAAAACATTAGACATTATAATGGACCCTAGGAAGTCCTGACAATAACCTCACTGCGCGTCAGCATCCCTGCTGCCAAAAAATCCAGGAACATCCCTAATTCTCGGCATCGACGTGACTAAAGGCCTTATCTGGGTATCAAACACTACCTGGCATAATAAAAAGAATAATAGCACCTATGGAGTTCTGTTCTGACCCAGATTTGCCTCAGTGTGCTGGCAAGATAATGGTATGATCCTATATTGATTAGTCTTTAATCCACTGGGAGATTTTAGAGCTGAAATATAAATATAAACTGAGAATCGATGCGGCACGTGAGCAGTGAGCTGTAGAGTGCTATTATTAGACTCTAGACACTGAAAATAAAACCAAGCAAATGTCTCCCGAAATAACAGACATGCTGACAGTTTCTGTGTCCTCACTTTTGGACAAATGGTACATAAAATATAAAATAAACCATGAAAAGCAACAATTATTCATCAGGTGAACAACCAGGAATAGATCGATAGGCTCTGTTGTTCATGTTCTGGTATAAGTTATTTAGTTTCAGGTGCTGTGTTGAAGTTTAAATGTATAACTCTTTTAAAATATTGGGCAAGTGGTTTTACTTTTTCTTCCCAGCTGCAGGTTTAAATAATCTTGCAAGACTGATCTGAAAGAGAAGACATGAAGTAAAATGGTGGTAATAAAACAAAAACAAGAAAAACAACCTACAACATCACATCTCCAAAAGTTCTGTTCATCTGGACGTAGCGTTTTGTGGGAGAAACGTTTCCTCACTCATCCAGGTGACTTCTTCAGTCTCAGCTGACTGCAGGTTTCCCCAATCTTATAAACAAGATTCACGTGGATGAGTGACGAAACGTTTCTCCCACAAAACGCTACGTCCAGATGAACAGAATCAACTTTTGGAGATTTACTTTCCTGGATGATTGAGAATGCATCAAGACGTACAACATCACATGAAAACACAACAATAAACTCCATGAGAAGCTTAATAAACAGAGATTGAATTAAAGCCTTTTTAGTCATCCACAAAGCAAAATCCACACAATCAAAATTTTCAGCACAAAATGGAAAATATCTTTTAATAAAATAAAATTAAAAATTAAAACAAGTTCGTGAAGCTCATTTAAGAGGTTCAGTCATGTTGGGTTTAAGTTTAAGGCCCCAAATGCAGACATTAGAGTCGGAGAGGTTACCACAAACCAAAGAACTATTTAAAAGAACGAACAATGAAACAAACAAAAACACAGTAATTAAGTAAACAAAACTAATGAATATATATTTTCCTGATTTTGTTTTGTCTTTTCTCTTTTCTTTTAGGGAGTACTGGAAAAATAACCAACTAATCTTGTACAATGAAAATCATAAAACTCAGGCATGCACATATATTCTCACATTTATTTACCAAAACTCTGATTTATCATGTATGAAATGTAATTGCACTGATGATCTATGTGCATGGATCTACATGCTTATTTTAAATAATAGTAAGATCTGTGAAGTGACTAAATCCACAGTGGTGATGCACACACATCTGTGGGTTGTCCTCTAAAGGCACTTTTTTTTTAGTGCTAGCAAACTAACCAGTGATCTTCTATTGTTTTGCTGTTTTTAGGCACATGCAGCACTTCTAAATTTCTCATTTCACATATTTGTAGTTTTCAAGTTTAAAAAAATAATTCTGAGAGCTGCTTTTGTATGACACATAACTTATTTTTGCTAACGAGGAGGTTTCTCACATAAACAGAGTGGACACGTCAGCTTCCACACAGCAAAGGGCACTTCAAATAAACCAATTATTTAAGATTAAAACAAATATATCATTCTTTGTGGGCATTTCTTTTGACCTCGGGGAGCTTTACGTCGGTTCAGAGGAGAATAAAATCATTTGCTTTCTTTCTACATCTCCCTCTCTCTCTTTGTTTCTACGCCTCGTTCTTCCTATTTTCTGCCCTCTCATTTTCTCCTGTATTTACATCTCCCACGCTCTCTCCCTTCTCCCACCTACCCTCCTCCCCCTGCATACTCCTCTCCTTGTTATTAACTCATCGGTGTTTGTTGCTGAGAAGAAGCTCACGTTGTTTCAGAGCGTCTCTAATGTGCTTTATTTGTTCATTTTGCATAATCTACATTTCCATGTTTATTTATACCTCTCTCTCTGTCTCTCTCTCGCTCACACACACACATGCACGTGATTATAATATCACATGATATTGTAAATGTTTTAGACAAGCTGTACACGAAGAGAGAGGAGGAGGGAAGTGCAAAGCTAAGGAAAGAGAAAGAAAGAAAGATGACACATTGATAAATAAACTCCGGTGTGCATGAGCATTGTGTTTGCTTTTACAAAGACAATGTTGCTCTCTGACTGGCTGCCAGATATCTGTTGAAGTGTTCACCAGTTTCACTGAAGAGTTGACTCTGTATGTAAACAGAAACATTTTACACTCGTCTTACATCTTGTCCTCAAGCCTGTTTCAAACCTCCAGGATGCTTTGACAAGACGATCCCTTCCAGATATTCCAACCATCTTTAATGTAACTATAGGAGGCCTTCATTACATTTTAATTATATATGACGACTTCTGGAACTGATCAAGGCCCTGGAAGATCTTTATGAAAGATCAGACCACCTGGAACTCTGTAAGGAGAGCCTGCAATCTCTTAAACTACTTCCAGAACAACTTCAAGAATGCCTTGCATTTTAAATCTGCCTGAAGTCTGTCACATGCACTGAGAATCTTAAGTGCTCACGTTGAAGACGACTCACCTTGGTGGTGCTCCTAAGAGTTGTTGACCCACCCTGCCCTCGTGTGAGCTGTTAAGGTCACATGGGACGAGGTGTAAGTGGGAGTAGACCCTTCACAGACACTGCTCCATCACCTGTCTTTTAAATCATTTAAATCATCCCAACATCTTAAAGAGATTTTTAAAAGTCCACTAAAAAAACAGGAAAAAGAATCTCTTGACCCTTCATGACACCACCTCCTCTACAATTTCTTCAAGATTTTCTGGAACAACTTCAAGAACATCTAACCTCCATAATTCCTCCTGTAACAGGGATTATTGTAACTTCATAAAGAACATGAAACTTCATTAGCAGCTATAACACCACAGACTTGGAACCCCCACCAAACAAACCTTCCCTGAGAATATCTAGAACTTCAGCAAGGACAAAAATGTGAAAAAAATGGAAAGTGGCCTAGAAGAATATTAATCACTTAAAAATCCAAAATCCTTTTAAGGAATCAATGACTGTAAGGATTACAAGAATATCAAGGCGTTAAGGTCTAGTGGATTCACACTACTGATTTCTGGATTATCACCAGGAAAGTCTAGAACAAAACTAAAATATCTCATAAGAGGTCCCACATACCTCAAACCCCCTAAATTACATACAGGGGTTCCTCAAGACCCCCGTGAACAACCCTGGAACATCTTTAAAGTTGTGCATCAAGATCCATATAGTCTTTTAATTTCTCAAGGACACCAAGAGCCTACTAAAATTGTTCTTGAACAACTTGAAGGATGGATAGAATTCCTAATGACCCCTAATGGCCACTTCAAGGATGTTTAAAAATAAAAAACATTGACATATCATTCACAAATATATATTCAGCATTCTTTGGATTCACCTAAAAAAGCCAAAGTAGATTTCTAGCACTGAACAGGAGTTTATAAAGTCAGCAGTGTAGGACACAGAATCAATATGATACTCCAGGTGATAAATGATTAGAGCAGGAAAAGATTATAGTTCCTGAACTGTGTCACGGCTTTACTTTGTCAAAGTCATTAGTCACTTTCTAATATCAGTGGCCATCCATAGTTCATATTACACGAAACGGCTTAAATATCATCCTTGTCTTCTCTTCCTGTGCTCTTCTTTATTTCTCTTCCAACACTTCCCACTGTAGCTTCAGTGTCTGTAAATCAGCCTAATGTGAAATCTGTGCTGAGGGAAACAAGCTTTGACCCTCAGACGACCGGCATAGCTGCGAGCTTTATTGGAGGCTGTGGGGGAGACGCAAGGATGATGGGAGGGCAGCAGAGGTCGACAGGGAGATTCAGAGCTGAGATTTAATTTCCTCTGTTCTTCTGAACTGATTTTAAAGTTTTTACTGAGGACATATGAATATCAGTTTTTTTTAAGCAGTCTAAGTTTTGGATAAGGTTGGTTGTTAGGAATGTTAACGCTAAACCCTCTGAACGGGCACATGTTACCCTCTATAATAATGGACCAGCAGCAGCTGGGTGGGAAAACCAAAATACAGGATTTCACCTTGGAACTGGAGACTTTCTTGTCGTTAATAGGAAGTCAGTCCCTACTATAGCTCTGTGTATTTATAACCCTGTAAAACAGAAGCACTCACACACTCACATTTCAGAGAACACGGCATTTACTCACATTCATTTCTCAGAGACATCCTAACACAATAAGGAAATTAAACCAAGTCTTGACTTCACGCTTTAATCAGGTGCCTAACAGCTAAAGTGGTCTAAGCACAAGAAGTAGTATTATTATACTGTAGCATTTCTAGGCTCTAAAATACATGTTTTTGGAAGTTTATTGTAGGGGTGGGCCATACAATACATCAAACAATGACCTTGTCCAAAGTCTAACCAAGTACTTAAAAATGCAGTTGAAAATGAAACTACAAAGTAAGTGTAAATATATTGTTAAAACAAGTGATGCTAACGTCTTGATGCATTCTCAATCATCCAGGAAAGTAAATCTCCAAAAGTTGATTCTGTTCATCTGGACGTAGCGTTTTGTGGGAGAAACGTTTCATCACTCATCCAAGTGACTTCTTCAGTCTCAGCTGAGACTGAAGAAGTCACTTGGATGAGTGATGAAACGTGACGAAACGTTTCTCCCACAAAACTCTACGTCCAGATGAACAGATTCAACTTTTGGAGAAGTGATGCTAACACACTATGACTGAAAATAGAGCAGAAAATACTGGCAGCAGTCAGTGGTACCCCTCAGCCTCATAGTAGATAAACCTATGATATCAATTCTTGAGTTATTGCATTCCCAAACTTGGGTGTACACACCGTCCACCCGGCAGGGTCAACCTTTCATTTATGGCTCAGGGGTAAAGAAACTTGGTAGAATAATGGTACAACATGAGATGCAAATATTGATGTTGTGAGTCGTGTAATTTAGTCAGAATTTGTGCTCTCTTTTTATCTGAAAAGAGAAAGAAACCTAAGAGTTAATTATCATCTACATTGGACAACAGAAACAAAAGTTTAAAAGACCCAAAAATTAGACCCCAACTTGAGTTGATAAAAACACTATTTTGTCCCCAGAGGGAAGTTAAGTCCCCACCCACAGTGCAGCTGTGTAAAGGTATTCAGGTCCCCAAGGAACATGAGTAATACAGAAACAGTTCAGACGACACTGACTTAAAGTGCATTCATTACCTGGAGACTTACCCTGACCTTAAACCAAGTCTTCATACTAGTTTTATAAATTATAGTCCATTATGCTGATGGGTCCTCACAGTGTCTCAATATAAATAGATTTATGTCCCCATAA
The DNA here is from genome assembly GCF_013358895.1 of Oreochromis aureus. Lineage (NCBI taxonomy): Eukaryota > Metazoa > Chordata > Actinopteri > Cichliformes > Cichlidae > Oreochromis > Oreochromis aureus. Next base: position 3,890,455 of record NC_052961.1, read on the forward strand.
CATTAGTAAAAAGAGCACACACTCTTGTGTGTGTGTGTGTGTGTGTGTGTGTGTGTGTGTGTGTGTGTGTGTGTGTGTGTGTGTGTGTGTGTGTGTGTGTGTGTGTGTGTGTGTGTGTGTGTGTGTTCGTGCGTGTCAGGGGATTTGTGATGAAACGAGGATTTCCTAATCACAAAGCAACAAGATAAATTACTTTCTTGCCATGTTGAAGGACACTGTGAATGGTGTGTGTGTGTGTGTGTGTGTGTGTGTGTGTGTGTGTGTGTGCATGTCTCTGGGGTAAAAGTAAAGAATCAAATCCTTAATTACATTTTGCAATAAATTCCTGGTAGTGCTTGTTGAAGGGAAGAGTCCGAGTGTGTGCACATGCTTATGTATCTCGGTGAGGACCAGTGAAGGTTGTTGAACTTGTAAGGACATTTCAGTCGATACAGGGGGTTGAATGATTGTTCGGGTTTTATTTTAGTCTGAGGTCTAGGCTAGAAGCTATATTTTGTCATATTATATTCTACAACTGATTAACATGAAAAGTAATTCTGGGAAATTAAATATTTCTATTATGAGACATTATAGATATCCTTCTATTTTTTCTACTTCATTGGTTTGAGAGAATTTTGCCTTTAAGTCATATATTAGTTTAAAACTACACTATCTATATGTATGTGCAGCAGATTGTGGTTGTAGCATTTGGCCCATATGGTGAGTGTTTTCTGTGAATGTGAAGAAGGTGGAGGAAAATGTGTTCAGTGTTGCTACATGAATAAATATTAACATCATTACACACACTGCAGCTACAAAGGTCACTGATTTCACAATAAAAGATGATCCTGCCTAAAAATGTCTAACAGAATCAGGTGTTTAAAAAATGAATATCATAAGAAAACAGTTTGTACAGATATAAGGAGCCATTTTACACATCATCTAATTTGCACTATGCTAATGCTAAGGTACTATGCTAATATTTGGGATATTATAGAGACTATTGCAGAACTAACCCAACGTTTAGTCCAAAACTGGTCTAAAACCAGCCTAAACTGCTTGAAAGTATCTACACTACTTCAAAATCAAGTTAGAAACCACTTCTGAAACTAGTCTAAACCAGTCTTAAAATATTCAAAATCCATTCTATAACCATTATATACATTCATTATATAAGCCAACTTGAAAACCAAGCAAAAGTCAAATCCAGACACAATCCAAAACAAGCTGAAAACATCCTAAAAACAACTTTTGGAGCATGTCCAAAACAAGATCTGAAAGTGTTCAAACATCCAGAGCAAAAACGGTTCAAAGTCTGAAACCAGTCTAAAACAAGCATGTCGCTCTCAAAACCATGGAGTCATTTGGGATTATATAAAGAAATAAAAAGAGGAAGAGACGGCCTAAATTCACTGAAGATGTGTACGTTGCTGAGCGACCTACCTGCCAACTAGCTTAAAAAATGGTGTGCAGGTGTACTAAAGAGAACTGGTTCAGTTCTAAAGGAAACTGGTCACACCAAACTCTGATCTCATTTATTTTTCTTTATTTCATTTTGTAAAAAGCAAACTGAGAACTGGCTGAAATGTTTTTGCACTGGGGCTGTTGCATTTGCACATCACAGCTAACAATGTCTCTGAATATTAGGCTGGAGATGCCTGCTGGAGTCATTCATGAACACTTATTGCTGTGTGCACCTCCACATTACAAAAATGTCTCAATTAGCATACTCTGATTAGTACCACCTGATAATTACCATGTTACATAATGACCTGTGGTAAATGTCATGCTGCTGCTCCGACACTGTCTGAATGGAGCACCTTATACCAGTGTAACCTGTTACATAACACGCACAGAGGGGAGCTATGCGGACTCACTTTCTCATTGCACCGTGGGAGAATAAAAGTTGATTTAAGGTGTAATAAATCAGTCGTATATAACTAATCAAGCTTATTATTATCATGACATCATAAAAATGAAAAACTGTTCACAGGAGAGATAAAAGAAAACATTACGACAGTCAAATCAGTTAATTTACTGAAATATTTAAACTAGGAACCTGCACCATAAAAGTTGCTGAGGAAAGCTGTATTAAAATGGCACTGAGGAAAATTATATGGGTAGGAACAATAAAAATTTAACTTTTGGAAAAGTGAACACAAAAACTGGACTAAAGTGTCATTCATGAAAATTTAACTAGAGTAGGGAAACTGGATTGATGTGCTAATATATAGAAGACTTAGTAATAACTATTTTTGTCATGGAATTAATGCATTAACAAGAAAGCTGCTCTTTTTAAAATGACAATTTAGAAAAAACGTCCAAAATGAAAATACTTTGAGAGGCTTACGACTCATTAAAAGGAAAAGCATCAATCTAATCCATGTGAATTTGAAACCAAAGAAAAATGAACAGCCTCCGAGTAATTGTCATTTAATGTATCCAGCACTCATCTGGACTTCTAGATCTGCTGCCCTTCACTTAAACTCCCTGCATAGATCTAGAACAGCGTAGATCAGAGACTCATTACAGTTGCTGCCAGGAGTCGATCGATCGCAGGTTATTGATCGGTGTCACACTGTGGCCCTCAAAGCTCTCCGCCAAGGAGACAGCAGTTGATTTCTCCCCCGTTATGGATCTCTGGTGGAGTTCTTACTCCATCACAGCCCAGTAAGATAGGATAGATGTAAGGTCACATAGATCAGCAAATCCCCTACCGTGGTGCTCACATGATTCCCTCCTCTGTTTTTCTCTGTCTCTCTCACACAGGAGAAAGCTTAATTAATCTTCTGTAAGATTAAAAAAAAAGGCAAATGTTATTTGTTCAGGCGGTTTTCAGAAACCAACATTGGTGTAATACTGTCATGAACTCTTACCTAATAAAACATCAGAAACCACTGCTTTATTCTTACATAAAATATAAAGTCAGATCTTCAACCATCTCTTTAAAGGCAGGTGAAAGGAACATTGCGTGGTTCTCTGTACATTCTTCACTTTGCTAAGTATCTTTAGGCAAGTTCTCATCCAAAAATGTAAATGTCACAGTCATTGGTTAAATTAAGACTTTTGCCTCGAATCCTTTGCAGTGTCTCAAAATCTTGCCAAAGATTCAGATTCTAAAATCTCGCCTCAAGCATTACAGTATTCAAGAATCCCTCTTTGAATCTGTTTTCAGAATCTTGTCTTGGATACATTATAACATTCAAGAATCCAGTCTATTTCTAAAATCCTACTGAAAATTTCCAACAGTTAAAATATGAGAACTGCACATCTGAACAACTTTGGATCTCCAGGAACTGCAAAGTACTGGAGGTGAGAAATCAACCACATGTGCCAACAATATTTTCTGAACTAGTGAAATCATTGGTTATTTCAATCCGTTTGTGGCTGCTTATTTTCACTTGTGTGTCACTTTAGCGACTTTCAAACATTAAATATTTAAAGGCTCTCAAACACACGGTGCCATAAGTCTCGGAACAACCAGCCCGTGCCCGTGGCCATTTTATATCCCAGCCTGTTAGCAGAAGGATTTTTTTGGACTCTGATTAGAATTTTTTCATTTTCTTCTACTTGGAGTTCTGTTTGTCTCCACACCTCTTCCTCTCTATTAAAACATTAACAGTGTATGCCATGTGTTGAGATGGCCTATAATTCCATCCAGGCTGTTTTATAAGGCCAGTGCTGCTCTTGCTCTCAGGCTCATATACATCCTGTTCCTCAGAGGAAATGGCTGCTTCCTATCTCGTTCCTATAAATAATACCGATGGTAAAGTGCTCTGCAGCAGTACAAACTCTGTACAGCTGAAGTATACAGAGGGGGTAATAAAGTTGCTCTTATACGCTTGTCTTTGTCTAATGTGTTTCACATGAAGCAATGGTTGGATTAACCTCCCGAGGGTCATAAATGTGTGTTGGACCCGTACTAACAACCAGTGTGTTTTCCCAGAAACCAACCAGGGCTTGAGTGGCGAAAAATGAACTGGATTAAAATTAAAATGATTTTGCACAAACTCACCTAATAAGCAAATAGGTGACTCTCTTTTAGCTATATCTCTTTGTACAAATGCTCGAATAATATTTCTTTCATATGCAAAACTATGAAATTTAAAAAGTTTTATGTTGGTAGAAATGTTTTTAGAAAGAAAACGAAAACAAAGAAAAACCTTGGATGAGCTACTCCAACATTGTCTACATATTAACTGATCCAACACTGAGTTGGGACATTGAACCCCCTTTTAGTTTGTCTTTTTAAACATTTTTTGCTTCTGAAAAAACATCTCCTAAATGATTTATTTTTTATATTTAAAACTGCACTGGAGAGTCCTCGATACAAATGTGTTCTGTTTGTATTCTAGTCTAGTTTCTGTGTTGTGGCCACTCTTTAATTTCCACCTGAACGGTAGAAGAAAATCTTAATGAGATAATTTCAGCTCATCAACAGATGAATAGAGTGTTTCCCCAGTGAGGTCAACTATTAATTGTTCCATTTAAATGCTTTTTATCAGACCACCTGAAGGAAAGTGTGGATTATCTGAAGTCCAGACACAAACAGTGTGCACATTTTCCTGGCAACAGCTCTCTGAATGAGCTCCAGCAGATTATGTTTCCCCTCACATATATTGCTTCTGGACGGGCTGCAATGGGTTTATGATTTCACTTCCAGTTTATTTGCGCAGTGATAAAACACAGGAGCAAAGCAATAAAAGCAGCGCGATGAAAAACAGTGATAACAAACTGAACAAAGAGAAACAAATGAGCAGATTGGACCACAGACAAGAAACAAGCCGGAGAGAGAAAGGAGGAAGAGAAGCAATGAGAGATAAAAAAAGAAGAGTGATATGCCGGGGATGTAAAGAAAAGAAGAAAATGAAAGAGCGGAGGACTGTACGTAGAGAAAAAGGTTTAAAATCCCAGCTGAAAATCAAAATTCACCCTGCATTTGAAAGTCTCTGAAAGTCTATCATGCTACAAAAAGCCTTCATTTAAAAATCAGACAACACCAAAAATATGAGAAATAACGTTCATGTCCCTGGTGATCATTTTCCCATCATTCATCTGTTTTTAGGTTAATGTACTTCAGCATCTATATTGAACGGGTGAAATGTATGTTTCCTGTTTATATGACTGTTTAAACTGCTTCCTACTGAAAAGCTGTATTGAAACATAAAGACACGCAGCACCAGACTGAGAGACGACTTCTTCCTCAGAGCTGTGAAATCCATTTCAATGCTGTGACTTTTTGCACATATTTATTCTGCACACCTGCACGTATGGATAGAGCGCATTCAATTTTTTTATAGTGCTGCTTTTTATAGTGTCTTTCTTCTGTGTGTACATAGATATAAAATGTGTGGTTCTCTGTGTATATATGCATGTATAGTATATACCTCAGTATGTAAAAAGGGTGCTTCTTCTCTGGTGTGCCGAGAGCTACCAAACAAAATTTCGTTGTTTGAAACACATAAGTAAGGATTCTTATTCTTATTCTTTCCAGCAACCCAGGGAACACTGTACGCAACTGTATATAAAAGATGGCCATTGACATCCTGGCATCACCCACTGCTGTGAAGCTTCGAGCCGTCACCATCTTTTTGTTTTGAAAGCGTGGTCGTCACGTCTCTTTACCACTAGTACCTATTCGATTTGATTCTACTTGGTTTCAGTTGTTTTCCATTACAACTGAGTACCAGTTCAACGTTCTTGGAGTCATTATAGCAACGTGGTCTTAAGTCCCATAATGTCATATGTATGCAACACAAACAACACAAGAATGGAGAACCCTGGAAAACCCTAAAAACGAGTGGAAAAGGCCAATAGTTGTGAGTCATGAGCCACACAGCAGGCTAGCCCTAATATCTCGCTTTATCCTTCTTTTTGATTCCAGTGAGTATCATAATATATCAGATTATAATCATGTAGTAATCATATAGTCAGTAGATTTGAAGCTACTGAATGAGTCCATAGACTCATTAGAAAAGCATTTGCTGAGGCAGGATTTCTCTAATTGGACTTCTTCTTGCAACTACAGCAGTCGCCCCCTGCTGGTCTTTGGAAAGAATGCAGCTTTAAGGCGCTTCTGCATTGGCTTCAGTGCTCGAACACAAACCAGCAGATAATGAGTCAACGTATTTACCACTCAGATGAAAATGTGTCCATACTGTTCAGCATTAATGGGGCCTTCATACAACCACAGATGCTAACTCTGGGTCACTCTGCTCCAAAGCTCCGAGGAAATGATGTCCATCATTTCCAATATCGAATTTCATTTTTATTTTGACAGCTTTATTAATTTTTTTTCTACTTAATTTATGAACATCAAACATCAGAGAAGATTTTTAAAGAAGAGATTTGAAGAGGCTGGTGACTGCTGACCTGATTTCCACAGGTCAATATTTGGGCCATTGAGGCAATTCATCAATCACAGTGTAGTTTTATTTATTCTGTTAGCACGCATGTTTTCTGGTGTGAAGCCAAAGGGAAGGAAAACAGTAACGAAGCGAAGGAAAGAAAGGAATACTCCCTACAAGGGTGTAGAAACACAGAAGGAGGAGAAGAAATGAAGGAAAGAGGGAGGAGGTAAAAGCCCTGGTTATGTTTTGCTGCCTGCAGAATCCATTTAGAGGCCAGCCTCTCCCTGCTGATAACTAATGGACCTGGAGACAGAGGAGAGGAGAGGAGAGGAGAGGAGAGGAAAAAAAGAGGAGAGGAGAAGTGCATGTGTTTTGGGTTTTTTCCAAAATTGTTCTCCTCTCTCTTGCTTTGGGGAATATGAATTGGAGCCAGTGTGACTATATTTAAGTGACATGGTGGAGTACTAAGTAATCAGTTAACAAGCTTGGTTAGGAGTTAAAACCGTAAACTAGACAACACTTCTTCAGCACCACACATCAAGCCATGTAATTTGTCAAATAATTCCATTAAAATGTATTTGTGAATTGTATCTGTTAGCAGATGGAGGCTGGGGTGGATGGTGGCCACAGTCCTCCACACAGAGGACCACTAAGAATAGACTGACTGATGATCACTTTGCGCATCACCAGTCAACTAATATGGACACCACATGACCTGCACATGCTCCTGTTTTCCTATAGCTGCTTGCAAACCTCATTATGTACAAGATGTCCTTTTGGGTTATAGCCAGTCATAACCCAAAGTGAGCCTCTCTTAAGATGTGTTTTGTAGGGGTTAATGTTTCAGCCCACAGAACATTTTAATTTGAGTTAATTATTTTAATGTTGAGTGAGCGCTAAGTGCTGCTGTTTATTTCTAATGTGATGGCTTCACATCAGAGCTCTGAAACTTTAAACTGAATGCGTTTGAGCATTAAAGCTTTCTGTCCTATAAAGGAGATGTGGAAACTGCATTAGTTTGTTGTACAATCAAAGTGATACTAATTTTAATGGAAGAGTTTTTTTTCCCCTAATTGGTGCTGTGTTAGGGCCACAGTATTATTGGTCACTTTGCACACCAATGGTGACGTCGACACAGCTCCATAGCAATTATACCGGTGCTTAGGGCATGAGTACCTTCTGTGGTATGCTTGTGAACGATGGGTGTGCCACCCAGGCAAACCAGCTACATCAGCGCTGGTATGAGAGGAGAATAAGTCAAACCTGGAAGCAAAGGAGTTTTGTTTCTAGAGAAAATGTAATCTTTTCAAAATGCTCCCTCTGCACTATCTGCGAAACTTATGTACACCCATGTTTTCAACCCAGAGGTGGCAGCAAAACACGTGAGATTACAAAATTCCCAAAACATCATTTACGTGACTTTAAGCTTTATAGAACCATCTAAACCCATTAATCTTGTTTTGTAGTACACCCTGCAGACTGCAGGAGTCAGATTCAGCCAACTTGTTGGAACTGCATGCAATGCAAAGTGCAGGATTTTAATAGCCAGCATTGTGCTGGAGGAAAAAAAACATAAAAACCTTTTATTTTCATTCACCCAAATAAGTCAGTGTTTCAACTCTGTACATTGTAACACTGCTGATTGTTTACTACAATACTGAGCAGTTTGAGTCATTCGCGGGAATTCACACTTTCCCATTCACACCTTTTGAACTCTCTTTCTCTCCATTCACAGACAGGTAGGTGTAAAGAGTCGTATAGAGAAGACGCGCTGAATGTGTGTTGTTAAAAAGCAGTATGATCAGCTCGCTCTGAGCTTATGGCAGATTCCTGACTCACGCTCTATTTCTGATGTTTCCAAAGGCTCTTTGAACAGCAGATAATAGATCAGGGCTGAAGAGCTGCAGGGTGAAGACACACACACACAGAAACACACACATTCAAACTCCATCCACATGGCAGCGGTGATGAGTGTAGGCGGCAGCAGGGTGAAGATGCACCACCGTACTCAGCAAGCAATGAGTGGGAAGCAAACACACACAGACACACACGCAACGCACACATTTCATCTCTTTTCATGATGGACAGTAAAACTGTCTTCCATAACTAATAATGAGGACATATCCATGTCCCGACATGAAACAGAGTGTTTAAGGAAACTGAGCATGCCAAGGTTGCCATGGGGACGATCTTAACAGGTGTACAGTCATCAGTCGCAGGATAAAAATCTGTTACACATCAGGCCAGCAAACACACAACACTGAACTGATGTTTACCCACCCCAGGGTCGTCATGGTGACGATGGTGTACCAGAAGGAGGCCGGGATGGAAGTGAAGGTGGAGCCTTTGGTGCCCTTCTCGGCGTAGAACATGACGGTGGCGAAGATGATGATGGCCATGGTGAGGGAGAAGAGCAGGAAGCCGAGCTCGGAGGCGCAGCTCTTGAGCGTGTAGCCCAAAATCCTCAAACCCTGTGAGTGACGTGAGAACTTGAAGATCCGGAAGACGCGGAAAACCCGGAGGGTGACGAAGGCGCCGCTCACGTCCTCGTTCTCGGGCATCACCAGGCCAATGTAGTATGGCATTATAGCCACTACGTCAATCACAGACATCACGGAGCGCATGAACTTGCAGCGGCTGGGCGCGGCGAACAGGCGCATCAAGTACTCGAAGGTGAAGATGAGCACGCAGGCCGTGTCCATGCAGAAGAAGGCCAGCTGATATTTCTCCCCACAGGGAAGGTCCTTAATTCTGCCCTCTGGAGGCCGGCAGGGCACCGTCTCCACCACGTTGGCGATTACTGACACAGCAATGAAGAAGCCGGTGACATAGTAAAAGACGAGTGCCATGGTGGAGGTGTGGGGGTTCTCAAAGGCTCGCCACAGACGCTCCCTGGGGGTGCTGTCAGGAGGAAGTGGGGCGTCCATCGACTCGTTGGCCTCTGTGTCCTCTGCCAGACGCTCCTGGTTCTCTTTTTTCCTGTCTCTGTATTCCTTCACAGGAAAGGGGAATGGAAAAGAAAAACTTTAGTGTCGCTTACATTAAGTGCCTGATGTGGCTGAGCAAAAACAAAGGGATTCTGTAACAACTGTCTGTAATTTGTGATGAGATCAGGTTTCTTCTCATGTAGAAAGAATTTTTCAGAGGACAGATAAAAATACAAACTCTAGGTCCATTTACTATGAAAGAAGAACAGGTGAACACACATTACAGGCACAACAGCCATCCATTTCTGAAAGTCTGTGCTCACACAGAGTTTCACAAATCCCCTCGTACACCTACGCTGTAGATAAGGAAAGACCTTATGACTTCAAACTGCCTACAAGCAGCTGGGCTGCCCTCGTAGCCTATCCTTGAGCCAAAACATCAACAGACAGAAGTCATACAAAATCCTTTCAGATACTTATTTGTCCTTTTCTAATGCTGATACTTAAGAGGCCTGCTCAGGCTTCTGGAGTGGACCAGTCAGAGTAAACCATGAATTTTGTGATGAGGTGAAGCTCCAATTCAGCGATATTTTACTTATATCATTTAAAGAACCTCAGAATACTGCCATTTGGAAGGCAAAGAAGAAGAAATACTTTAAAGTAATTAACTAATGTTTTTAACTAATAGGTACCTGTTTCTGTTGTCACTTTCATGGTCATTGCAGTTATTGCTATGGGATATTAGTGACAAGAAAGTATTATTTTGGTTAGTTATGTGGCATACTTCTAATCAAAGAAGCATCAGAGTAGAGCTCCTTTGGTGAAATAGCCCATGATTGGCTCAATAATTAAATTAGAGCAATGCTTTTCAATATTTACGGTGTTTTTATCTTGGTTTTAGAGTTTGTAATAACTTTCAAATCAATTTTATTTTATTTCTGCAGCACCAAATTACAACAACAGTCGTCTCAAGGTGCTTTATGTTGTAAGGTAGACCCTACAATAATACATACAGAGGAAAACCCAACAATCATATGACCCCCTATGAGCAAGCACTCTGGTGACAGTGGGAAGGAAAAACTCCCTTTTAACAGGAAGAAACCTCCAGCAGAACCAGGCTCAGGGAGGGGCGGGGCCATCTGCCACGGCCAGTTGGGGTAAGGGGAGGAAGACAACTTTCACAACTATGTCTGAAAAATGTAGTTTACTGGATACTTTCTGATGCATGAATAACAAATAAACAATGCAATACATTTCCCCTAATCTGGGGCGAAGACATGACTTTGACATGGTTTACTCGCACTGACTGCAATCCCTCTAAAACAGATTGGTGAAGGTCTGCAATAAATCAAGATCCAATATATAAATATAGATCATTTGCCAACATATAATCATGCCAAGTCAGTCTGGGCTGATGAGCGCAACTCCTCTGTCCATCAAATAATAAAACACGCAAATCCAATGTTTGTGTTAGGCAAATGGCTGTACATTTAACACAAAAAGCATGTCTTATTTTGTGCTGCTATGTGTGTGTCAGTTGCTGCTAGGAGCGTTCATCTATTTGGGATGAGAGGGAGAGATGTGATCAGGAAGAGTGCGTAACTGGCACGGCTGGATGGGTCGAAGCTGTGAGTGCATTACCAAAACTTTGGCTCTGTCCTGTTGCTCTTTACTCAGTCCTCACTCTGAGCCCCACATAGACCCGCTCTGCAATAATACTGATATGTTACTGAAACAGAGCAGAAGTAAACTGAACTTAACAGAGAGTCAGAGCGAGGAAGGAGGAGAATACTAATGCTAGACACATACGAGGATGCACGTTTTCCTTTTTAAAGGGAGCAGAGTAGGTTCCAGTGTTTCAGGCTTTTTGTAACATTTCTACACAGAGGTCAGAACAGAGATAAGCCATCACTCCCTGCCTTCTCTCAGCAGTGCGCACACACGGAGCAACATCGATGTTTCTTGCTTTACTTCCCTCCATAGGCACTATTTCATAACATGTCTGTCAAAAGGCAACTCATCATGGGACTAATTGGATTGATGGAGGAATGTTACAAAATGTCAACATTAGAATTAGTCAAATTAATATCTACGATGCAGTCTCATAGTTCAAGTACAAATGTAACAATAGACGGTTTAACATGCCAGAATTAAATCCTGCGTCCGTTAAAGAAGTCCCGTTACGTTACTGATTACTATAATTAGTTAATTTATTACTTAGTTACTTTTAACAAACATTATACACAACCTGAATACGTAATAAAGCAATAGACCTTTCAGCCCAATTCTATTTTTTCTGCATAATCCATCATATAAAATTGAAATAAAATGAAATGAAATCAATCAAATGAAAAGTCTCTTTTTAAAACTTTTCACTTTTAATCTTTTAACTTTATGCATCAAGAAAAAATTTAATTATATACAACTGTCTTTGACTTGAAGAAATGTGTTTAACATTTAAACCTATTTTCTGCATATTCCAGCATATAAAATAAAATAATGTTTTGTGTTTACACTCACTCTTTCAAATAGATGCAAGTAAAACACAACAGAAAACAAATAAAATCAAAGATTCAGCAGCACTGAGTCCTGTCGCTCTTAAATCTATTGTCACCTGTTTAGCAGGAGTGGGGCGGGAGGAGGTTTGCCCGGAGCCACAGCGGTCATGTCAGTGGGGGGATCTGGGGGTTTCTCTGTGAATTTCACATTCTCATGGCAGTGTGCTCAGCACTCACTCAGATTTGAAAGTTAATTTTTTGCTGTAGAAAGAAGTTTTCTTCCCACAAAGAGTGAACAGCAGGCACTAATGGTTTTGTCACTTTTTACGGAATCAAACTCAAAGTAATGTGATTACTTCCAAGCTTAAACGCTGCATGGTCGTACTCTCTCCCACACTCCATATTATCCATTGTTGATCACGTCTGTTACTAATTACTTTTTTGCAATAGTAATCCCTTACTTTACTGCTTACTTGAAAAAAGTAATCCGATTACAGTAACGCTCCATCTCTGGTATTGAATATGAAATAATGTCAGATTCAACAGCACAAAAAGCTGTCAGTTTAAAGAAAGAATGAATATTACACTACTGTAGATGATTAAGAAAACCATCTGTTTTGATGAGAGTTTTTTTCTGCTCTCCTCCAGAGCATCACTTTGGGGTTTTTTAAACACCTCTCTGAACCTCCATACAGGAAGGGGGCGTCTTGTTTTGCTCAATGAAATCAACAGCAAACCTTCAGAGTCTGAGCGTTAATAAATATATGAAAATGACCCATCATAGGCTGCAAGTTCTAATTTATGAATGACGGTCAGGTTATGGTTGATGTTTTCACTCATGCGTGTGGCTGTTCCTCTCTATCAGCCGACCACAGCAGCTGCACCATCAGTGGCCAACAAAGCCAACAAACCAAGCACACATACTTTTTCAGACATAACAAGGCTTTTGAACTACAGCTTGTGAGACTGCAACCATGGTGCAAAACTCCGATTCAGTTTTACACAGTGCAGAAAATCCCAAAGCATTGCATGCATTTAGGCACATGGAACAATAACAGCATTAACGCACAGATGGCTCAGGATCTGACTGAAATAACATTTTGTGTTTTACACAGAGTACATGATGTTAGCTGCAACACATAAATTTAAGGCTTATAAAGAGGAATAGTTTGTAATAAAGCAACTCTCTGCTCTCCAGCTGAGAAACACACGCCTAAAACTTTCACTTACAGTAAGTACTTTACTCTGTTTACATTCGGCCTAGTCTGTGGCTGAGAGAGTCATGCCTGATATGTGGAATCTGCACGGTCCATTGGTGACCAGTCCACCCCAGGCTTCATACAACAATGCATGAAAAGTTATGGCAGGCTGACTCTTCTTATCCCTGTGTTATTGCTGTCTTGACCCCCCAAAGTTGGTTTGAAGACAGGAACTCACTGCGAATAATCTCACACCTGGTCCCCGTCTTTAAAGGAGCCACGTGAAAAGCAAGCAGGTTGGTCACTGTTGTAATAACTTTGGTCACACAGCTGTCTTTTCCATAACGTTTGGGAATAATGCTATGTGGTTTTAGATCAATTGGTGGTTTCTTGTAAGGCTAATGGAGTTTAATCATTTATAAATGTGCTACAAGTGAGTGCTCAGTTATCTGCTTTGATATTGAACCACAATAATTCAAAGAAGGGGCATGGTTCGACATCATAAAGGTAAAAATTATTAGAAAATTAAATTCAATTTTATTTATACAGCGCCGAATCACAACAATAATTGTAAGGTAGATCCTACAATGATACATACAGAGAGAAATCCAACAATCATATGACCCCCTATGAGCAAGCACTTTGGCGACAGTGGGAAGGAAAAACTCCCTTTTAACAGGAAGAAACCTCCGGCAGAACCAGGCTCAGGGAGGGGCGGGGCCATCTGCTGTGATTGGTTGGCGTGAGAGAAGGAAGACAGGATAAAAGCCAGATGCCCTGTGGAGAATCTGACTCATCCAGCTTGAGATGGAGCAGAAGGGTGAACTTTGCTTTTCGCCCAGTGCTGGGATCAGGGACGGATCTAGAAGGGTGGCAATGATCCCTTGCCACCCCAAGTGCCACCCCAGTTTTGCATATGACAGTGTTGTTTATTAAAATAAGATAGAATTAACAGTTTGAGCATAGTTACAGTCAACAGTGAATATAAATGCTAAAACTAAATATACTGCATAGTGTTCCCCCCCTCCACCATTAACAAATGGTTCAGCCCATAGCAGGGACCGGCTTTTTTCTTGTTTTCAGTAGCAAGCGATGTTTATGATTGTGCCAGAGCACATTTTGAACAACACCATGGGAATTTCGCTTTTTACACAGGTGGCTGGATGTTACACTCTGGAAATGGAAGGAAGGTGAGTGTTATTAACCCTCTGTGGTCCACGGACACGCTGCACCTCCAAATCACATGACTGACATAGCAACAAGCTGCAGCCACGCTGAGTCTCTGTTTCAGCCCACATGGAAAGTTCGGACTTCAAAGTTTTTAAATTTTAAATACAGGCTAGTAGGTCCAGACTTGTGATAATATATATAAGCCACGCTTTTTTCTAAATACTGTCGTCACGTTTTTGTGTGTGTGTGTGTTAAACGTTTTCTAAGGACAGCGCGAAAACAGTAAAAAAAGGAAAAAAGCCACCTCTTTCCTATCGGTGGAAAAATGCACCATGTCGACCAATTAAAAAAAATGTCAACATGTGGGATTTGGTTGTTTAGGAAGAGGGGAGAGTTTTGGGAGTGACGGTAACGGCAGCGAGACAGAGCGAGCGAGGGAGAGAGAGAGAGAGTTTTTAGATGTGGGAGATTTGTGACGTTTAGTGTGGAGTGTATACTTAGTGTGTTGTGTTGTCTTGTGTAGTTGTTCTGTTGTGTAGTCGTTGTTTTGCTTTGTCTGTCAGTGAGGGCACTAATGAATGTCACAAAGGCACATTTGCAATGTAAACACTGTCACTAAGTAGAAAACCAGCGGAGTGATACACCTCCTGCTGTCAGGCCTGCAGGTTTATCCCTGTGCTGTTCTCATCTGTCTTTTGGTGGACAAACTTTTTTTTACTGGCACACATCATTTGTGGGGCATCTTATTGTGAAACCTGATTGTTCTCTCATTTTAGTTTTAGTAATATTTTTAAATGGTTGAACGTAAACTCAAAAAGAGTCAAAAATGGCTGCTTGTATTTCAGACCTCAGTGGGTTAATCCAACAAATCATGAAAAATTAGGTTTAAATTTTTGTTCATGACAGTGCAGATTTCTGACATTTTGTGTAATTTAAGCTGTAACAATGTGATTGTTTTTTAACAAAAAACAGTGTGAAACTTAAGTTAGACGTGTGTTTGTAAATGAACCGCCCCATGTTGTGTAGCTTTCTGGATTTTATACTTATTGGGCTACATATTTATTTATTATACAGGCTATACAGTACATGAACTCAAAACTCACATGTTTTATGTAACTAAAGTGTGTAATTATGTGGGCTACAGACAATAATTAAGTTATAGACTATATTTATATAAAAACGTGTATACTTACTGCATTTGAATTATTTTAACCATATGTAACCACCTGCATATGTGTTTGAAAAAAAAGGCTTTGATTTTGCCACCCCATTTGATTTCTTTGCCACCCTCATGCCACCCTAAGAAAGTTTCTCTAGATCCGCCCCTGGCTGGGATGAGATTCATGTTTACCCTCAACTTTCTGAAGATGTTTGTCCAGTTAAAAATAAACAAAGACTGATGACAGGAATGTATTTTTATAGAGATGATTTCAGATTTTAACAAAACAAGGTCAGTTTTTACATCATTTTGCATTAAATGTATCACTGTTTCTCTCTCTAACACCTGCTGCTGGTATTCCTGAAAGCTTTTAGCAAGACAAGTAAAATTTAAAGCAGCAAGCAACTTCTACAGTTTGATCTAGAAGGAGATTTAATGGTAAATGGCCTGTATTTGTATAGTGCTTTTCTAGTCCCTAAGGACCCCAAAGCGCTTTACACAACCAGTCATTCACCCATTCACACACACATTCACACACAGGTGATGGCAGCTACATTGTAGCCACAGCCACCCTGGGGCGCACTGACAGAGGCGAGGCTGCCGGACACTGGCGCCACCGGGCCCTCTGACCACCACCAGTAGGCAACGGGTGAAGTGTCTTGCCCAAGGACACAACAACCGAGACTGTCCAAGCTGGGGCTCGAGGCGGCAACCTTCCGATTACAAGGCGAACTCCCAACTCTTGAGCCACGATCGAAAACAAGCAAATGTCAGTAAATATCAAACACGAGAACAGAATTTGTGGACTGAAGGACTTAAAAAAATAAAATTTAGATACCAGAATTTTTAGAGCTGAATCAACATTTGTGGAAATGATCAGATCTGCCAAATAAGAGGAAATGAACAATTACTCATTCATGAGTCAGTGAATGGGTCAGCTATAAAAACGGGGATATAAAAATAAAGTCTGTGCAGACGAGGCTAATAAAAGGGAAAAAAAGCTCTGAAGGTGATCTGTTGTGCTGAGAGTGGGCAGGGAACAAAGAGACTTGTTTAAGGCTCGTTAAAGAAATCCCCTACAGAAAGCCGTTGTAAGGAGCTTTCCAAAATCAGGAGCAATAAAAAGGCAAATCAGATTGTATTTGGGCTGCTGCCGTTTCAGAGGGCTCATCACCGCTGTTTTAATGAGTCGAAGTTTGATAATGGGGTTTGAGAGCAGCCCTGGTTATTCATTCCCCTCAGATCTGTCAATGTTTTTACTCTTTAGGCGTTTGGCTGATGATGTTCCCCTCCAGGGAGACTTAATGAGTGCAGAAGCAGAATAACCAGCATTAGAGTCAACCATTAGAAAGAGATATAAGGTCAAAGGTCACAGCGTCCACATAAGTACACTACAAATGATGCAGGCATTATAAAGTCGTCTGAAAGGACTGCAGTTAAAAGAACATAAAGCTGAAACCTGCTGCCCTCATCATTTGGACTGTTAGAGCTGTAATGAAGCCCAGAGGCTCGATGGAGTCATTGGGCAAGAATATGCAACATTTTGGGGTTTTTAATCCAAAATCTCACTTTCGTCTATAAGGATTGCTCATATCGCACTATTCAGAATGTTAAATGGCCATTATTAGACGTTATTACCCAATTAGATGTGGTTAGTAGACGTCCTACTACACCTGATGGTTCAGTAGGCTATTATTACCTCATTTATTTCCTTGATTGTAGACAGTGGCAAAGATTACTGCATACACCATTAGGACCAATTTGACAAACCTGAAAAGCAATAATGTGACTGATGACAACTGAAAATGTGTCCTCTGTTGTTCATAACGGGACAAAATCCAATTTATCTTTTTAACTTGATGAATACCAATCTGTGAATAAGTGGGTTCTCATTTGTGATGCAGTTTGTAACAATTAGTAACATTTTGAACAACAAGGGGGGAGGCTTTGTAGGAGAAACAGCAGGTGTACCTCCATGCAGCAGTCTCCAATGATCTCCGGCACGATGCCGTAGAAGGCCAGCTCCTCGTCAAAGGCCTGGATGCACTCGTGTCGCGGGTAATGGAGCTTCCCTGTGCGGTAAAAGTTCAGAATGTGTCGGAACATCTCGTGGTCTCTGTCAAAGAAATATTCCTCTGTGTCCTCGTTGAAGAAAAACTCTTTCTCAGAGGAGCCCAGCAGTGTGTCAGGATAACGATCCAGAGTGTTCTTCCATGTCTGGAGAAAAAAAAAGGAAAAGAGATAAGAATCAAGGGGTTTTCTCAGGGTCTCGTGTACAGTAAGCATCAATCATCCATCTTTTTATGTTCTACCACTTATTCAGATTCAGGCTGTAGGGGCAGCAGGTCAAACAGAACAGCTTAGGCGTCCCGCTTACTCACCACCGACTCTAGCTTAACCAGGGAGACACTAAGACATTCCCAAGCCAGCTGAGAGACAAGAATAAAACTGGATAGGAATGAATTTGGCTGGGAGTGTGGGGTGTCCAGGAGGGACTCAAAGTAGTGACAACACTCCTTCACATTAAAAAAAAAAAAGCCTGTTGAGGTGGTTCTCCTGGATGCCTTTTAGGCAAGGTATTTTGAACATGTCCTCCTGGGAAGAAGCCCCAGGAATCTTTCAGTCTTTCTGGGTAAGGCATTAGCCCCATGGGACAGGATCAGGCCAAAGAAACAGCATGCTGTGAGAGTCAGGTGGGTTGGTGGAGGCCACGGTTACTGAAACCAGTTCTTGGGACATGGAATTCCGTCCATGGTGTTGCATTGGAAATAACACCCTCAAATAGCAAAGCTGACAGCCAGATTAGTTTCTGACAACTACATAAAATCATGCTGCACTGTTATAGCCCATCGACACACGTGGACATGCTATTAGACAAGAACACCTTTCAATGCAGGAAATTCAGCAATATTCTTTTTCTAAAATAAAACAAAAATTCAAACACGTCTGTGGAGAGAAAAGAGAAAAGCTTGTTTACCAGCAGCAAAAATGCTGCCAGCACTGAGATCCTGGATGTCAAGGTTTGAGCGTTTAGAGGAATGTTCTGCTTCATTCCCAAGTTGGTTACATTTATTTGAAAATAAATCAAATATAAAAAGTCCTTTGACAAAGTGAAGAATGTGGTAACGATCTCTAAACTGAAGTAGCCTTCCCACTGGTGGTTTGGGGCTTAGTGAAGTGACCCGTGTAAAATGTACAAAAGATTCTAAAATTAAAAATGAGGCGACATCCAAATATCACGTTCACATGTGAAAAGCAAAAGTGCTATTTGAAGGAGGCAGTGAGATGTTAGATGGGAGCAGTGGACTGTCATTAACTAATGTTAACGGTGAAGTAGGGCCTTTTTAATGCCTCTGCTGTTTTGTTTAGGATTCCATATTAAATGCCAGCATTACTGTAAGCTTCTATTTTTACAGCTGCTGCATTTTGTTTAGAAAAATTAGGACAAAGTCACAAGCTCGACAAGAACTTTCCTCTTATTTTGCCACCACAGCAGAAACTACGCTGAAAGCTACCCAAATCTATTTTAGTTGTAGAGCCATTTTATTATTATTTCTACCCAAATGCACATCAATGCACTGATTAGACGTACAGGATTTACAACTTGCTGCCATGGAAGTAGGAGCGTGGCTGGAACACATCACGGGAGCACGAGTCTCTGGAAATAGTTCTGTAAGTGACAGAGCTCTTAATTTTCCTCCTAGAAAATGTCAAGTGACTGTAACACTTCAACAGATAATGAGTTTTAATAACCTTTAGAGTGTTCTTCTTCATTAAAAAGGACAAATGTACGACAATTTTAGAGGAAATTAGAAGTTGACCTTTGTAGGACCTGCAAATGGAATTTCAGTCCACTTTGAGTTGGGGAGCGTTCACAGCAGGTCCTGATTTCAGTACTGTCGCATTCAATGACTAGAAAACCAACCAACACCATAGGTTGAATTTCATGTTTGAAAGGCTCATATTAAAAAACCAAAGCTTCGAATAATGAGGTCTGCATGAAGCCTACAAATAATCCCAAAAGCTGCTCACTGCTCTAAACGTTCTCTTTCGGAAAGCTGGCTGAAAGCAGGAAGGAAGCGAGCTAAAACTGCATCTTCCAGACAGAGGATGAAGCGCACCGAGGCCCAGTTTAAGACAAGTAAGGATTATTTTGAACTGAATCATGCAAATCTACTCCAGAACAGTCCAAGAATAAAAATGTGGAGCTGGGAATATTTCTTTCCTGCTTGCTGTGCTGGAATAATACCCCCCTGCCTAACTGTGTGAATCAGTGCTGTTTCACAATAATCCCACAACAGTAAACATTCAGGAATAACTGAAGAGTAACTGCTCATAGCCAAAGCATCATTTCAAAAATGTAAACAAATATAGGTTAATATAGCATATAGCATGATTCAGTAAATACACTGGTTTGTTTTTATGTAAAAGGAAAGTAGGTCAACTTTAATGAGAAAAAGTAACGACAAATTGAGACCTGCTAAATTAAAACAAACAAAAAATAATACCTTCAAGAGAATTGGGAGTCTAATTAAGGTAGTTTTTTCATCAAAATCCAGGATCCATGAGGACTGTTTTTGTTTTTCACTAATATTATTATTATTATTATTATTATCATCTGATACATTTGCTTTTAATAGACTGTGCTGTACAGAAAAAAACAAACTAGGAAGGAGGGGGCACTGAAATGTAAGAATGCTGAATTATTATATAATGCATATAAAACTATATAATATATAATAACTGAATGGCATTAACAGAATCTTTGGATCGGCTGTAGTTCATGGCGCTGCTCGTCCAACAAACGCAGTGTGTAACAAAGGCTTTGTTGACATCAAAAAGATGCAGCAGGAGGCAGATACCAATTTAAAAGAACCACAATTCACCTGAAGAAATTCTGCATTTTCTTGTCATAACAAAGGGAACCTCGCTTAAGACTGAATGTCAGGGAAATAAAGCTGCTTGCTGTAATTGAAACTCACTCATGTTGCACTGCAAAAAAAAAAAATAATAAAATAATTACTGAACTATTGCTGACAACCTGCAAATTTTGTGCGGCTGATATTAATATTGGCTTTGTCTACCGCTGGAATTGTGTTTACACATGCAGAAGAGCGCTTTTAAATCTAAAACCAAGAAAAAAAATGAAAGGTTTGATGGAGAATGTGGACACGAGCATAAACACTGCTTATGCACCACAGGCGGTTGATAAACGAGGCCTCTGATTTGTCAGGAAGCAGCCCGGCATCCCGAGGATTTACATTCATATTGGACAAGCCCACAACGCATAACTTACACCCAGCAGTGACACACATAGGAGGAGGTACGTCCTCTGTTTTGCAGGGTGGATGTTAAGGATTCTTTCATGCAGGACAGCAGCAGGACAAACGGACAAACAGGTGTGTTCTGGGCTTCTTCGATCCCACACGTGTTATATTCATTAGATCCTCAGATACCCAGAAAATAACCCTTTTAGTTATTTATCAGTTATGTACGTAGGAAATTATGAGCATGGCATACATGATGGCAACATGGTGCCCAGCTCCTCGGTTTTTTCCTTTCCTCCCGGATTTATTTTCCTTTGAACGTTGCCCAGAACGACTCTCACATATGAGATTCTTAATCTCAACATTAAATTTAATCTCAACAGTTAAATTTTCTGAAACAGAAAATTATTTACTAAAGAAATATCTGATGTTCATACATAATGGTGCTTTATTAGAGGTTAAGTTTTTATGCATTTCATTTGTCAGTTAATCCAAATCATTTTTATTCAACAAGTTTTGATTTTTCCATCCTGTTAAATGTAATAATTTTTAATTTATTTCTCTTTTTGTTGTTTGCTTGTCTGTGTTTTGATTTTTAGGGTTTCGTATTGTTTATTGAAAGGTCAAAAAGTCTTTCTTGGTACTCCAACTTCCACTCACAATTTAAAGTAAAATGGGAATTTAACTTGGTCCTAGGTGAGAATGTGAGTGTGGATGTGGATGGATGGAAGTTCATAACACACAGTAAGTGTCCTTTACACTAAAAACCAATCAAAACAACCTCATATTATATTTCACTTACAGTTTATATATAAACTTTACAGTTATAGTTTTACTTTTAATCTATTAAGTATGTTTGGGGAGTGTAATGGAAGGCACTGGTTTTGATGGGATTCTTACTACATCTTTTCATTCTTGGTGAGGAAAATTGAAAAGATGTCCCAAAAGGTTGATTCTGTTTATCTGGATGCTACTTTTGGCATTTACGTACCTGGATGATTGAGCATGCATCAAGAAATTGAAAAGATGTCGTTTTTATTTCATGTTTTTAAAATAAATTCTTTCTTTCTTTTTTATTGTTTTGAGTTCAAACTTTGATGTTCAATGAAAATAGTGTAAATTTGCTCTTTACATAACTCAAACCTAAAGTCAGTCACAAAGCTTTGAACTGTGAATTCACACATTTCTGTAACTTGCAGCCACTTTTTTGAAAGCATTTTTAGAGCATGCTCAGTGGACGCCAGCACCCACCTGGAACCTGACCCCGCTGACGTTGAGATACAGAATCTCATCCGATCTGGACGAGTTGTCCACTGGAGGTTTGGGCATCGTCTTTTTGGCCAGCGGCAGCCAACCCACTGCCGCCGCCCGTGCAAATGGCAGCCATGTCGCCACGCCGGCTGCCATGTTGTATCAGAGCGCCCCACCTGTAGAGTCTGAGAGTTCTGTCCTCGTCGAAGGAGGGAAGAGCGGATGGAGCTAATGAAACTCTGTATATTGGCTCGGTTAAAGCCTTGCTCACTTCTTCAGCTGCCCCGATTTCCTTTGGCGGTCTGGGCAGTGAGATACGAGGTGGTTGGACATGTTGGGGGGGAAGGAAAGGGGAAGGGAGGGGCCAGAGTGCAGTTGGGTGTCAAGCCATGAAAAAAAGCTGTAAAGGGGCAGGAAAGCAGATCGATGGACAAACGTGAGGCCTGTCTTTTTATTTTGTTGCAATTTGGATGGTCTTCTGGTGACGCCGTCCCTTCTCTTCCTCTCCGTCTAGCCTGCGAGACACTTCTCAGGGTAAATGCTGCTTTTTTAAAAATATTTCTCTGTTTCTCTACAAGTTCCTCTCAGTCCCGTTGTTCTAAACAGTATGCTCTTCTTGAAAATATGAACTCTCTTGATAGGAAAACATAATTTCTTGAAATCTCAGCAGTCTTAGCACAATAGATTATGTGTAAAATAATAATAAAGTGGTTCTTTGATATTGCCGTCACAGGTTTATTGCTGCAGGGATTTACAACAAAAGGCAGAAAGATATGAATCCAGGTAGGGAAGCGTTAAAACATTTGTGTCTGGCCTCCTCCCTTTCTCTCGCTCTCTCTCTGTCCGACTCTAGCTCTCTCACCCACCCTCTTTCCCTGTGAAGACTGATTTGTTGCAGCACCGCAGCCTTTCAAATTCTTATTAAATTGTGATGATGGTCCCTGAAGTTGCAAGATAGACAGAATCGCCTGTGTTGCCTCCCTCCCTCTAAGTGTTTCTCAGCTGTGGAGATTATGGTTGTGCAGCCTCACGCTTCCTCTTGTTCTCTTTCTGCTTTTGCTTGCTGTTTTCCCCTTTATCTGTCTCTGTGTTTTAGTCTCTCCCTCTTATTGAAGTTGCCGGGGCATTAGTGGTGGGGAAAGAGAGACACCAGCTTTGTTTCTGAGTGTAGAAGAGACGTCAGGCGCTCCTTTCTCCATGTCCATGTATGGTTGTCCTGTCAGAAAACACACAAACAGAAAAAGAAGCAGAGAGTGAGAGACAAACCAGGAGGAGAAGGAGAAATGAAGGAGGGAAGAGACTGAATTTAGAGAGAAAAGAGGAGGTATGGGTGGGAAAAAGCTGAAGAGAGGTAGGAACTGCAAGGGTCCTTACAGGGAAGAAAGACTTTGTTTTTTTGGTGTATTGTACTACAGCCAAGAGTCTTTGTTCCTAATTCGGGAGCTGATTTGTGTGGATTTGGGTAGCCAAGTGTCCGGGAATGCAACAGACGTACCGGAACACACAAACTGACCCAGACCACATCAAAGAGCCCAAATCTGATTTAATCAACCTGTTTAATGGCCACTGTCAGTTGTTATTAGTCCCATTTGTATGAAGTAGGTCCCTCATCTACCTAATAGACAGCCCAGTAGGCAGACGTTAATCACTGTAATCAGTGATAAACACAGAGCAACCAAACTATACATAAATTTCCAGTGGTTGTGTGGAGAAGTCTGTGAAACATTACGTGTTAAATGTGCTGGCAGGGTAGCATGTTCTGCATGTGAATATCCCTGAACTGAGATCTTCCCGACACTAAAAGAGCAGTTTTGTTCATGACCTATCGCTGGTTTAGGAATCAAAACCTTCAGGAGTCAAAAAGGTGCCCACATGGGTAGGTAAACAAGACGAACAGACACTGAGACAACAACTGAGGAGAAGTGCTGGACTATTTATACACATTAGCTAATCAGGGAATGGGAAACAGCTGGGGGAAATGAAACACAGGTGGGAGTAACCACACAGGTGAAGACAATCAATGTCAATGATGCAGGAGAAATAAAAGCAAACACCCAACAATAAGCTCAAAGCAACGGGACCACAAAGGGATCATATGTAACTGATATTTTTCAACCTGGTTCTGGCCTCATTACATCCACTCTACACTGGTCCATCCATCCATTCATCCGTGTCCAAGCTGTAGCTGCAGCAATTTAAGCAGAGATGCTTTGACCTCGCTCTCTCACCACGCAAAGAGATCTACAGAGTGGTTCTGCCAAGGTGACCTCCTATTAGACATGCTTGAAGTACCTCACATAGGAAACATCTATGAGGCATCCTGCTGACATGCCCAAATCACTTCAACTCCTTCTTTAGATCTCTAAACCCCCTCCCAAACGAGCGGGTGAGCCAGTGGTGTGGTTGGTATATCAATCGTTGGCCACTCGATATGTGAAAGTGTCCTCTGAACCCTGGACTCTGAAGTTCTATTTCTTATGAGCCCTGTGCTTGGCAGGTCTACCATCAGTAATTTGTGAATGGAAGAATGAAAACCGCCTCAGAAAGTAGTTATTAGAGCCATTTTCAAATGTGTTACAAAAACAAACTAAACAATGACAGAAAAATTGGAAAAGAGAAAAAGGTTGCTTTTAAAAAAATTTCCGAATTACATTAAACACATTTTAAATAATAACACATATAATGGTTTTTTAGACAAAAACTTGTTTTGGAGATCTATCGGAATTTCAGGAGCAGGACCACGCCTCCAAACACGCTCCTTCCGGCTCTCATCTATATAGGTTCCCTCAGTTCTGCAAGCTGGTCATTCTCGTTTACGTGCCCCACCCTCCCCCCTCCTTGTTCTCCATTCTTAACTTCTTCACTTCTCTTTAGTACATGGGGATCTGCCAGGCCCGGGAGCCGTCGCCAGTCCCCTTTGAGGCCTTCCCCAAACCGCAGCTCAATTCATGTCAAAGCATTCACCTTTACCTACTAAAACATTGTCAAACCTAAAATGAGGACGTGGGCCCAGCAAGTGAATTATCATTAAATCTAAACGAATACTTTTGATTGGATAATGGACAGTATGTATATCTCATGTCTGTTTATCGATCCTCTTCGTCCTTCTCAAACTTCCCCTGAGGGCTGTACAGCTGAAGCTCTGTTCATGTGTTTAAGATGAAGATATAAGGCTTCAGGTTATTAAAGATGTTTTTTATGATGAGACGAGCAGCGTATCCTCAGTCTGCCGAGGAAAAACATCGCTGGCCATCTCCCTCTTTCTCTCTCTTTATTTCTCCCACTGCGTTCTTCACTCAATAAAGCAGACACAATAAAGTTTCCTGTGAAACTCCTCACCATCAGATGAAAAGTTATTGTCATGCATTTATTGCATAAAGTCCACAGTGGGAGCAATAAAACCGCTGCTTCCTCAGGTTTAAGTTGAATCACACTGAATCTGCCGTCTTCGGGAAATTTAACCTCTTAAACCCCGAAAAACCTTTGTGATGATCAACAAACATTAACTACTACTGCTCATAGGTTTTTGACTATGAGGCTGTCATTAGAATGACATCCCAATGATACTAAAAGCAATTGTGAATATCTTTAGTTTTTATCTGTCTGTCTTCATATAGAATTTTTACCTGCATGCAAAAAAAAGTCTCCTCAAATATGACTTAGAAATCAGACTAAACTAAAACTAAAAATCAAAGTTACTTTTCTTTTGTTTGTAACATTGTTTTTTGTGTTATCAAATAAGCATCATTATTGTATGCAGTTTACTTTGCACTACCT
Source organism: Oreochromis aureus (assembly GCF_013358895.1). NCBI lineage: Eukaryota > Metazoa > Chordata > Actinopteri > Cichliformes > Cichlidae > Oreochromis > Oreochromis aureus. Next base: position 3,916,032 of record NC_052961.1, read on the forward strand.
TTACTTCTAATTAGTAGAATACTTCCATACTGTAGTATTGCTGCTGTTAGTACTTTAGTTAAACATATTAAGCAAACACAGTCACCTGCCTGTGACTGTTACCTGTCCTACCGCGGTAAAGTCTCCAGTGTGTGTCTGCTGATGAATTATGAATACACTTTCAGCCTGACTAGTTTAGTTTAGCTGCACTGCCTCAGTTACCACTAAGCACATACAATCCACCACAGAGACAGACACACAGACACACACACGCACACACACACACAGCTTCCCTGCACTCAGTGGTGAACGTGCTCTAAGTTGAGCTTTCCATCATCTCAGCAGGAAAGCTTTAACTGCACAGTAACATTCAGTCACTCTGTCATGACGCTTATTTCTTTTCTCTATATTTTCACTGGTAATTTTTTATCAAGGCTTAAATGTTACAACTGTGTTGGGCCAAAATGTTAATGAACAAGGAGGTGATATCTACCGTATACATTTGCATTAGGGCATTATTGATCTTGAGTACCGAGTCCATGTGTGAATACAGCTTTGATTAGAATGAGGAAAATACTGTTGTGGGATCAAATGTCTCTTTTTATCGAGTGCTTTTAAACGTGATACCAAGTGTCCTTCACAAGCATCAATATGTGATGAACTGGAAGTAAAACCTTCCTCCCTATTGCCATCGTCCAGTGCATGGACTAAAGCCAAAGAGTGCTTTGATGAAATGGCAGCGTCTGACTTCCTGGGAATGATAACAGGTTGGTGTTGTTTTATATGCAAACTGAAAAAACACATTAAAATCAGCTAAGGAATCTCTTCCCTGTGATTCATTTGGTAATTTGAGTTAAATGGCCAAGAATATAGAGGTTAGGTTCTGAAATGGGTATTTCAGGTTAGTTCAGCAGTTTCACTTCCAGAAGAATGTCCTTGAAGCACCACACGAGGTGAGTAATGTCTGTAGTAAACAGCTTAAAAAGCTGAAAGGCTTTCTGTTTCTGGCACGTGTTGGACAGTCTTTTTCCACCTGCAGTTCTTTCCTCAGTCTGCAGGCCTGTAGTAGACCCATCTGCCCATCCTCTCTGTGGGAATCCCTGCTGACATCATGGTTTCTGAGTGAACATTAGATATTTACAGCACCCGCATAATGCCTTTTATCTGCAGCCACTGCTCTGGGATTGGCGTTTAGCTCCCATCAAGCAGCTGGTGCTGCACCTTCGACCCTTCTGGTAATGTGTTGGCTGCTGGTTTTATGGTCATTACCACCCAAGAGCCAAATCCCAAAAGCTTGAAAGAGTTTCTACAATTCAAAGAACATAAACAACTGAAGTTTCAGAATAAAAGTCAACATGTTATAGTCCTGCATTTATTTTAAAGTATGTCTGTACAGTGAACTGTGTTCACATGTAATCCATTTCCCCATCAGTCACTGTGTTGTCTGTACAGCTTAAAAGCTTTGAGCAAACCTGAAAGGAGTTCTCCTTTAATGGCATCTGCCTGATTGCTCTATTTGTCTTCTACATTCGTCTGTTTGTGATTATGAAATGAATCAGCTGAAGTAAACAGATACATTATTCAATAGTGGGACCAGTAGTGTGTTTAGATCAGGTAAAGAGCTTCCATCATTCAGTGGGCTTCCTTTTAAATGTTCAATAACACTTTATAATAAAACCTGCATTCAAATGTCTAATCCCATCCATCCATCCATCCATCCATCATCCATCCCCTTCCTCCCACACAGGTCTGATATGGCAGGCCCAGACATTCATCTGCCCGACCACATCATCCCAAAGCAATCAAGCAGCGCACCCTCCACTCCGTGGTTGTGCCTAGAAACTCTGTACATAAAACTTGTGACAGAAGTGGTGACAAAGGGCAGCCCTGCTGGAGTCCAGCACCCGCAGAGTATGAGGCTGACTAGCAATGTAGTTCAGGCTCTCACTACAATTGCACAGATGCAAAGTACCCTGTGCAAACAAGCGCGACAATTCAAAAGCATCCCCAGAGGACAACCAGAGAAACGCGGTAATATTCGGTCTCCTAGTGTGGAAACACTCGTACACCAGTTGGGTAACAAGCTGCTCAAGTGTAATATTTAACTAATAAATAATCACAATATTGGAAATTTGTTTGGAGAGAAACTTCTTCATAGACAGATGCATCAGGAAACATGAAACACCACAAGCAGGAGATGTTCATTTAGATCAATATGCAATTTTCTTGTTAACTCCACCAAATCCCAGCAACTTCGTCTGCAAGGTCCTGATGCTGCTGATTATACGGTGACTCTGGGTACAATCATCAGGATTTTCATCCCCTTCAGGCAACCTTGTAAAGTAAGCAAAGCAGTTCCTTAATTTCCTTTTTTTTGTCTTGTAAATGAGAGTATCCGTGGAAAGGGATTTTTTTCCCTCTAGGAATATCACCTTCTGCTTCACGCTCATACAAACGGCCACAACTAAATAAAGTGTAAACAGCATAAAACTCGATCCACTGGTGACAAACCTTTCAGTAAAATCATAAGTCTGCTCTTCTTCACATAAACTGATCAATAACAGGAAAACAACAGGTCTCCGATCACTGATCGATGGAGCAGAAAACATGCTTCTGAGTACTAATCAATAAAGAGAAACTAGGCTTTCTGCTCACGGATCAATAAAATGTTTGAAAGTCCTCGGGAAGTGCGGTGGGGACTTTTCAGTCTTTCTGATTTTTTTGATCTCTTCTTTGATCTATTTTTATGTTACTTTTCTCAAATTAGGATCATTGCTCCTAAAATAAAACTTAGGTTAGTGTTTCTGCTTAATGTTACATCTGCGTTACACAAATGAAGCCTACTTTTATTATACTTTTGGTCATCGGTTCTTCAAAATTGAAGTTTTGCTTTGAAGGATACTGTTCCACTTTCAATGTTTTGCATTGTACAGTATTTTTACGGGCATGTGTTTGGTATATTTTAGGTTCAGAAACTGTTTTTGTTATCATTTTTGTTAAGTGCTAAGTACTCCCTTATTTTTCCACCTTTACCTATTCATGTATATACTTTATCATGCTTTGATGCAGTGTTGTCCTGCTGTTCCATCGTTCAGTGCAAATGTTTGTAGAACTTGCCAAACACCAGACACACGCAAATCTGAGGTCAGTAAACTCAATAAACAGCTGTCCACCCATCCATCCACCCTGACCTCCACCTGTCATTATTACTACGGCTCTGAGAGGGTGCTGTTAAAAGCAGTTCTGTTGTCTCAGATGAAGGCTGGATGCTTACTATGCTTACTAAAAAATATTACATATAAATTGTAAGAATTCACAGATGAAATGAGGTTGTTTTAAATGGGAGGAAAGCTTCTGAAACAGTAGGAGCAGCGTTTCAACTGGAGTGGAAACTTCTGTTCCCACACAGACACTCACAGAGTGATGGAGGGCAGCACATGGCCGGCCAGTCTAAGTGTTTGTGTGAAACCATTAGACGGCCATCACTGAGCAGCGCTTCACTGCGGCAGACACACACACACACACACACACACACACACACACACACACAAACAGTTCAGTACAAGCAAAAGAATACAGTATCTGCACAAAAGTGGATATAATGATTAACCGAAAATATGTCAGCTGACAAATGCAAACAAAAGCAAAATGATTCACCCAATCATCCATCCACCCATCTGTTCATCCACCCACCCATCCACCCGTTACGTGCTGCTGAATCACAGTCAGGTGGCAGCAGCATTTTCCAGCCCCACCTGGAGGATCCTGAGGATTTCCCAGACCAGATGAGACATATAATCTAACGCCGGGTTCTGGTTCTGCCCCTGGGTCTCCTTCTAAAACTGCAAATGTTCAGAAAACCTGGAAAGTAAGGAGATCAGGATGCATCCTGATCAGATGTCATGTGGCTCCATGCTCCACTCCTTTGCACACCAACATGCAACCATCCAAAAATCATGAGCACGTCTCAGGGTCTAATACTTCAGAAGCTTCACATTCACAGCTGACTCTTTTTAAACATCATCATAATCATAATGTCACCATTTTTCTGATGAGAATATATGAACTTTTTATATTAGTATAAACTGCCAACAAATCCAGCTGAAAAGACCTGAACTGGCTGCTCCTCCTGTCATTAAAATCCCATCATCTTCCTGTTTTGTTTTGTTTTGTCTGCCTGAATCTCACCATCTGTACATATGCTGGTGTTACCCACCAGAACAGTAACTTAAATCAGCATGGAGCTGCTCACAAATGCAGCGATAGTAGTTTAATAATAGTTGATGATACCTGCTGACCACTAGAAGGTGCCAATGTCCTGTTAATACCTGTTGCTGCACCTGATGATTAGCGGCTTGTAATGTTGGCTCTGTACATTCGAAGGTCTTAGACTCAAGTTTCTTCACTTGTATTAAAAGTATTACGTGGTACGAGAAGTAGAAGTATAAAAAAGTAGAAGTAAAATATAAAGCTGGCTGAGGTTTCGCCTTTCATGTTGTACCTGAGAGCCTGGAGCTGGACCGGACACATGGAAGATCGCACTTCTAGCCTTCACTGGACCTCAGGTGTTAGAAGAGTTCAACACATTTTGTAACAACCTTGTCAAACCTGTGTTGGTTGTTCACCAACGCAGGTTTGACAAGGTTGTTGAGAAATTTCATGAACACTGTTCATTTAGTTGCACACAGAGCTATTGAAGCTTTGATTCTCTTATTATAGACCTGGAGTTAAAACCTATTAGACATTTTATATTTTATTTTCAACCTCTGCTGCCTTTGCTGTCTTTTCCTTTTTTTATTTTTAAAGTGAATGACGTCAGGGATTATCCGGTATTAAAGCTCCTACAGGTTAACCCATTCTATGAAGACATTTTTACATCATCTCATGAACAATTTAGAATTTAAATTATTTTATCAATGTTTCCATTCACTGTTGTGTGGAATAATGTTGTTGGCTAATAAAGATGATCAGCAGGTACAAAGAGATGACACCTGAAACATTGTGGAAAACATATAGAAAGATATTTTCTTCCTATTTTTTCCAAATGACTGCTGCAAACTGTTGCATCTATGTGGAAAACCAAAATGACGCCCATACATTCAAAGACATATAACGAGGCTGGCAGCTGTTGACTCACTGGTCTTAGCACCTACATGCTGATTAGCACTTACTGTGAGGTTATTTTATGCTCCAGATTGATGTCCTGTTCTGTGCAGGAGAAGATAATTTAAATTAACAAAGAAACACAGGGAGGACAGGAGAAAAGTGGTGGCAAAAGGCAGCATAAATTTTGCATAAATGCACCAGGATGCATGTTATCGGAACATGCAGAGCGCAGCTGCACTTTCAGATAACATGCAGCTCCACGCTCACTGCTGAGAGCTGTGTCCATTTTTTGCACAAGGACTGATCTATAGCCCGCTCAGAGCATTTAAATCGTGCACATGTGCTATTTTATGCTATTTCCTGTGTCGTTCATTTATATCTAGTGGCTGCTCTAAACTTTTAGTTGACACAGTCGCATCCACTCACTGAGGTGAAGAGCCAGATATGTGTTTGTTCTTAAAATTGAAAGATTTGCTTCTTAGTTTGTGCTCTGGCTGCAGCCAGTGTGGCATTACTGTCACACATCAATGTACCCGCTAGCTTTTTGTTACTAAAGTGGCCACTGTTAGGTTTTTAGTGCGTACTTGACTCACTGAACAATCAAAACCATATGGTATGAACACGTTTCTCTGACAGTTCAGATCACTAACATCATGTTTACTCCGTGTGCAAATAGCACTGAATACTGACTTTTCATCAGCAAGTTGCACATAAAACATCTGGAAAGGAAACTCTTCTAACAGAAACATGTTGCATGTTAGAGACTAGATTTGAAAAGTATTCTGGTTTCTGATATGAAACTTTTTTAGCATGTGGCTAAAGGCTAGATTATACTCCATTGCGGACGCTGGACAGCTGGAGACCCCACGGCCGAGTCATTCCTGTTACATTGTTTGACATCTGCCTGATCCAAGTGGACCCTTACTGCCTTGCAGATGTGGAAAGTAGAATTCCTTCTTCAAACTCAACATAACATTACTCCCTGCCTCTAAATATTGACCTTAGGGATGATAGGAGGTTAATCCCAAGCTGTCAAATTTTATTTACACAGTTTAAATGTCAAAAGATGCCCTCCACCATCTGAAAAAGATTCCATGAGACCAGGAGTGACCAGCCACTCTGGTAATCACGACTATGGAGGCAAAGCTCGCTGCAGATGAGTTCCAGTTTTTTGTTAACCCTGTAAAAGTGTGTATTCTAGCATTAATCGGGATATTTTCTTTTAACAGTGATTATAAACAAAACTTATTATGAGAAAATAAGGCAAAGTCTCAAAACAACCTTTCATCTACTAATTGGAAGGTTGGTGGTTCAATCCCTGGCTGCTCCAGTCTGCATACCAAATATCATCTGGCAGGATACTAACCCCATCTCCGATGCATCCGCTGGAGTGTGAATGTGTGTAAATGTTCAATAGAAAGCACTTATGTAGAAAAACTATAGAAAAAGTTTTTGTATGAGCGGCTGAATGAGGTGAGTGCTCAGGTAGAGTAGAAAAGCTCTATATTAGAACCAGCTCACCTTATCCTGCATGCTAGAAAATACACAAATCCCTGCTTAATAGAACTGCATTAATTCTGTGCTGTAGTCCATCATGCTAATGTAATGCTCTGTAATTGCATCAAGCTTGCTAATGCATTGCCAGTCTTCCTGAAATGAAGACATATGCCAGTTTTCTCATTTTCACAGCTCTGATCATCGGCTTGGAAGTCTTCAGCCGTTCCTGCGTGCGTTCCAACACAGTCGACTCACTTCCACTCACGATGGCAGAGCAACACAAACACACCAGAGCAACATCGCCCAGTACAGCAAAGGTTCTTATCCAGTGGATTAAATGTGCTGCCAAGGAGGAGTTGACCAAACTCACATTGATTAAGTATTGCATATGTGTCATATCAGGATATTCTGTAGAGTTTAACCAAAAAACTGTTAAAGCAAAAGCACATCACAGCCTGTGTTCCTCTTTCACTGTAAAACCTCCAGTGAAATTTGTTCAGCTACCAAAGTGTGCACGTCGCATTAAAAAGCAACCTTAAAACCAGTTAAAGGCCTGTGCAGCATCATGTTAGCTATGAACTGGCATAGATTAAATTTGAAGACGTTTCACATTAGATTATTTACCGTCTGTTTCTCAGCAGTCAGCTGAGAAACAGACCGACTGCGTCACTGACACAAATCAGGACCAGCTACCATGAAATAGTCTGATAACGCAGTGACTTCACAACAATCTTTATCTTTGATAAGAACAAAAAAAAACCATTTATTTAGCCTAAAATGTTTATTTTCTTAAAGAACGTTGTACTGGAAACAACGGTGTCCACATTTAGGAAACCACAGAGCCTTATAGGGAAAAATGACATTTTTAACATGTTCCCTTTTTGGACGAAACACATACTGCCACAAAATAGTCATCTATCCACCGATGAAATAAGTCCCCAAGAATGCACTGTTTACTTGAGCGTCTGTTTCAGAATAAAAACATCAACTTTTACATGAGTGAGGTGTTTTTAAAAATGTACACCTTTCGTAATGGATTGAAGCCAGACGTGAGGTCACAAAGTATCAAGACTACAAAATACATTTGAGCGTGCAATGCCATCAAAAATTGCTGACTTGCATGATTTAAATCTTTCCTTCAGACTCTCAATGAAACTTTAAAAGGTAAAAAGATACAATAAGTGAGTTAGGACTGCCTGTTGGACAGGTTTAAAGAGTTTCAGGACTGCAGAAGCAGGAGGTGTGTGAATATTAATGAGCACAGTGTGTGCACATGTATGTGTGTGCACGCATGCATATGACAAGTGTTCAGGCGGCAGGTGTGTGTGCGTCTGTGTGTGTATGCGAGACTGCTAACCACTGTTAATAGCAAACACACAGAACTTCATCACTAATTCATACAACTGGATTACGTCAACCTCAACACACAGACACAGACACACACAGACACACAGGAAAATTATCCACATTTATCAGCTTCTATCTTCAATCTAAATCTTAATCTTGAGGTTTTCTCTTAATTATTTGTCATAAATTGGCGCACTTGCTGTCACCTGTTTATCCCAAACACCTCAAACCTTTCTTTTCTATTGTATTTTATTCAGTTCTATTCTTCCTCCCTCGTCCTGTTCTGCTGCTTTTCCATCTATAGTTTTTAGTCACATATACCACTTTTTCTTCTTTGCTCCTCTTTATTCCAAGTTTTCTACTCTGATTTTATTCTCTTCACCTCCTCGCTCCAAACTCTTTCTCACCCCCCACCCCTCTCCACCCCCACCCCTCTCCACCACGCCGTCCCGTCCCGCTCCTCTTCCTCCACTCGACTTTTCCACTCCCTTCTTATTCTATTCTCAGCAGTGGTAGCGATGTATCTGGAGCAGTTTCCATCCTACTTACCACAGCTGCTGGTGCGGCTGCTGATGATGATGATGAAGGTGAAGAGTAAGGCGAGGAGGAAGAGGAGGCAGGTTTTCCAGGTGAAACCACGGTGGACAGATGCAGGAGGACAGAAGAAGAAGAATAAAAAAGAAGAAGAAGAAGTAGGAGGAAGAAGAGGAGGAGTGTTGTTTTACTGTCTCAGATCTGTCCTGCTCTGCTGCCGCGGCAACAACCACATCTCCTGTCATCCCTCTCTCTCTCACTCTCTCTTTCTCTCTCTCTCTCTCCCTCTCTCTTTCACTCTCTCTCTCTCTCTCTGTGGCTCCACCTCCTCCTGTTTGCTTGCTTGACCCTCCCCTTGTCTCCTTTTTGTTTTCTCACTCTCCTCTCTCTCTCTCTCTGTTCGTTGTCATTTCTTGCTCTCTTCCTCGTGTCCCTCCCTTTTCTCATCACACACACACACACACACACACACACACACACACACACACACACACACACACACTGCTCTACATTAAACAGACTGATGGGAGTTTCATGTTGGAAGGAGAGACAGAGAGAAATGGACAGAGAGAGAGAGGGAGGAAAATTACAACTTCTGATGTAACATGTTCAGATTACATTACAAAATCTTTCACATCATTTGTGTACACCCCCCCCCCCCCCCATGACTGTCATTGAACAAACAGTAAAATAAAGTTGCAATTAAAAAAAAATTAGAAAGACACTTAAAATTACAGCGTTTGTGTAATAATGACTTTTCTATACTCCAAATTCTAGCACGTGCTCTGCATGCAAACCTATTTCTTTGTTAAATTACTAACTTTATTTTCACTTTAAAAACATAAACATAGCTATGACCTTTATTCTTTATGGTGTTGATTTAAATTACTCGTGACAATTTTACTAAAAAAATAGAGAGGTGTTACATGTTCGTTGGGGTTGTTATGGGGCAGATTTTAGGGGTGTGTCATGAATGGAGTCTTTGCTTGTTTTTATAATAACTATTTTCTGTAACTTTACACCTTGAGATACTTTCACACCACCTGATTTTGAGAACTTCAATCTAAATATTATAAATTAACATAATTCTATTTAACTGGCAACTGATGCAATATAATCTCTATATATTGATTTATTCAAAAGTAATTTACTACAAAAATTAAAACTTTACATTGTGAAACCTTACACTGCATTATTTTTATTAATATTGTGAAATATTGAAAGGGACAATATTCCAATAATGTTCCATTACACAACACACTGTTGTGACTTTTCATGCACAATGACATGACGACATTGACTTTACATAGATCTGATATTTTACCCTGACTAACGCTTTTGTGAAATTACAGTTTTAACCCAATTAAGATTTTTTTCACATATTTAAAATTTTCTTTCCATATTAATTCTCTAAATATCTTTTTTTCCTACACTGACCATCTGCAGCCCATTCAAACATCACGACTACATGAGGATCTATAAAAGTAGAACATCTGACAATACTCAATACAAATTTAAGTTGTAGTCATGTGTAATCTACTGACATAAAGTACAGAAGTTTTTAATTCAAGTTTAAATCCAGCAGGTTTACCTGAATCGTCTTAAGGGTCGGGTTTCGTTTGTTCCCTTAGACACGTGAAGGTAACACAATCAGCTTAACCACTTAGTCAGACAAAACACTGTCCATACGTGCAAACACCCAAACAGCCGGACACTGGAGCTGTGCACTAAAACATTTAAATAGTCATCGATCTATCCTGATGACAAAGCAAACCATGTGTTTTTCTGTATTTTGCTTTTTAGATTAAATGTGGAGCTGAGAATTAGAAAAGTTGGTCCCCTTTAAAATATTTCTCCTTGGGATGAATCTGCTGGGACACCGACTCACGGGAAGAGCATTGTTTTAACACACAAATAAATGCTCCAACTTAGCAAAGCTTCTGCTTTTATACCGGGGGTCACACTTGCTGATGATTAGTTAATAGAGGTTATTTGATTAGCATCACATGGCTGCTACTTACCCTCTTAATTCCTATGGAAGCAGGAAGAGTTTACTAAGTTTTCCAGGACTTAACAAAGTCCTGTGAAAACTTTCTTTTTCGCATGGCTGTAGATATAAATCTAATCTTGAATATACAATGATTGGATGGCTTACAACAGGGGTGGGGGAACTCCAGGCCTCAAGGGCCGGTGTCCTGCAGGTTTTAGATCTCACCCTGGGTCAACACACCTGAATCAAATGATTAGTTCATTACCAGCCTCTGGAGAACTTCAAGACATGTTGAGGAGGTCATTTAGCCATTTAAATCAGCTGTGTTGGATCAAGCATACATCTAAACCCTGCAGGACACTGGCCCCTGAGGCCTGGAGTTCCCCCACCCCTGGCTTACAACAATGTACCCAACACCCTGCGAGATCCCTTTGGTTACAATCAGAATACTTTAAGCCAATAGTTCAGATGTGGGTTTGATGGTAAAACTTCAACAACACTGTTGAGATGTCCCACAAAGTTAAAGAGCTAATTCACTGCTGGAGTTTAAAGTGCTTCTGTTTAATTGAAGGTTTGGAAATCAGCTAGAGCACCTTTTTCAGCTCACTAGAAAAAACTTTCCCTTCTTCCTGTTTGCGACACTGGGGTTCAAGATCTCCAGCTACACACCTTTGTCAGTCGCCCAATCTGTTGTTTCTTGGAGAGCGCCATGCACTCAAGCATGAGGAGCTCCCCTCCCAAGTCTACTGTCCCAGAAAACACCGCTTGATGAATTGCTGTGATACATTTGATTGAGCAGTACACTACAAATATCATAAAATGACAAATTTAAAGTGAGAAATAAATAAAAAACTAAAGTTAATTCAAACATGAGGCAGCAACATGTACAAAACACAAAGACAGTTTGAAAGTGTGAGTGCAGCAGGTTTACGCCCCCACACTGACAACTCACTCCATCACGATTGACAGGATGCACACCCGCACACATACTTCAATTACAACTAAATAATGAATGTGAAGCAAAAATAAAAACCTCTTGGTCAGCTGTCACTCACGGTGTCATCACAGACACGCAAACCTGAAGACACATCTTCGGAACAGCTGGATGTATGAAAAATTGATTGCAGAGTGTGTGTGACATACACAAAACATTTTTATTGTAAAGGCTGAGTGAGTGAAGCCACACAGGGTCATATCACACAAATCATTGCGTCTTTGACCGAGAGGCTTCTTGGATGTTTTTCATGTCTACACGACCCTGAGACACAACAACTCCTTAGTGTTGACACTGTAACCCGCTCTGCTTCCCTTCAGGTTTCTTGTACGATACGCTTTTTGTGATATCTTTGCTTTCACTTTGCATTGTGAAGACTAACAAAGACCTTTGTGTTTTTTAGGGGTTTTGTACAGAATTCAAAGCTCCAGTCACACATGCTTTTGACTGTGCAACAGTGTTGATTACCCATGTGTCTTTGTTTAACCCGACTCCTGCATGTGAAGATCTGATTTTGTTTTCTGGTGACATAACACTGAAACCCGAATAAAGCTGAATGGAAAGAATGAAAAGTGATCTAACAGGTGATGAGATAGCAGGAATGTTACATGTACACCATTTATAGTTAATGGGCTGAAAGAACAGAAGTACATGCATGGCCCTGTAAACGAATTTTCCATTGATTGAGCCCTTAAGCCCTGGGCAATTTTCTTTAATTTCAGCCTGAAAAATATCCCTGAAATCAATCAGTAACAGCAACACAACGTCAAGACCAAAATGAACAACCCTGGGCTCTATATGAGACTCCCAAGTGCATGAAGTACTTGACCGGCCCCCAGCACAACACAGGTTGTCAGAAAATCCTCATAAAGGACCAAAAGAACAATTAAACTTAAATGGTTTCATATACTATGCTGGTGAAAGAAAAAGCTAAGGTTAGCCATCATGTTGCATTGGGTATAAAGCCATCAGTACTTAGCAGGTAAGTCACTGTTAGCGAACATTTCTGAGAGAAAGATTTACCCATAAAATCTGGAATTTCACAGATGCCGGGGGAAATAAGGGTCCAAATAAGTAGGGAATTTCATTCATGGTCTTTGTTTTGGGGTTTGGGCTAATATTAGCTGATGGGCTTATTTAGCTAACACACATAAACTGCATGTCATCTTCCCCAGAAGAAAATATGCTGGGTAAGGTCAGATCATTAATCCAAATTTCTAGGTCTAATCTTGCTGATAACTTAGCTCCAGATTTTCTGGTTTCTTCATCAACTAAAGCTAAAAATTAAATATCGCCAAATGTCAGTTGACCGGTTAGCTACTGTGGATTATTTCACCTTCTAACATAAGCCATGATGCACTGTATTTAATACTGGCCAGCACTAAATTACAAAAGCAAAAAGGACACTAATTAACATTTGCTTTATAGAGTATCGAGCAAGGGCCGCCACCAAGCTGTATCTCAGCTACATACTATACATCTGCTGGTAGCTGATGTCTTCATACTGACACTCAGGTGTACATGTGAGTTGGTTTCTCAGTTACGGTACAAGATAATTATATAGAGTGCCTACAGTCACGCAGCATATATGACACTCCTCTGTAAGTCTGCCAGTATTTTGGCCAGTGCTGGTTTGCTCATAGAATAAGCATGAGCTGCACACAAATGCAAACAGCTAAATGGTAACTGCAGTTCATTTACGACAATGACTGTCATTAACAACAATGGCTTTCTGGAAGGTAGGCTGAGTGCTTTTAAATTTTAGGGCCAGCGTCAGACTTAGAGCAGTGAGTCAGGGCACAACTGCAACATGCCAATGAAAATGGATAGATAGATAGATAGATAGATAGATAGATAGATAGATAGATAGATAGATAGATAGATAGATAGATAGATAGATAGATAGATAGATAGATTCAGGCAAATAGACTTAAAAAATCCCTTCCAACTGTGGAAATCAGAGTGATGGATATGGAGTGTAAGTCTTGTCTGCTCTCACAGCTGCCATGACTTTTGTGAAATTATGAGTCTTTATGACACCAACTGGTCATTTTTCACAGCCAGTTTGGATTTTCTTATATTACTCTGCAGCTGTATTAAAATTGCACTCCTTTACTTTACTGTGTCTTTGAAGCCTCCTGTGTTTCATTTTTGTAATTTTTTGACTGTTTTTCCATTTTGTTGATGCAGTAATGTGTCTCCTTTTGGATATTTTATATCTCTTATGGATATTTTGTAATTTCATAGAAGCTACGTTTGGCTGGTCCCCTGTGGCGTAATTTGCAAAGTTTCTTTTTGAACCTTTCAAATGAGTGTTTTTTTCCATTAACACTTGGCTTAGTGGTTTCATTCTGGAGACTCTGCAGTTACATCCAGCTGACGACTCCAACATTTGTTTAGTGTCTGTCTGTGTGCAGGGTGTTGCCTTTTTGGTCCCAGAACTATTTCCTTCTACCTCAAACTAAAACTGTATTTATTTATTATTGGTATTTATTGATGATGTCAACCATATATATAAAAAAACAGCTGACTGTCAGTCACTTTTGTTGATATACAGCTACCCATCAAAGTCTTCTATAATCTTATTACCTGAATATTTGTCTCCAAACATCTATTCGAGGGTGTGCAAACCGCCAGCATCTACTGGGTTTAATAGAAGTGAGATGTTCATCGGATAACAATGTGTCACACCCCCTTTACACAATGTAAGGAGTTTAATGAGTTTTGGATTTGGCCTGAATTTATTTTTGCATTTTCCATTTTTATTTGTCTCGTCTGGTTTTGTCAAAGCAAAGGTTGAGCTGTTATTGTGTTGACTGACTTGCCGTAGGAGAGACAGGAAATACCACGCACACGTGCACACACACACACACACAGCTGTGGAAAAATCAATGGTTAATCAGGTGGTGAGAGCGGCTTTAGGACTCAGGGGACCATTTGTTTAAGTCCCCATTATTCCTGCATTCCCTCAGGTAAATTTAACACACACACACCATACAATTACCCTATTTTTTGATGAAAGATTATTTCTAAAAATGTATCATTTGAGTGTTTTCATGAAGATGTGTGTAATAAATAATACAGGTAAGGTTTCCATTGCACACCCCCACAATGGCTCGGAGGCCTGATTCGTGTTCCCAGTACCTCCAATTTGGTTTTGGGTTTCAACAAAGACAGTAGGTCTTGGAAATAGACACATATTAACCACACGAAATGAACTCAAGGAGACACAAGAAGACCAAGAAGAAATTGGCAACTATGAAATAATTAAACTACAACAAAGAATCTACGTTTTACATACAGTGAAGCTGCTCAGTCCTCGGCATATAGACTGGAAACCAGTCTCCAAAAAAAGCTAGTGTTTTCTACAATTTCACACTACCTACACCTAGCCAGTGTTACAGTTTTGTTCAAGTTCATGGTCAAAATACAAAAAACTGCTGAAATCATTAAATCCAGTTTTAAGAAGTTGTGGTGCTTCGACTTGATCCTTTTATGAACAAGGTGTCCTGTAACGTTGCTGTGCTGATACACTGGCTGCAGCTTTATTGACTGTCAAGTGATAACAGTCAAGCTTTAGGGAGCTGAAAGTTCTGCACTAGGAGGTTGGAGGGGTGACGGTGTCAGAAGTTCAGCATTTTGTTTCTCTTTGTGTCAGGGCCAAAGCCAGAACATGAAGTGGACCCAAACGCAGACTCAGAGGGTCAGAATGAAGTGAACAAGAACTTTACAGTCATGTTGTGACAACAATATCTACAAGTGTGAAATGCCCTACGAGAGGAAATAACACCCTGGATCATGTCTACTCAAATATTAAGCAAGCCTACAGATCTGTTCCCCTCCCCCACCTCAGCATGTTCGACCACCTCTCCCTACTCATTGACCCGGCATACACACCACTCAGGAAAAGGACAAAGCCCACCATCAGAACCATTAACACCATTTCTGAGGAAGCTCTCGCTCAATTGCAGGACTGTTTTGCTCTCACGGAGTGGATTGTCTTTGAACAGGATGACCTAGAGACTCACACAACCGCAGTGCTGGGTTACATCAAACACTGCATGGACACTGTCACCACGGAAAAGCGGGTCGGGGTCTATCCCAACTGTAAACCCTGGATGACAAGCAAGGTTCAGGCACTGCTAAAGGCACGCAACTCTGCATACAAATCTGGGGACCAGGACATGTACAGCAGAGCAAGAGCAGACCTTAAAAAAGGCATCAGAGCAGCAAAACTGGACTATTCAAACAAGCTATCAGATCACCTCTCTGATAACAACTCCAGAAAGGTATGGAAGGGCCTGAAACACACCACCAATTACAAAGGCAATGGGACAAATATAGATAATATGGACATCTTGTTAGCAGAGGAACTTAACCACTTTTTTGCCCGCTTCGAGAAATCTGCAGTCACCCCCACCATGCACACTGCCCTGCCCACAGCGTCCTCTGAGCACAGCCCCCGCACATTTAGCCTCCAACAACATCAGGTCCGCAATGTGTTCAGAGCAGTAAATCAGAGGAAAGCTGCTGGTCTTGGCGGAATACCTGGTAGAGTGCTCAAAGCCTGTGCCGACCAGCTGGCTCCTGTGTTCACCAGACTATTCAACCTCTCCCTGACACATGCTACTGTCCCTCACTGCCTGAAATCATCAACAATAGTCCCAGTCCCCAAGTCCACCACCATCAGCAGCCTCAGCCACTACAGACCCATTGCACTGACTCCAGTGGTTGCAAAGTGCTTCGAGAAGCTGGTCCTAAAACACATAAAGGACTGCCTCCCACCCAGCTTCGACCCCCACCAGTTTGCCTATAAGGCAAACAGGTCCACAGAGGATGCAATTTCCACCGCCCTCCACTCCAATCTGCATCACCTGCAAAATCCTGGGACATCAGTAAGGATGCTCTTCATTGATTTCAGCTTGGCCTTCAATACCATCATCCCAGACATTTTTATAGACAAGCTGGTAAACTTAGACTCCCCCCCCTCCATATGTGCATTGTTATGATTTAATGTTGTCAGTGTTTTGTTTTATGTCATGTTTAAGGATTTGTTCTCGTTTCCTGTTTTATTGTGAAGGTCTGCGTCTCATGTGAGTGTGTTCAGTTTTACCTCTGTCTCGTCTTGTTGATTATTCCCAGCTGTGTTCCCCACCTGTGTGTAATCTCCCTGTGTTTTCCCTGTGTGTATTTAAGTCGCGTCCTCTGTCTTGGTAGTTTGGCTGGTCCGTCTGTGTATCCACAATGTCTCATCCGTGTGTTTCCCTGCTGCCCAACCGTCATCTGTTTTCTGCTGGCTGTTATTCGTGTTCAGGTTTGTGTTTCTGTTCAGGGTCAGTAGTTTAGTTTTTCCCAGTATAGTTTAGTTCTCCGTTCACCATTTTGTCCATCTCTTTTGTTGTGTTTGCCTTAGTGGCACCAGCCATTTTTAGCCAACCTGGTTGTCCTTTTTAAGATAAAGCCTCTTCTCACCCACAACCTGGTATTCATCTTCTTTTATGTTGCGGCCTTGAGCCGGGTCGTAACAGCATGGATCAGAAACTTCCTCACAGGCTGTTCACAATCAGTCAAGGTTGGCAACCAGAGATCATCCACCCTGTCACTCAGCACTGGCTCACCACAGGGATGTGTGCTGAGTCCACTCTTATACACCATCTACACCAGTGACTACACCCCCACGCACCCCTGCAACATCATCATCAAATTTGCAGGCGACACCACTCTGATGGGGCTCATCACCAACGATGACGACACCGCCTACAGAGATGAGGTCCAGCGACTGGCAGAATGGTGTAACTACTACAACCTCACCCTAAACACCAAGAAAACAAAGGAAGTGGTCATGGACTTCCGCAAAACAAGAAGTGATCCCCCCCCCCCTCTCCATAAAAGGTGACTATGTGGAGAGGGTGTCCTCCTTTAAGTTCCTTGGCACCCACATATCTGAGGACCTATCTTGGTCCACAAACACAGCAGCCCTAGTGAAGAAACCCCAGCGGCGCCTCCATTTCTTGAGAGTTCTCAGATGGAACAGGCTGCAGACTGACCTCCTAGTGTCCTTCTACCGTGCCACTATTGAGAGTGTGCTGGTGCAAGCCATCCCTGTGTGGTACGCTGGTTGCACAACAGCTGACAAGAAGAGACTACAGAGGGTCATCAGAACTGCAGTGAAGGTGATCGGCTGTCCACTCCCCTCACTGAACTTAAGTGCCAGCTCAAGATGTCTCTCCAGAGCCAGGGCAATTATGAAGGACCACCTCCATCCTAACCACCACCTCTTCAACATCCTGCCCTCTGGAAAAAGGTTCAGATCCATCAGGTGCAAAACCAACAGACTAAAGAACAGCTTCTTCCCCTGGGCTGTCAGAACTCTTAATGCATTCTAAGAGTGTGTACTGACTCCTCCAACACATCCACTCTGACACTGCTATTGATCATCTATGTGCAATGTCTCAGTCTTTCCATGTTCTGTGCAATATTTTTTTATTGGCTCGTGTGCAATATCTTTGGTATGTGCAATATTTTTCGGCCCTGTGCAATATTCTGGTCTCAGTAGAATTACCATCTCTACCCTAAATGACCATAGCCCCTCCACCCTTATTTATTTATTTATTATACTATATAACTGCTCTTCTATACAGACCCACAAAGTTTCTGTTTCAATGTTTCTTACGCATACTCCATGTATTTAGTTTCACTCACATATATGTATACATTACTTACTTAGACTTAGATCCTCCCATGCCTTATGTGGCATATCGGGCGGCAAACGAACGCCACTAGGCTCGATCTTGTGCCCGGGCTTCAGCTTCTTCCAACGATATATTTGATGTCTTTAGGTCTTGATGGAATGACCTTCGCCAGGTGTTACAGGGACGTCCTCGTGGTCTTTTAACGCCCAGGGGTTGCCAGCGCATCGCTGTTTTCCGTCCGTCATCCTTGCGGAGGATATTGCCGGCCAGTCGGAGTCTTTGGCGTGCAACGATGTTGTGAAGTTTGACCATGCCACTCCTTCACAAGACCTCCTTGTTGGTGATGTGGTCAGTGTAGCGGCTCTTCAGAATCCGGTGAAGACATCGCTCCTGAAAGACGTCGAGCTTGGTGTTGATGCAGGCCAACACCTTCCAAGTCTCGCTGGCATAAATGGCAATTGAGATCACGATAGAATTAAACAAGCGGAGTTTGATCTTGAGGGAGATGGTAGGGGAGGACCAGATTTTGTTCATCCTCCGAAATACCGCAACCGCCTTTCCAGTGCGGCATTTGACATCCACCTCCGCATCGCCGTCATGGGAAATCACGCTACCGAGGTAGGTGAATTTCTCCACTTCTTCTAGCTGCTGTGTCCCAATGTAGATTCCCCGTCGTGGGTCCTTGGAGCTGACGTGCATGATCTTTGGCTTTTCAGAGCTGATCCTCAGGCCAATCTTGCCGGCTTCTCTTCTTAGATCGGTCGTTCCTTGCTGTAGCTTCAGCTCGTCTTCCTCGAGTAGGGCAATATCGTCAGCGAAATCGAGGTTGCCAAGACGGTCTTGATCAGACCAATGGATGCCAGCTCTTATATGGGCACCAGCTCGCCACATGACTTAGTCGAGGGCAACGAGAAAAAGCAGAGGTGACAGGATGCACCCCTGCCTGATGCCGGTGGTGATGTCGAAGAAGTCGGTGTGGCCATTTCCGGTCTTAACGCAACAGCAGTACAGGTCCTTGAAGATGTTGATTTTTTTTTTTTAATTATTTTTCCCTTTATACAAAACAAAAGAAAAAAAATAAAAGAAAGAAGAAGAAAAAACAAACAAACAAAAAAAAAAAAACCCACAATAAGCAGTCTGAGACATGTAAACGGAAAACTGATACAGTATATATAATTCGGTCTACCAGTCATTTACACATATCTCCTGACAAACTCAACCCGTCAGTGAAGTGGGGCTGCCCCTCTCACTATGGTTTTCTTCAGATCATCAGGTAAGTAATCCAATAGCAGGCGCCATATATCCCAAAAAATATCATCATTGCCACTTAATTTTGCACTCAGTCTTTCCATTGGTAGTACTCTAAAAATTTCTTTATACCACTGAGTTATTGTTGGTGGTTTTTCATTAATCCAATTAAAAAGAATACATTTTCTTGCCAAAAACAGTAATTTACATAGAAGTATATGTTTGTTTTTATCTGGAAATTTGTTCGAAATTGGCAGCCCCAATAGATACTGAGCTGGATCTTTTTGCATTCTGCTTTTAAATATCCCTTTTAGTTCTTTCGTTACACAGAGCCAGAATTTTGAGATTTTTGAGCAAGTCCAAAGACAGTGCACATAGGACCCCGTCGCAGATTTACATTTAATACATTGTGCAGACCTGCTCGGATCAATTTTATTCAGAAAAATAGGTGTTCTATGCTGTCTATGTAAAATTTTATATTGTATTTCTTTAAATCTGTTACTAAGAAATAAAGAATGCACAGATTGTATGCACTCACTCCAGGCATGATCATCACACTGACACTGGAGGTCACCCTCCCAGCTCCTAATCAGTTTTCCAATATTGTGTTTATTATAACCTTGTAGTGCATTGTAAAACTGTCTTATAGTACTATTATCTGCACTTAAGTGTAAGAAGAAATTTTCCATGGGTCCTAGTTGCATTGTATTATGCAAAGTATCAAGGCATGAAGTAATTAGGTGACGAGCCTGTAAAAATGCAAAAAAAAAAGGAGGTAGGTGAATTTCTCCACTTCTTCTAGCTGCTGTGTCCCGATGTAGATTCCCCGTCGTGGGTCCTTGGAGCTGACGTGCATGATCTTTGGCTTTTCAGAGCTGATCCTCAGGCCAATCTTGCCGGCTTCTCTTCTTAGATCGGTCGTTCCTTGCTGTAGCTTCAGCTCGTCTTCCTCGAGTAGGGCGATATCGTCAGCGAAATCGAGGTTGCCAAGACGGTCTTGATCAGACCAATGGATGCCAGCTCCTATACGGGCACCAGCTCGCCACATGACTTAGTCGAGGGCAACGAGAAAAAGCAGAGGTGACAGGATGCACCCCTGCCTGACGCCGGTGGTGATCTCGAAGAAGTCGGTGTGGCCATTTCCGGTCTTAACGCAACAGCAGTACAGGTCCTTGAAGATGTTGATGAAGATGGTAGGGACACCGTACAAGCGCAGGATCTGCCAAAGAGAATCGCGGTGGATGCTATCGAAGGCCTTCTTGAAATCGACGAAATTGATGGTGAGTTGTTGCCGGTACTCGACGCACTGTTCAATGATGTTTCTTAAGACGAAAATCTGTTCCGTGCACTATCAGCTGCTTCAGAACCCAGCTTGCTCCTTTCATAGACGTTGGTCGAGGGCACTCCTCAGTGGTTGAAGGAGGACACCTTGCCAGGCACAGAAAGGAGGGTGATGCCTCTCCAGTTGGTGCACTCGGAGGTGTTGCCCTTCTTTGGTAGCTTGACTATGGCGCCCTTCCGCCAGTCTTCTGGCACTGTGCCACTTTGCCAGCACTTGTTGAACATGGTCATCAATTCTTCCACCATGGCAAGGCCGCCGTGTTTCAGGAGCTCTGCTGAGATTTCGTCTAAGCCGGCCGCTTTGTTGTTCTTGAGGCTCTTGATCGCAATCTTCACTTCCTCGATGGTGATTCTGCCAGTGTTGACCCCAAGCTCATCTTGGGCATCCTCCGCCTCAAAATTGTACGTTGTGGTGGGCTCTGGCTGGTTAAGGGTCTCTTGGAAGTGTTCAGCCCATCTTTTGTTTTGCTCATATATGCTTTTTATTTTATTTTATTTATTTATTTGTTTTCCACTTGTTGTATATTGTTTTCTCTTCTTACCTTTGCACCTTTGTGGTCCAGCTACCCAATTTCGCTGTGCAAGAAACTGCACAATGACAATAAAAAACTCTAAAGTGCTAAAGCTAGGAGTGAGGCTAGGGTAAATGAACATGAATGGGGAATACTATGAACAGGAGCTATGAGATACTGTGAACTTTGAACATAAACTGTGATAGCCAAAGCTCAGCAAGGGGAACAGTGGTGCGACAGCCGATGTAGGAGAGGCACTGAAACAGAAGGAGAGCTGAGTCAGGGTTGGTTCGGGAGATCCACAGTCGAAGAATGGAACAGCCTTACTCATTCGCAGGTGGAGTTTAACAGGAGGGGGGGAAGCGTGGAGACGAGGCCTGGGTGAGTCCAGAGAAGTAATGATCCGAGATTCCAAACAGAGACGGCAGGTGAGACTGGAGAAGATGAACTGAGAGGTTACCGGCTGTGGAGACGTGAGTAGAGACCAGCGTCCAGGTGAGTAAGATTATTGTGATGATGATGGAGTTTTCCAAGCCACCACTGAGAGAGCAAAGGTAAGTACATGAACTATAAGAAACATGGAAGTCATGAAGCCATATACTAACGTAGGTTAGCTGACAATCTGACGAAGGCTGGTTGTGAACGCTGGTCTTAAATACAGCTGGCTTGATTAGTCTCAGGTGGTCATCCTGGGAGGAGTGATGAAGACTCCGAGAGAGCAGGGACTGTGGAAAATTACTGTGACTCACCCACACCATGACACTTTGTTTCTACTTGTTCATTTGTTTTATCTGTCACTTAATTTTTCCTCTCTAGTCATGTTTGGAGACTAAAGCTACCTGGGCAGGTTTGGGAAAAGATCCCAATTTGGGTTAAAAGGTGCACCTTTCATTACTGCAGCCCTGCAAGTCGGTAGATGACAAGTTGGGAGTGAGAGACGATCTACAGCCAATACTAAGGACATTTTGTATGTAAATGAGCTGAGCCAGCAGATTTGACAAATGGCATTAAGTGACGCCTCGTGAATGAGAATGGGCTGAGGGTCATCTTCCCCCCTTTGAGGGTAAAGGTGAAAGTTGTTAAAAAGCATTTCCAAGTACAAAGTGGAAATTAGTCTTTTTGTTTTCATAATTCATGTTCACATTCCCACATAATCAGTTCATCTGATTTATTCACCTCTTACTTTCTTCATGATGCTGAATGTTTTGATCACATTATCATCAGACTTTCATCAAAGTAAACACTTAACAAAGAAAATGAGCAAACAAGGCAACAGCAGAATCTCAAAATTCATCACCGCTTTGTTCTGTCATCATTTTGGTTTCTAAAAGGGTTCATATGTGGGTGTTTCTATCTACGAGGCTGCTAACATTTCTGGCTTTCACAGTTATAACACAAAAGTCAAATTTCACAGAGCAAGTTAAAAGGAAAATTCACTCTAAAATACAACGGCATGGATCAATTCACAGGAGATTAAAAAAAAAAAATAAAGGATTTGCAGCTGAAAGTACTACTGGGATGTGGTTGAAATATGCACAGATTAAACTGACCAGGACTCGTAACATTAAATCCTCCTGACCTGCTCTATAATTCCAGTCTGAATGGAGCAAAAATGTCCCTAAAATGCTGAAGTCTGTTTAATAAAAGTCTTGTGAATGAGCAAGATTATCTCAAAGGTTTACAGAATAGTTTGTGATATATTACCATGGGTCCCAATTATGCACAACATAGAATAGAATAGAATAGAATAGAATGAGCCAGGAGTAAAGCGGAGAAGTAAAAGGAAAGATGAAGAGGAGGGAGGGTCAGAGGAAAAGCTTTTTGTGGCCGTATTGATCACAGAGGAAGACACAGTGTGCGTGTGTGTGTGTGTGTGTGTGTGTGTGTGTGTGTGTGTGTGTGTGTGTGTGTGTGTGTGGCCTCATTAATAATTCAGAGCGGCCCAGTGCAGTCTTGGCAGAGGGATGGAGGGAGTAATGAGGAAAGAACGGAATGGAAAAAAGGAGGAATCTAAAGAAAGGAGGAGAGGCGAACACACACGAACAATGATATTCCTGTGTGTGTGTATGTGTGTGTGCGTGTGTGCGTGTGTGTGTGTGTGTGTGTGTGTGTGTGTGTGTGTGTGTGTGTGTGTGTGTGTGTGTGTATGTGTGCGCGCGCGCGCAAGTGTGTGTGATGTCTATATATAGACATCAGTACCGAGTGGACTGACATTTCCCAGACAAACCGGGAACTCCCAGAAGTCCTCAGGGTTCAATGAGGGGAGATTAGAGTCAGACTTATTCTCTGGACAAATCTTTCTTTGAGAAATCAGGATCATGTGTTACCAAGTAATTACTGGTCTTATAATAACCCAACAATATCAATGAAGATAAAACCAAAGACAAACTGAAAGTTAATAAAAATATCAAAGGCTGAACTTTATAAACAAAAACAAAAAAAAAACACTTTTGTTTTTTTACTTTACTATTCAGTTTTCCCACCTGGCTGGACAGCGTCCTCTGAGGCTGATAAATGAAGCTAATCTGAATGTGCCAGAAAGTGCAGTTTATCTGATGGCCACAAAGCAAGTCAGCTTTCATAAACAAGTTTTCAGCTGGTTACAAGAAATGTTTTTGGTCTCTGGAACTTGTTTCCTATTCTTTACAACTCCACACTGGTGAACTTTTGTATAATTCAAGCATTTGGATCTTATCAAAGCTTAGAGGTAACGGTGGCTGCTTGACCGACACGTTTGCCAGCACAGGAAGTTTATCATTGGACCTTGTTAACCAAGCCACAATCCCGATTCCAAAAAAGTTGGAATATTGTGTAAAACGTAAATAAAAACAGAATAAAGTGCATGTATTGATTTGCAGAGCTCATAAACTCATATTTTATTCACAAGAGGACATAGAAAAATGGAAGGGATGCTAAACTGCTTCTATTCCAAAAGCATGGCTTCATAGTAGAAGAGTCCAGCTCCTGAATGGGCCTGTCTGCAGTCCAGACCTTTTACCAGCTGAAAACATTTGCCACATCATGAAATGAATGAAATATGAGAGAAAACCCAGGGCTGCTGAGCAGTTAGAAAGTCCAGCAGCTGGTGTCCTCAGTTCCCAGATGTTTATGGGCCGTTGTTAAAAGACGAGGGGATGCTGCACAGTGGGAAAGACAGCCCTGTCCCAACTGTGTTGCTGCCATCAAATTCAAAACATGCTAATATTATTCACGAAATTGCAAAATGTCTGAAATTAAGAGAGGAATGTTCTCATTTCTAACTTTTGGGAACAGATGTCTGTAAACATCTGGGAACTGATGTTAATAAAAGAAGTGATGCTACACTGTAGTAAACGTGACCCTGTCCCAACTTTTTCAAGACATACTGCCATCAATTTCAACTTGAGCTAATATTTTTTAATAGAATAATAAAACAATAATAAAAAAGACTAAAACATTTTTTCAAAGGGTACATGGAAACACTCAAAACCCTTAAAACTCAAAATGTCAGATCACAGTGGGTTCATCCACATTTTATATACAGCCTGTGGTGCTGTGGGGTCAGAGCACAAAGGTCCCAGTTAGCCCATTGGTCAGTTACTGAAGTCCACGAAGTGGTAAGCTTGATTTTTTTCTGCTATCAACTTATGTTTCATAGCACTCCTATCATAATTAACTAGCCAAAGCTAATGGAAGCTAACTTAACATTAATCTGATGATGTGAATCTCAACACTGGTAATGTAAATATTTCTTATGTCCCTAGAAAGAAAAGATATTAAAAATATATTTTAGAAAACCTTATAAACCAACCAATCTTTCAGCCAAATAAATACTGAAATTCACTCACGTAAAAAGCCTGAGGAAAAGAAACAATAGATGGACCATCTATTTGTCACTGCTGGTAAACTTGACCTCCTTCCCTGCATTTCCCTCCTCCCTGATGTT
Source organism: Oreochromis aureus (assembly GCF_013358895.1). Lineage (NCBI taxonomy): Eukaryota > Metazoa > Chordata > Actinopteri > Cichliformes > Cichlidae > Oreochromis > Oreochromis aureus. The sequence goes on from NC_052961.1 coordinate 3,941,197, forward strand.
AGACTTCAGAGTCAGTTCCTTCCTTAAGTGTAAAAAGCCATCAAACTGCTCCTCACACCATCATTCTCAGTCCTGACTGAGTCCATCCAAGTCGAGGTTATTAAACAATCTTGCCTGTGATGTCCAGGACTTTTCATCTGTTCCTGTTTCTTGACATATTGAGGCAAAAATGCCAGAGGACCAGGGCAAACAGGTGAGACTACTCAGGAGAATGGCCAGGAGGCATACTGCCTGGAGGCTTGGAGGTGGCGAATGCAAGCAGCGTGACTCTGGAGGGCGACTCAGAGGCAGAGCATACATGTGAATGGCTGAGCACACTGGGGACCCAGAACCTGCAGGCACAGGTCCTTCAGAATCTGAGCAGGAAACTGATGCTAAAGGTGGAATCATTTTGGAGACTTGGGAAGAACAATGATCCCCTCAGGAGGCTGTCAACAAAGACAGAAACCTTCTGAAGGTTGACTGGCGACCAGAGATGAAGTTGAGTCTAAGCAGGAAGCCACCAACAGAAATTGAAAGTATGAATCGTTATTTATTCACCATCAAGTGGTCATTCATTATTAACTTCATGTGCAATGCAGAAAACAGCAGCTGTGTTCATATTGACTTGTGAAAAACTCAAGTTAAATTCCAGACTGACAGTAACAGACTGAGTATGTTACACTGGTATCTGCAGCAGCCTTTAAAGACATCTGGAGTCCCTCCTAACAGCAGCTCCGTCATCAAAACACCCACTTTTCATTTCACTCCGAAGCAAAAGAGTCACTCTCCGTCATCGGTCATAAGTTTATAACTCATCTCATCAACAAACACTTCGCCACGCTGCTCTGTCATCCCTGTTGAATCATCTCCAATATCGCGCTCGTCCTCCTTGTTTAATAGTCTGGTCTGAAGCCTCCAGAGAGAAAAACTAATAAACTCACTGACTGTGTTGATGTGTATAATGTACTGATGATCTATGAAGTCAAGCTTATTTCACTCTGGACATTAAAAAAGCGGCAGTGACTGTGAAGTGTTCCCTACCCTCTGTGCATGAGTTTACTTTGGAAACATGCCACTCTCCCACAAAATTCTCTGTGCTGCCGAAAAGAAAAAAGCTTCACTCAAACGTCTTTCAGCCAATCAGATGATGTTTTTTTAAGTCCAGCAATAAAGCCTGAAGTGGCTTTGTGTTTCTTGCAGAGGGCCTGAGCTCGTAAATGCTGAGCTGAGAGATGGTGCTAATGTAGTATGTACCCAGCAGCTAAGAGTTTGTTTCATGTGTAATTTATAAGAGCTCCTTCTCGATGAATCATTCATGCAGAGGTGTAAATAGTTCTGTGGAGGTTAGCCGGGATTAGCTGAGCGGTGCTCTCCCACACCTGCGCGCCAGGTAACTCAGCGTTTTCCATTCAGGGAAACCAGATTACTTTATCAGAAAGTGAGACACGTCTGACAACAACAATAATTCAACTGTAGAATTAGGAATACTGTCTATATTTCTGTATTATTAATGCATGAACCTGTATTTTGAAGCCAAAAATTAGAAAAACATTATGTTCTGTCAACGAAAAGACCTTTGAGAAACATTCAGAAATATAACAGAAGTTCTCTGAAACAAATTTTATTCTCAGTTTTAAAAAGTTTCCAACATTTCACCCTTAGTTCATGATCTATTTCCAGTAAACTACAGCTCACTATACCAGAGTGAATAAAGCTTTTCTTCCTCCATGTGTTTCACAGCGTTTTTACACATCTTTGATGTGAATTACATTTAACTGAATGGTACTTTAATATTGTTCATTTAATTTTAGTTCTATTTTTCTAAACAAAAGTTCCTCTGATTACAGTTTCTCATGATCAACTAGTGGATGTCGTCATTCTGTAAGTTTAAATTGTCTAAAAATTACATTTTCGATGCATAAAAAAATATCAAAGTTTTAAAAAGCACTCGATCTATCTGCACAGTGCTGTATTTCTTGTGCTAAGCCTTGTTTAGAACAAAGACTGGAAATATAGCAAAACAGCTAGCTTGGAACAAACTTCAAAAATAAAACTAAACACATGCGTGCAATTCAGCAGCTAACCGGTGGATAGCTATAAGACTTCAATATGAGAACGTAAGCAATACGTTATGTCTTGTTTTAATAATTCTGCTCATGTTGTTAATTATGAGCTAAATCTAGCAAGCCGGATCCATCAACTGAACAGCTGTATGGGTATCATAAGCTAGTGTAGTTAGATATACACCAATAGCATTTAGCACCTAGGACGTTGTGAGCTATCAAAGCTAGCTGAATCCCAGGATCTACAGTTGATTTTTTGTATTTCCAGCTCTCATCCACAGGAAAGTTCCAAATGCCTACTTCTGTGAAGTATGCCTTAGCTTCTTCTCTTGGTATTGACTATTGGCAGTGATGTAAACACCTGTTCTAAATAGTGCTGTCAGCGTTAATCTCATTAAAATGACTTTAACGCCATAACCGCCATAGCGTTAGTGCGGTTATCTCGTTAACAGGTTGACACCGTGGAGTCCCACGCATGGGGTGATCCGTGCCAACTTGCTAACGGAGATTTGCCGCGTTAATGCGATTATGGCGTTAACGTCATTTTAACAAGATTAACGCTGACAGCACTAATTCTAAAGCTTCTATGTAAATAAATGGTGAAGATTTCTCTGGTCACCAGACAAATCAAATCTGGTTAAAAAAGCTTTTTAAAAAAGTTTGCTGACTTTTCCCAAAATGAAGTTAAAAACGTTTTTCCTAAACAAGTTATGCTTCTACTGTATGTGCACAAAGTAACACAGCAAATTGTCTGGTTCCACCCAGTTGAAAAAGTTAATTGCATTTTGAGTTACGGATACAAAAAGCCAAGGCAAAGTCAAATATCTACTGTTTAAAATCTCTACGGTTTAAATTGCTCCTGCGCTGTACTGTCCAATAGAATCCTCCCATAGATTTCTATTTTTGTTGATTGCTCTGATTTTATATAAGATAAGATAAGATAAGATAACCTTTATTAGTCCCACATGTGGGAAATTTGTTTTGTCACAGCAGGAAGTGGACAGTGCAAAAGTTATGAAGCAAAAATTAGAATAAAATAAAATAAGAATAAATACAGTACACAGCTGTACAGAATAGAATAAAATAAAATACTATATACAGCAGAATAAAATAGAATAAAATAGAATAGAATATACAATAAGATAAAAATGGAATACAAATGCTATATACAACTGAGTAAAAAATACAACGATGCCAGGAAGATTATTGCACATTAGTGTTATTGCACATGTGTGGATGTGTGTGTTTGGTCAGTTAAAGTCTTTGTTGTGGAGTCTGACAGCAGTGGGGAGGAAAGACCTGCGAAATCTCTCCGTCCCACACCGTGGGTGCCGCAGTCTCCCACTGAAGGAGCTGCTCAGTGCTGTCACAGTCTCATGCATGGGGTGGGAGATGTTGTCCAACAGGGATGACAGCTTAGCCGCCATTCTCCTGTCACTCACCACCTCCACTGGGTCCAGAGGGCATCCTAGAACAGAGCTGGCCCTTCGGATCAGCCTGTTCAGTCTCTTCCTGTCCCCAGCAGAGATGCTGCCCCCCCCAGCAGACCACACCATAAAAGATGGCTGAGGCCACCACAGAGTCATAGAAGGTCTTCAGGAGTGGGCCCTCCACTCCAAACAACCTGAGTCTCCACAGCAGGTACAGCCTGCTCTGCCCTTTCCTGTAGAGGGCGTCTGAGTTATGAGTCCAGTCCAGTTTGTTGTTCAGATGAACACCAAGGTACCTGTAGCTGTCCACAGCCTCAATGTCCATACCTTGGATGTTCAGTGGTTGCAGTGGAGGATGTTTGTGCCTGTGGAAGTCTACCACCAGCTCCTTGGTTTTACTGGCGTTGATCTGGAGGTAGTTCAGATCAATATAAAGCCTAAATAGGCAAAGAGACTAGTTAGAAGGCCCCCTGGCAACTACAGGTTGCTAGGAAAAAATACGTATACCCTGACTGGTTGGTGACTGGTTGCTGGAAGTTGCTAGCTTTTGCTGTGGAACTGGTTGCAAGGTTACCAGTCATAGAGGCCTAAAGACCAGTAACCACTGGTCACTAGAGAACGTGTGCATTTCCCAAAGAGTTGTTAAGTGGTTGCTGTAGGCTGCTGCTGATAGTCACAAAGAGAAGTTAGACGCAAATTTCACCTAGTGACAAAGCATTCACAAACAATCCTTTCAGCAAATCTCTTAGCTAGTATGAGCCGCAAGCTTTTGAAATATATTGATTGAAACTTAAATTTTGAAGACAAACATCTCCAAGTATCACTTGGAAAGTAGTTGGTGAGTGTTTGCAGACAAGCAGGGTACCTAGGTGTCTTCAAGGCAGCAACAGAAGTCTGTTGGTGACCAAAACAAATGCAAGGGAGGTTTCTGGTGTAGCTCTTTTGTGACTGATTTCACCTGACACCCAAGAAACTTCAGCAATCACTGGCTGGGGAACACACCGGGTCACAGTGACCCGGTGTGTTCAAAGAGGTCAAAGAGTCTTTTAACGCTCTGAAAACATCTTAGAGACTTGATGTAAAAGCCATTTTTTATGTGCCAAGGGAGAGCAGCAAGGTCTTTTTAGGATGATTCAGATCCCCTAAAAGGATACAGAATCCCATTCCATTACAGGCAAGGAGCAAGAGCCCAGTACAATGTTTGACTGCAAGGTAGATGGAGAATGGACAACACCAGCGAGTACCCCGATAACATCGAGGCCTGATATCCATCTACTGTTTACTCTCTCTCTGTGCTAGTTTATGTCTCTCTCAGAGTCAAGGGGATGTTAGCAGAGGGCGGAGCAGTGACCCACAGTTTATAATTTAACACTCATGAAAGATAGATGAGCCACTCACACAGAACGAGCCAAATTCAGACACAAAGTTCTGCATTTAAAGGCTGAAAGATGGAAGAGCAGAGGGAGGGGGTAAAAAGATATGGACTGAGAGAGAGAATATCTACATGAGAGGAGAATAACAGAAGAAATGCAGGCAGAGGGAGGTGAAGAAGGACTTTTACTATGTGTATATCTATATTTGTGGGTTTAAACACTAGAGAGAGAGAAAAGAAGACTGTTGGGAGGATGAATGCAGATGACAAATCAGAAAGATGAGACAAAGTGAGCTCAGCAAGAAGAGTAAAAGATGGATAAAAGATCTGGTTTGATAGAAAGATCGAAAGGGGGGACTAAAGATTAAAGAGATCAATTGAAAAGAGGTGAGGAAAAATGAGCAGAAAACAATGGGAAAGTGATAGAATGATAGAAGATACTCTTGTGAGGGTCACACTGCATGAGGAAGCAAATCTACTAAATTTAAGCTGTTCAAAGTCTCAGCAAACACACCGTGGGAGTGACATATGCATAGGCTGTGTATAAAATAGAGCTATAACTGTGTGCCACCCACTAGTTTAAAGACTTCCCATTTTTAGTCCTCAACATCATGTCATGTGCCAAAGGGCAGTTAGAAAAATGGAATCAAACACATTAGCCAAAACAAATCAAGTCAAGGTTTAGAGGATTTCTTAATAACAACAACAACAAGCAATTACAGAAAGAGGTGTCAGCATACAGGTTTCCAGAGGACAGTTTGGTTTATGGGGACCGGTGTCAATGAGAGAACGGAGAGCTGGGTTGATCCAGGTAAGGAGTCCAGAGGAATGTTTCAGAGTATTGTGTTAGAAGGGGGGGACCAATGGTTTGATTGAGTCCAGTGAACAGAGTTGTAGTTGGATGGGCAGGTGAGCTGATGTGGTGAGATCGGTAATAAAGGAGGGCCAGCTCAGCGGGGACAGGTAGGTTATGCTGGATAAAGAGTCGGTGTCTTTGAAATCACCGTGTTGAGTGTTTTTTGCACAGTAGGGACCATCTTTGGATGAGATCAGCTAATGTTAGCTAGCTTGGTCAGCAAGCTGTCTCTATAAACTACATTGGAACAGATACAAAGACATGCTAATCAGTACCAATAATACTAATGCCATCATTGGGCATATGATTTTGGGTGGGCTGGTTCTGCAGAGTCATGAGGTCCTGTTCTGTGACTGGACAGATGAGCGATAAAGAATAAAATTAACATCCATATAGTTTTTATGAAGTGGGAACCAGAGTAATAAGCTATGAGCTTGGCCGTTTTAAAATAGGAGTCTATTGACTTTCTTGCTCAAGTCAGCCTCAAGTGGCTACAAGAGGAACTGCAGTTTTTAGCTTTTCTTTCATTTTTCAGAGTCAGAGCTTGCCACCATACATATACACATGTAAGCATCACAACCAGGGTTTTTAGATGTGTTTCTACTGCCACCATCTAACAGTCTCATGGCAGTGGGCAAAAGTAATGTTAATTCATGTTTCTTGAAACAAAATGTCTCATGATAATAATACAAAATAGACAGTATATTTTATGCCAAGGTGTGCTTGTCTACTGTGTAACCCCTTCCACAGCAGGCATTACAGAGTAACTCTGTGTTGATAGTCTGACCCTGGGGATGATTACACTCATGCAGACAAAATTCATACACTTTCAACACGCTGTTGAAAGTGTATGAAGCACCAAAAATGTCAAAACATCTGACTTTGTTACTCTTTTTCTAAGACGTGCTGCTTTTCTTAGTCTTTCCCTTTAAAGACAAAAAATTATTTCAGGTCTAAATACAAATACAAACCCTAAACCCTTTATGGTGCACACACAGCTATAAACACAAACTTTATTATAACCTTGACCTTACAACCAAGTCAGAATTCTCAACACTTAAAATCTAAAGACAAAATATCTCAGTGTGGAGGTCGAAAACTGTAGATGTTACACACACACACACACACACACACACACTGCACGACAGTGTTTTTGCACACGATCAGGCAACCAGAGGCCAACAGATGCAGATCCTGACACGCAAACTATATGCTTGAACACACACACACACACACACACACACACACACACACACACACTGGAAGGTCAGTGAGTGGTCGATTTACATTTACAGAGAAAGCAAAGAAGCACTTCCTTCTCACGCAATCCTCTCTACCTCTCTCTGTCTCTGTCTCTCTCACACACACACAGAGTCATTCACACACTGTCTTTAAATCTCATTCATATTCATTCATATTAACTCATTCATGCACTGAAACAAACTGGGAGACTTAATTCCCATCCTGTTTTGCATCATGGACTCTTTTCATTATGGATGGTTTGGGAGGCAATCCCAGGGCTCCTGGCACAAACAACATGTCAGCCCCCACCATCACCACCAACCCCCACCCTCCCCCACCTATAAAGGATCAAGACCTCCACTCTGAACAAGATAAGAAGACAACCACAAACCAAAGAAGTGTCGTTCATCTTTTTTTCTCTTTGTGCCTCCAGCTGTGTATCCTACAGATGTTCTGTGTCATTTAGTGTCTGTTTGGAGTTCTTGTTGTCGTTATCTTGCGTCTGTTTTTGGATATTTTTTGTCCCTCTAGTTTATTTGTCTGTCTTTCTTTCTTCTTTTGGAAAAATCAGGGTCTCGCTGACCATTTTGAGTTAGGGTCAGGGTAACGAGGGTACTTAGACATCACTGGGTTAAAAGCAAAGCCTGTTGTGATGCTTTTCATTTTGATTGTTTAAATTCTGATTTAATGAAGGAATTTCAGAAGATCAGTGTCTAAATGTTTTGGTTTATTAGCCGATAGTGATTTGAGAAGTCTCGCCCACAGAGCTGCATTTTAGGCACTGTGTCAGGACAAAATCAGATTCTCCTAAAAACTAAGATGAGAGTAAATAATTCACGGTGCAGGAAGACCCAGACATTTATTTTTAGTACTCTAGACTACTGTACTCGTGCCTTGAAGGTCGTTTTGGAAAGCCGAGCAGACAGCTGCGACCCACGTCACTCTGCACTGTCTGGTCCGCGGTGAGAAAACTGTCATTTGTTTGGAAAGAAATTCAATATCAAATACTCCGAATCTATAGTTAACACACACCCACACGCGCTCTGAGCCAGCCCTCACTCTGAGGCTGGTATCATCTTCTTGACATGCTTGTTCTATAATTAAACTGTCGTCCTCAACATCAGACTCCAGCTGCACGAGATACACAATACCATCCTTCCTGCTACAGTTTCAAAAAAATACACACGTGGATGGATTACTCAACATGTTTACTGGGCCCGAGCATCTGCAGTGAAATGTTCAGATCTCTTGTTGGAAACTCAATAAAAAAGATTTCAGAGCAGTGCAAAACAAACACCACACATGTCAGCGGAACACATGATATAAAACATTTAAAAAGACACAAAAAATAACAACAAGATGTGCGACTTGTATTGTATGTCTGAGAATCTCAGAGATGTGGTGCAGCTGAGAAATTACAATAAATGTCATCATGTGTGTTTATGTGTCCTGCAGGGATTCAAGCATATGCCAAAGAAAAAAAAAGGCAAGTTTTACTGTATATTATACTCTGATGCAAAAATATGCATTTAAAGGTTAAACTGCCAAAGGCGTGCAGAGAATACATCCTCTGCTAAAGACAAGACACCAATACCTTATCGTACTCTAGGAAAGTGATCTGTATCCACACCAGAGTGTAGGATTTCAGCCCAATCCCCTTGAAATTCAGCCCTACACTAATTGCACAAGCTTAAATAAACAGTACATGAACAGTTAAGTTGGAGCATTTACTGGTGTACTAATATTTAAGCTTTCCAACTCTGTGGAGAAGTTTTGTAATAAACTGTTTGTCAGAAACAACAAATTAAACGAGCTATGATTCATTTCACAAAGAGTTTTAAACTCCTTATAAGGAGCCCATCTGGGTTCAGGCTGCTCTGGAAACGTGTTCTACATTTATGGACGTTCATATGTATATAAAAGATTGACATAGCCACTGTGATGGCAACCGTGAGTCTGAATGTCAAGACTAGCATCAAAGATGTCTCCATGGTGGTTTTTTGTTTGGAAGCAATCAAATATGGATGAAAGTAGCATCCATAAACTCCACAAGTGCAACTTACAGAGTAAACATCTTCTAAAAGACACACACACAACAGACACACAGTCAAGCGGTCGGTGTAGTCGGTGTAGTCCATGACCAGAGATGGGCAGTAACATGTTACTGTAATCTGATTACTTTTTTCAAGTAATGAGTAAAGTAATGGATTACTCTGGCCAAAAAAGTTAATAGATTACTGTTACTGTCCCGTAAGCACGCTGCGTTACTAAACCGTGATTTTGTTTGTGAGAGTGTAACATGACAATGACGTACGAGCGTGCGATGTCTTGCGACGTGTGCAGATCAAGAATTGGAGGGTTAGGGGAGAGTACGACCTGCAGCGTTTAAAGTGTCAATGTACTCACATTGTTTGATTCCATAAAAAGTGACACAAACATTAGCGTCCACTCTAAACTTTGCGTGGGAAGAAAACTTCTTTCTACAGCGAAAAATTTAACTTCAAATCTGAGCAAGCACCGAGCACGCTGCCACAGGAATGTGAAATTCACAGAGATTAACTAAGTAACAAAGTAACCAGTTACTTTTGAAATTAAGTAATCAGTAAATTAACTGGATTACTTTTTTGGAGAAGAAAGCAGTAATTAATAACTAATTACTATTTTCAAGTAACTTGACCAACACTGTCCAGGACTCTGATTGGCTCCTGCTCCCTGTGTTGAGGCCCTTATCAATCAGCATGGCCACGCCCCAACTCAGTTATCCAGGTGGATGTGTTACAAAACAAAGTTTGCCCCACTCACAGTTGTCATGAGGGGGGAAACGATCCACAGAGGCCAAAATCTGTTTTCATGCCTGGATGTAAATCTGCTTTTTAATGCTGTAAAGTGAGACATTTTAATACTGGAGACTAAGAGGACTGACTCCTTTGCAGAGACAGTCGCAAGTGGCCATTAGAGGAACAGCAGCTAGGTTCATTTAATTATTCAGCTGCAGGCTACCGACCGGAGCTACTGAACAGAAAGCAGGTGAAGATGGTGACCTGAGATCATGAAAAACAGTGTGAAGTAGCCTTTTATCACAGCCTGGCACCATGAAGTAACAATGACAAGACACCAAATTATTTCATATCGTATCACAACACAAGATTGTGCTTTTTAATGTACCATTAAATGCCATAAACAACATCCTAACCCTACATCAGATTAGCCATTTACTGTAATGAAGCTGTGATTGATCAGTAGTAGTTAAAAGCTGATTTCAGTCACATTTGTTTGAAGTGGAATGAAATGAGATGAGTAAAGAGAGAGCTGGATGGTGGTTTCAGCTGAGCCAAAAATAATGAGAGTTCAGAGAAGATGGTAGAGAGTGCAGGCGGGTGGATAATGGGGTGTTTCACAGAACTGGACTGTAGAAGAAGAAGAACACGAAAAAGTAATTATTGGTGTGTCAGTTTAATGATCTACCCACTGATACAAGGAGGAGGAGCAGGTCAAGAGTGAGAGGATGGAGTAGATACATGAGAAATAAGGAAGTGACGGTTGGAGGAGGAGCGCAAGAAAGCATCTAATGGTTTCTCTCTCTGGCTTATGTTTCAGCCTCGTAAAGGCAGCTTTACAAGCAGGAGGCAGGAAACCAAAGACGGAGAAGAAGATGAAAAGAGACATTTGCATTCAAAACATAAACTAGCTCAAATCAATATATCAAAAAAATACATTAATTTAAAATGCATTTTGCTGCAGGCTGACAGCTCTGACCAATCACAAGCGCCGTTGCTGCCCCAGGCGATGACATTATCTTTGGGAAATCCAATTAGATAATGGGACATGACAAGATTTTACCAAGTCTCTGCTGCTTTAATGTTAATACCAATCAAATCAGGTCAGTGAACTTTACCAGGAAAACTGTGGCGTTTTTATTTTTAGAGTCAAAAGAGCTCAAGTGCAGTTTGACAGAAGTGGCTGTCCTGGGTTTAAACTGCAAGTGTGATTACACTGCACTCAATGTGAGAAAAAAGACGGCAGTTTGCTGTTATGACACGATGTGCATCGTTCTCTGATGTTTTTGAAATACTGCAAAAAAAAATCCAATGTCACATGAGTATTATCACTCAGCTGGAAGCTTCAATTTCAGAAACTGTTGATTCCCACTAATGGAAACAAATGGTGCAGTTTTTGTGCCATGTAAATCCATCTTCTCCCTCAGCTGTCGCACAAACAGCAGCTGCAATGAGACTGAGACATATTTTTATCTTGGAGTGACGACTGCAGAGACGATCTGACTCTCAGTGTTAATGAGGTTCCATCTGTACATGAAACTTATTTTCATGTTTTTAGTACTTTCTCTATCGCCTGAATATGTGACAATGCATTATTCCTTTTATTTTGAGGTGTATATTTAATAAGTCTGCCATCGTTATAAAATAGACAGTGTAAAAAACAAAAGAAGCATTCTGAGAGCAGTCCACCTGACCCACTCACTGGGCTATACTTCATGGAGTGATGCAAACTTTTACCTTCATACTATTAAATGCATACACTCATGTGATTAGTCACAGCTTGCTTGTGCTGGGTTCGACCAAGTTTGCCTTTGAACTGCTTTAAATCTTCATGGCACAAATTAAAGGTTTGAATGCTGGAAACGTTCCTCTGAGAACTTCGTCCATGTTGACATGACATCATCACACAGTCGCAGCAGATTTGTCAGCTGCACATCCATGAGGCGACTGTGGTGTTCCACAACAACCCAAAGGTGCTTTATTGGACTGAGATCTGGTGCCTGTGGAGACTGTTTCAGCACAGTGAATTCATTGTCATGTTCAGGAAACCAGTTTAGATGTTCTGAGCTTCGTGACAGGATGTGGTATCCTGCTGGAAGCAGCACTGTGATCATAAAGTCATGTACATGGTCAGCAGTGACATCCTGGCAGGCTGCGATTTTTAAACAATGCTCACTGAGGCTCACTAAAGGGCCCAAAGTGTGCCACGGAACTATCCCCCGCACCACTACACCGCCACTCACCTAAACCATTAATACAAGGTGGGATGGATGTTGTTTATGGCGATTTCTGGCCCTACCATCCAAATGTTACAGCACAAACCGAGACTCATCAGATCAGGCAACGTTTTTCCAATCTTCTCCAAATCTGGTGAGCCTGTGTTAATTGTAGTCAGTTTCTCCAACAGGAGTGACACCCAGTGTGGTTTTCTGCTTCCAGGTTTGATGTGTTGTGTATTCAGGGATGCTCTTCTTCATACCTTGGCTGGAACAAGTGTTTATCTGAGTTCCTGTTGCCTTCTCATCAGCTCAAAGAAGTCTGGCCATTATCCTCTGACCTCTGACATCAACAAGGCATTTTCACCCACAAAACCTCCACCCACTGGATATTTTCTCTTTTTCTATCTTTAAAAAAAAGAAAAAATACTAAAACCAGCCTGTCAGGCACAAACTAACATGCTGTGTTAAAAGTTACTTAAGTCACCTTTCTTCCCCATTCTGATGCTGAGTCTGAACTGATGAATAAATCATGTCTACACACCAAATGCATTGAGCTGAGCTTTCATATTTGTTTTACCAAACAAATAACTTGGTCTATCTAATCAAGTGTAGGTGGGGATCAAATTTGGGACCATTTAGTTTCATTTTAATTTAATTTTTTTTTTTAATTTTACAGCATTTCTGAGCGCTCATAGCCTCAAGAGTACAAGAGTTCCATAGAAATTCCCAGATTCCAAAATATACACTGTACTCACGCTCTACAGTAAAATAACAAATGACAAATTTTACAGGTTACAGTCAAATGTCAATGGTCTATATTTCACCTCTGTAATATTCCTGGTATTTATGATTGAGCGATTTGTATGTATTGTAATATGTCATATTATTTAATTAGCCTAGTCTGTTACTGTCTTGGAGCAACTGTAACCCACATCATGTCCTTAGGGATTATTAAAGTATTCTTTTTTTCTCTCTAGTCTTAGACATTAAAATATTGCAGATTCTCTTTTGAAACTAACATATACTCCGTGAAAATGTTACTCAGAGTCGGCCAAACAAACAAGGTTTTGTCTTTATTTTGGAGTGGGTGTGCCAATAAATTTGATTCAGGCACTTAAAGCTCAGCTGTGAAAAATCAATATTTCTATTTCCTGTTAGGCTTAAAACTCCACTAACCAACATGTATGTACTTCCAATGTCTTCAACTCAGAAATATTCACAGGATTAAGATTTGTGTGTTCAGGTGGGAACTTTGCAGTTTGACATGGAGTATTTTATGAAGTATTTATGATTCAGCCTGTCAAGATCGAAAAAAACTGACATCAAACCAGGAACAGCAGCATTTCATTGAAAATATTTTACTTATTGACCTCACTGATTTATCACACTTCGCAACAACATCCAGTCAGCTGATTCAGGCACCGGCCACCACATATTTGAAACTCCTGCTTTAGGAGGTGTCTGTCAGTCTGCTGTTGAGTGTTTGTGGAAACTTTGAGGGACGAAGGAAACCCGATGCTCTGTGGTTCTGCCTGTCTGGCCCCCAGATCCTGGTCTTTGTGTCCGGCTGTAGTGTCACACACCACAGGAACAGGATCAGTTGTGACTCTTACCTGTCATTTCACCTGTCCATCCATCCTCCCTGCACGGTCTTACCTGTTCAGACCCGTTTGTCTCTCATGTAACGCGATGCTTTCTGTCTGCAGCCGTCCCTCTCAATCTGTCTGCTGCCCAACGGTGCAGATAACAGAAAGCCTCTATAAAAATGCATACAAGTTGTTGTGTAACAATGTAACTACTGTATTTACATATGGAAAAAACAAATAAAAACAATCTAAAAGTAACCACGTATGTTATAAAACATGAACCCTGGACTGAAATCTGCAGCAGGTATGAGGGTGGACGTGTAACTACCAGGTGAAAAAAAAGGTTATAAAGGGTAACGGTAAGGGTAAATTCAGCAAATCATCAAGTGTTCATCAAGTCTGGTTTGTGCAAAACAGTAAAATACATTTTTTCCATTTCATGAAACATATTAATTTGTTTTCAGTGTTTGTAGTTGTTGAAGAATTTGAATTTTTCTGTGGTTTGCTTTATGTTCTAAACTTTGATGCACTTTATTGGACTTCAACTTTCCATTAAATAAAATGTGGATTTTAATTTATCTGTTTGTGTGTCCTTCCTGCACCCCCCGTGACAGTCATTGTTCTGCTGTGATCATAAATGCATAAATGCACAGAACAGTTACATAATATGTGATGTGTTGATACAAAAGAAATGAAGCACAAACTTGTTCCATGTGGAATCTAAATAACTGCATCTGTGCATTCATGCTCATATTTAGATACATGGAATTTAAAGAAATGCAGTATTGTCCAGTGATTCCGCCGTATGGAAGAAAATATCCTACATCCCGTTTATCACAGTAGCTCAATACTAAGTCTTCACAATAGAGTTAAATGACACAGAAAATGTCCCTAAAAGCATCATATTGATTCTTAATAAAGAGACAAAGCTTCATAAACATTTTAAATCTGGCTTCTGCATTTTGTGCAGTTTTGCATATGTGGGTTGGAAATCCTGTTAATGTAACATGTACACGTCATCCATAATAGACTGTACAGGGAGTGCAGAATTATTAGGCAAGTTGTATTTTTGAGGAATAATTTTATTATTGAACAACAACCATGTTCTCAATGAACCCAAAAAACTCATTAATATCAAAGCTGAATGTTTTTGGAAGTAGTTTTTAGTTTGTTTTTAGTTTTAGCTATTTTAGGGGGATATCTGTGTGTGCAGGTGACTATTACTGTGCATAATTATTAGGCAACTTAACAAAAAACAAATATATACCCATTTCAATTATTTATTTTTACCAGTGAAACCAATATAACATCTCCACATTCACAAATATACATTTCTGACATTCAAAAACAAAACAAAAACAAATCAGCGACCAATATAGCCACCTTTCTTTGCAAGGACACTCAAAAGCCTGCCATCCATGGATTCTGTCAGTGTTTTGATCTGTTCACCATCAACATTAGCGTGCAGCAGCAACCACAGCCTCCCAGACACTGTTCAGAGAGGTGTACTGTTTTCCCTCCTTGTAAATCTCACATTTGATGATGGACCACAGGTTCTCAATGGGGTTCAGATCAGGTGAACAAGGAGGCCATGTCATTAGTTTTTCTTCTTTATACCCTTTCTTGCCAGCCACGCTGTGGAGTACTTGGACGCGTGTGATGGAGCATTGTCCTGCATGAAAATCGTGTTTTTTCTTGAAGGATGCAGACTTCTTCCTGTACCACTGCTTGAAGAAGGTGTCTTCCAGAAACTGGCAGTAGGACTGGGAGTTGAGCTTGACTCCATCCTCAACCCGAAAAGGCCCCACAAGCTCATCTTTGATGATACCAGCCCAAACCAGTACTCCACCTCCACCTTGCTGGCGTCTGAGTCGGACTGGAGCTCTCTGCCCTTTACCAATCCAGCCACGGGCCCATCCATCTGGCCCATCAAGACTCACTCTCATTTCATCAGTCCATAAAACCTTAGAAAAATCAGTCTTGAGATATTTCTTGGCCCAGTCTTGACGTTTCAGCTTGTGTGTCTTGTTCAGTGGTGGTCGCCTTTCAGCCTTTCTTACCTTGGCCATGTCTCTGAGTATTGCACACCTTGTGCTTTTGGGCACTCCAGTGATGTTGCAGCTCTGAAATATGGCCAAACTGGTGGCAAGTGGCATCTTGGCAGCTGCACGCTTGACTTTTCTCAGTTCATGGGCAGTTATTTTGCGCCTTGGTTTTTCCACACGCTTCTTGCGACCCTGTTGACTATTCTGAATGAAACGCTTGATTGTTCGATGATCACGCTTCAGAAGCTTTGCAATTTTAAGACTGCTGCATCCCTCTGCAAGATATCTCACTATTTTTGACTTTTCTGAGCCTGTCAAGTCCTTCTTTTGACCCATTTTGCCAAAGGAAAGGAAGTTGCCTAATAATTATGCACACCTGATATAGGGTGTTGATGTCATTAGACCACACCCCTTCTCATTACAGAGATGCACATAACCTAATATGCTTAATTGGTAGTAGGCTTTTGAGCCTATACAGCTTGGAGTAAGACAACATGCATGAAGAGGATGATGTGGACAAAATACTCATTTGCCTAATAATTCTGCACTCCCTGTATGTCTCGTTGATTAGACATAAACATTAATTCCTACACATGTTGAATCATCTCTTTAACAAGTGAGAGCAGAAACTGTATATTACAAATTACTTAAACTTGTGAAATTAACTAACTAACTAACTAATAAACTAATATTCAAAAACAATCTTTGGTCACATTTAATAAAAACATCTGACATACAGTGAACAGAGAAGGCCAGAATAGTTCCCTCCATCCATCCATCTTCTTCCGCTTATCCGGGGCCAGGTCACGGGGGCAGCAGCCTAAGCAGAGAAGCCCAGACCTCCCTCTCCCCAGCCACCTCCTCCAGCTTGTCCAGGGTTTCCCAGGCCAGCCGAGAGATGTAATCTCTCCATCATGTCCTGGGTCATGCCCGGAACACCTCACCCAGGAGGTGCCCAGGAGGCATCCTTGTCAGTTCCCCGAACAACCTCAACTGCCTCCTTTCAATGTGGAGGAGCAGCAACTCTACTCTGAGCCCCTCCTGGATGGCTAAACTTCTCACCCTGTCTCTAAGGGAGAGGCCAGCCACCCTTTGGAGGAAGCCCTTTTCCGCTGCTTCTATCCGTCATCTGGTTCTTTCAGTCACTACCAACAGCTCGTGACCATAGGTGGCAGAATAGCTGAGTCTGAAAAACATTATTTAGGTTATTCAGTTTTCACAAACAGCTGTTGGAAGTGATGTCCCAAAACTGTGCTCGCCCTTCATTAATACATGAGTAGAAAGTACCTTCATGATGCGCACTGATCAGTTTTGTTCGGTGCTCAAAATCAGCCTGTGTTCACCATCTACGGCCTGCTTGCTGCCATGCCACCACTTACTATGAAATGGATCATTTAGAAAATTATAAAATAAAAAAGTAAGGAGAAAAAAAATCACCTGATCTGTCAGCCTAAGATGAGAAACTTTGAAAGTCCACCCAGAAAGTCTGAGGGATGAATCCAGCAAGGATGCCAGAGAGATTAGTGAATGAGCTAAGCGGTTACACCTGAGGTATGATCACATGTGGGTGGGGTTGCTGGTGAAAGGGCTGAGAACGCGTTATGAAAATAGGGCCGGCATGTTAAGCTAACATGTCAGGCTGCACCTATTCGGTCAATATTTAATTCTATGAGCATGAATACATAATGACCAAAACTAACTTTGCATTTAATCAGTTTTTTATTTATTTATATTGTCTATTTATTCATAAATGTATCATTTTATTATAGTTGTTCAAAAAATATGAACAAATTCACATGAGAAAATGTTGAATCCCACAGCTCAGATTTATTGTGTGTATACTGCATCTGAATGAGAGATTATTGAAATACAACCCGTGGTGTAAAAGTGATCTTTTTTAGTTTTAGTACAACTTTATCATAGAAATGTCCGGCCCTGTGTCCTATGCTCATCTGCTCTGATGTCTTTTTTCACTTTTCTGCAGCAGATCTGTCTGCGAGGCGTTCAGGTGCTCAGGGTCAAGATTTCTTTCAGCCTGACGGTTTCATTATGTTCAGCGTGTGTCCATCAGCCTACCTGTCGTCCTTATCTACCTGTGGATCAGTCAGTGACGCGCTGAGTTGACACTCTGTCTGTGCGCTGCAAAGGTTTGGCTTCAACCCCAGATTCAGTTTGTGTTCGGCTGTCAGAGGTGACGACGGGTCGTCCTGTCTGCCAGCTGGGAGACTCGTAGTGTTTTGTTTTACTAAACACTCACCTGGCATCAGTGTCAAGAGCAGGCCGGGCTGGTGTAGGGTGGAGGCAGGATAAACTTCTACGTGCAGTGGAGACAAAAAGAGATGCAAATAATAAGATGCAATTTTTTAAATCTGTATTATTACATAGAAATTGCCTGTAGTAGAAATGATCACTGAGCAGGACAAACTAAAACAAGAACATACAAATATAAATAAATGTTCATAAATCTGCTGAGGAAACATGTAAAACCACTTTCCCAATGAACAGGAAACATCCCGTGGGGAAAAGGTCTCCAAAGCATGTTTCCACCTCTATGTTTGACTGTAGGGACGTGTTCCTTGGGTCAAACCCAGGTTGACTCAGCAGGTCGAGTCAGTGTGGGCATTTATGAGACTGCAGCTGTGGTGCACAGGCTGTCAAAACTCAGAGTCTACCTCTTCTGTGGAATCAAACCACACAGGTCGGTTTTAGCTTCAGCGAGCCTGTTACAGCCTGTGGTAGATGTGATTCACTGTACACTAGGAATAACCCACCTAAAACATCTGCCAGTTTAGAAATAATCCCACAGGTTCGCTTTCACAGCTGTGTCCTTGTAAGTCACTCGGGCGTCTTACCCTGTCCACAGGTGCTACTTTAACGAGACAGTTAGTGTCATTCACTTCATCTGTCAGTCGTTTACATTTTGGGGCTAATCCATGCAGAACGAGCTAGCTTTAAAAACTGTTTTAACCAAATATTCCTCAGGAATGTTACAAATTATGACTTCGTTATTCATATTAAGACTAATTCTTCTTAGATGAAGGAAAGCTGAGCTGACATCAGCAGTGCAAGAAGAGACTGAAGAGAGGTTGCATTTGAAAAAACGTGCTCCAAGCTGTTTGGAAAACTGCAAGACATGCTTTAGAAAGTAGGGCAACCTGACTGGTGATACAAGGTTATGTACAGTTCTGGGAAAAACTAAGTACGCCCCATATTTGAAAAGCTCCTGGATTCTTTTCTATTTCAGTCATGCTCTTGGAGATTTGCTGCTGTGCTTGAGATCATTATCCTGTTGCATGACCAATTTTTAGCTAAGCTTTTGCTGTCAAACCGATGGCCTGACATTTGACTCTAGAATATTTTGGCATATAGGGAAGTTCATGGTCGGCTCTCTGAGGTCCTCAGGTCCTGCAGCTGAAAAGCATCACCCATCCACCACAGATGTTATGAGATGTTTGTGCTGATATGTTGTGTTTGGATTTCTCTAGACATGGCAGGAGGAATCTAAAGGGGATCCAGGCATATCTTCGGACACCTAAGCTCTGCTGCCGTATTCCTTTTAGAGAAAAGAGATTTTCTTCTGCCAGACAAGTCATACTTGCTCATTCTTTTGTACTGTCATTAACTTTAACCTTTAACATGCTAAGTGAGGCCTAAGTCTGAGATGTAGCTCTTTTTTGCAGTTTCTCTGAGCATTGCCCGTCTGACCTTGGGGTGAATTTGCTGGGATGTCGACTCCTGGGAAGATTGGAAACAGCCTTGTGAATAATCTAGAATCATAGTCATATGACCCTTTTCAAACTAACTTGCAGCAACAGTTGCTTTTCTAAACCTGCTGCTGAAGCCTTTCCTCCTTAGTATTGTGCTAACACGCCAGGACTTTTGCTTTTACACGTGCTGATGACGATTTGATCAAGTGCAGTTGACTAGCAGCACCTGGCTACTGCTTAGCCTCTTAATTCCTGTGGGAACAGTAAGGCTATACTTAGTTTTCCACATGACTGTAAATAGTCTGGGTTTTTGGGGGGGGGGGTTAAGTGTAAAAAAATGTTATGCTGGGGGGAAAAGGAATTTAAGCAAACAAAACAGCTTCACTGTAAAGTTGCCAGGAGTCGTCCTGCAGCAGCTCTGGGGAACCTGATCCTGCTGCACCAATGAAACCTCATTAAATCCAATCAGGCCACATAGCAAAGACAAGAGGGGGCGGGGGGATGAGGTAGACAGACAGTAGGGTCATGTGACCTGGTAGTTAGGTCAGTCTGGTTTGATGTCTGAACAAAACACACACAACACACACCTGCATCAACAACAAATACTGAGTGAGCACACAGCAGCCTTCACTCATTCATCTTTCAAATGAACCAGCTGATAAATAATAATTATAGAAACAGAATAATTATTTAACCTGCAGCCAAGTCAGTGGGAAAATACAGAGTATGACAGTCCTGAAGGCTCGCGGGTTAAAACAGTCAGAAGTTTAAAATACTGTAACTAAGCATGCAGAGAATAAATGAATAAAATCAGATTTAGATGGAAATCTATAGCAGGACATACATTCTATGTGTGTGACCCAGAGATGAACCTCAGATTTTATTATTCATCACGTCTGATTCATACATGCAGCTGGGTTCATGATCCTGTGCTCAGATCTGATGTATGGAATTATTTTTTAGACTTCATGAATTATGTGCAGCTCGGGTCACTTTCAGGGTTGATGCAGCTCTCTGGGTTATCATTTATTTACATATCTGTCTCTGTCCACAGTGTACCCCTCATTTTGCCCTATGACACACCCCGAACTGAATGGATGGATGGATGGATGGATGGATGGATGGATATGGATATAGTTGTTAGGATAGTTAATCGTGACTCTTTGTAGCATTAATCGTGATGCTGGGAGAATGAGCAGGTTCAGGGACACATCTGCTACAGCTGGAATAACATTATAATCGGCCACAGTCTGTGAGCTAAGTATATCCTTGGTAGCATGCTACTCACATGAATGACAGTACTGGTTTGGAGAGAACTCGAGTCTTTTCTTACCATATTTGGAGGACGTGGTCATTCACTCAGTGTGTCTCAATTCAGATAACTGTGAGGGTGGAATTAAACCATTTTAGCTTCTTTGTGTTGTTTTAAGGAACCAAAGGTGACCATATTTGGATGAGAGAGAAGCCAGCTTTGTTTGCAAGTTGCATCCATAAACCCTATAGGTGCAATACACAGACCTGGTAGATAGTAACAGATCTTTAACATTCAAAGTTCTTTGGTGGGCTGTATCACACAGAAAACCATATTATTCTTCAGCTAGCTTCATTAAGATGCTCCAGAAGGTCCCAGCAGCACAAACACAGCAGAGAGATCCAGTTCAGTGACTCTGATTATCCAGGATGAAGCCTGTAGCAGAGAGCCACCAGCTCCAGCTGCCTATGTCTGGACACCTATCGAGCAAACACGCTCGTTACTCTGGAGATGACAATTGTTGTTAAGGAGGTAACAACACATTGAGCCTTTTTTTCTATTAGGCACAAAGTAAATATGTGTGTTCTGTTGTATTCAATTCAATTTATTAAACAACCCAAATCACAACAGCCGTTGACTCAAGCAGCTTTATATTGTAAGGTAAAACCCTGCAAATTGAGAAAATCTCAAAAATCATGTAACCCTGTTCGAGCAACCACATGGCAACAGTGGGAAGGAAAAAAAACCCTTTTAACAGGAAGAAAACCTCCAGAAAGTTGAACATTTTAAGACTGGTGTCTACGATGAGCCAGCCTCAAGTGGCCACTAGAAGAACTACAGTTTCTGGGAACTTCCACAATGGCTTCACGTTAGTACCTCCTAATGTGCGTGGTCGTTGTCATAGCAATGCTTCCAAGCAACTGTGCCGAGTCAGTCCGAGTAGGTACTAAAAGGGGCTTTTCTGTTATGTAACGATCTCCAGTGAGGATGAGAAGTGACCAGGGTGCACCATCTGTGTAGTCATTCAAAAATAGCTACTGTATTGACAAATGCAACTTGAGACACAGCAGCTGTGATATTACACAGGAGTCTAATTTTGGCTAGTAAAGATCAAACAGCTGACTCCTTAGAAAGACTTTTAGTAAAACCAAGCACACCTGCCTGTCACTCAAAATGGTCACACCCTTAATGAGGCATAGCTTTGATATTGTTAAGCAATGAATGTGTCATTAAAACTGTAAAGTGAAACTAAAACTGCAGTTTTGAGCACGTCTGAGGTTGCTTCGTATTCAGCCCTCTGAAGGTGCCACCTGGTAGAGACCAAAACCTGAGCTAAAAGTTACTACAAAGAATTTTCCAACACATTCAACTTTGAGCCAGTTTCCCTTTGAAGGTGACCAAACACACACACAAATGTTCATCTCGGTTAAAAAGTCAAGATAAAGGAAATGTCAGAGAATCCCAAATGTAACTGAACTTCATTCTCAGGGGTAAAAGAATGGATGAAATTTCATGGAAATCCACTTAGAGTTTGTTCAGGTATTGGTTTGGAGGCTTAAAGGAGACTGGACAACAAATCAAAGAGAAACAAAGTGAATAGAAGATAAATTACACGAAGAAAGAAAGAAAGAAGTGAGGAAAGTGGAGAGCAGTGGTGTAATCAGACCTCAGGCTGTTTCCTCTCAATTACAGCCTCCCACACAGCTCACAGTCAGTCTATATAAAGACATGTACATCTCTGATACTGCATGTGTGTGTGTGTGTGTAAGAATGTCTGGATGTGTGTGTCTGTGTGTGTCTTGCCGCAGTGCCACATCTCTCTCCTCCCACTCTGAAGCTAAAAACAAACGCAGCGGCTTTCATTACACACGCTAAGAGTCCAATCAATACTCAGAGGCCTCTGGGGCCACAGTGCACTCTGAGTGAGTGTGTGTGTGTGTGTGTGTGTGTGTGTGTGTGTGTGTGTGTGTGTGTGTGTGTGCCATGCTGTGGACACACAGTTAAGTCCATTTAACACAGCAAGTCTGAAGCTGATCTGAGTTCAGGTTGTTGTTGTTTGTCCTGCACTGCTTATTAAAGATGGATGTCGCCATGGCAGTGAGGCCTCAGACGTGATGACTGATGGGTGCACGCCAATGTCTTAGCAACTTGCCAATCACAAGGTAGCCCCACCTTAAAGCTGTGTTTTGTCATCCTTCTGGGCACTAATGTGGACGTTTATTCAGAAAACAAACATCGTGTTACTTTCAGCAGAATTTAAAGTTTGTTATAGAGACCATGAACTCATCAGGAAAGTCTTAACTGAAATCAAACATTAAGCGAGCAGTAAGGTCGTTTTCCTTTTCAGTTCTGTGCAATCTGATTTCTATACAACCACAGAAATCGCCCACTGCTGGCCATAAGAAAGAAGGCAGAAGAATCATATGTTAAACAAGACATCATAGTTTGGTCCCACCCACTAACAGGTGCCATGATGAAGAAATAATACGTGTTATTCACTGTCAGTGGTCTTTATGTTACGCCTGTTGCTCCGAGTCAGGTCCCTCAGACACGTCAGGGTGGTATAGTGGAAGACCACAGTGCCTTCGGCCTTTACAACTATGGACTCTTCCACTGTCCACTCTTTTAGTAACTTTCCGCTCTGATGCTTCTGCACCCCGCTGAGGTGAATCACAGAACACACAGGTGTAAAAATGCAGCTGGAAGCTGTCCGAACATCTCTGAGAAGATGACTTTGAATCTGAAATCAGCAGTTTAGCAGATTATGGTTCAGTTCATTGATGGTTTATTTGCTTGAATTTGCCAATGATGCCTTCAGTGTCCTCCACTGTGATGCAGCTAGCGTCTACTGTGGCGTGTGTGTACAGCCGAGTGCAGCTGATGCATTTACTGCTTTCCTCTTTATCTCTGATGATGCATTTAGTGTCATTTTCTGTGATGCGTTGCTGTAACCATTGTCCTTTTTCTTTGTCATATTTTTCTTTATTGCTCTCCCTCATGATCCTGATTTTCTGCTGATGCATTCATCAGCACGTGATTCCCTCCTACGTTATGTTTGCAGTCCTTTGGTTGTGTCTGTGTTTCCTCTCGTGACCATCTGGTGATGTGTTCACAGACTTTTCGGTCTCTTGGCTGTGTTCTGTGGTGATGCGTTTACTGTTCATCCTCATGATGTCACTGACTATTTATGGTGCATCATTTACTAACCTTCCTCGATGCATTTAAGACCTCTCTGTTGTGGAGACGGATTCTGTATCACACACACACACACACACACACACACACACAGCCAGTCTATATTTAGCAGTCTGCTGCAGGAGAAAACTCGTGAATTTTTTAAACTCTGTAAACCGACTTCCTCCTCCCTCTCCGTGTAACTGTCGCTCCCTCATTCAGATATGAGGGAATCTCCATGGCGAGCCCCTGGTTTCCCGGGGCAAAAAGAGAGTCCAGTTACATAATCACCCCGACCTCACACACGTCTCTGCATCTGGATTTGTGAAGACGTTCCCCGACATCCTCAAACCAAAAGGAAACATGACAGCTTGTCTTTTCACCTGAGGAGCTTCAGCCTGTCCACTTCCATCTCATAGAGCCTTCAGTCTGACTACTTATCAAACATCCAATAATATGTTGATCCTACGATCTGCAAATCTTTGTTCTCTGGGATTGTTATGAATGAAAGTCTGACTTTGGAAAGGCCGGTGTGGACTACATGTTTTATTCAGGAAACAGCAGTGATCTCTGAAAAAATGAAGCCAGTGCTCGACAAACTGAAGTTCCCCAAATGGCCACTTGAGGCTGGCTTCAATAGTTCAAATGTTCAACTTTAGAGCAGATTTAAAAGGTTTACAGTCTGCTACAAGAAGAGCTTTTGGTCTTCATAATTAATATTACGCTTCATAATAAACATGCAGTCATAACCAGTGTTGGTCAAGTTACTTGAAAATAGTAATTAGTTACTAATTCCTGATTACTTCTGCAAGAAAGTAATACCGTTACTTTAATGATTACTTATTTTCAAAAGTAATTGGCTACTGTATTACTTAGTTACTTTTAAAAAACATGATACAATTCAATTGAATTCAATTTTATTTATATAGCGCCAAATCACAACAAAAGTCGCCTCAAGGCGCTTTATATTGTACAGTGTACTCTATAATAATAAATACAGAGAAAAACCCAACAATCATATGACCCCCTATGAGTAAGCACTTTGGCGACAGTGGGAAGGAAAAACTCCCTTTTAACAGGAAGAAACCTCCAGCAGAACCAGGCTCAGGGAGGGGCGGGCCATCTGCTGCGACCGGTTGGGGTGAGAGAAGGAAAACAGGATAAAGACATGCTGTGGAAGAGAGACAGAGATTAATAACAGATATGATTCGATGCAGAGAGGTCTATTAACACATAGTGAGTGAGAAAGGTGACTGGAAAGGAAAAACTCAATGCATCATGGGAATCCCCGGCAGCCTACGTCTATTGCAGCATAACTAAGGGAGGATTCAGGGTCACCTGGTCCAGCCCTAACTATATGCTTTAGCTAAAAGGAAAGTTTTAAGCCTAATCTTGAAAGTAGAGATAGTGTCTGTCTCCCGAATCCAAACTGGAAGCTGGTTCCACAGAAGAGGGGCCTGAAAACTGAAGGCTCTGCCTCCCATTCTACTTTTAAATACTCTAGGAACAACAAGTAAGCCTGCAGTGCGAGAGCGAAGTGTTCTAATAGGGTGATATGGTACTACAAGGTCATTAAGATAAGATGGGGCCTGATTACACAACCTGAATACATCATAAAGCAACAGACCTTTCAGCCCAATTCTATTTATCTGCATAATCCATCATATAAAATTGAATCAAATGAAAAGTCTCTTTTTTAAAACTTTTGTTATTACTTTTAATCTTTTAACTTTATGCATCAAGAAAAAATTAAATCATATGCAACAGTCTTTGACTTGAAGAAATGTGTTTAACATTTAAACCTATTTTCTGCATGTTCCAGTATATAAAATAAAATAATGTTTTGTGTTTACACTCACTCTTTCACATAGATCCAAGTAAAACACAGCAGAAAATAAAGAAAATCAAACATTCATATTCAAAGACTCTTAAATCTATTTTCACCTGTTTAGCAGGAGTGGGGCGGGTGGAGGTTTGCCCACAGCGGTCATGTCAGTGGGGGGATCCGGGGGTTTCTCTGTGAATGTCACATTCCCGTGGCAGTGTGCTCGGTGTTGCTCAGATTTGAAGTTTAATTTTTTGCTGTAGAAAGTTTTCTTCCCACGCAGAGTGAACAGCGGACGCTAATGTTTTTGTCACTTTTTACGGAATCAAACTCAAAGTAATGTGATTACTTCCAAGCTTTAAACGCTGCATGGTCGTACTCTCTCCATCACTCCATATTAGCCATTGTTGATCTGCACACGTCTGTTGGTGCCACAGACGTCGCACACTCGTACATCATTGTCATGAGACACTTTCACAAACAAAATCACGGTTTAGTAACGCAGCATGCTTACGGGAAAGTAACGGTAATCTGATTACTTTTTTGTGTATCTGTGTATCCTGGAAAAAAAAGGTCTTTGTGGGAGTGAAGACAAGCCTCTCCGGATAAATGGGAAGCTTGGGTAAGGAGGACTGTTTGGTGTAAAGTCTCCACCATGTCCAATATTAAAATCTGTCTCCTGGTGACCCTTTGGGGAAAAAAGGTTTGAATTAAGTAAGTGTTTAAGCAAGAAGTTAGTGTAAGTGATAAGTAATAATTAAGTTCATTATTAGAGGCGTGGCCACTTTCCATTAGGTCTCTGGAAGTTTCTGTTCCAGACTTGGTGAGTGAAGTTCTAGTATTTTAGTACTAAACTAACTACCACTAATTAGTAGGTATCTGTATCTGTCTGTGTGACGGACTTCCAACTTGCTAACCAAGATGGAACCATCCATATTACACTTTATTTTTTTTTATTTTATTTATTTTTTTTTTTTAACCTGTCCCGTTTGGTTCTTTTGCCATCAGAATTATTGTCTAAAGGCGAAGAAAGATGCCCAACGGATTTACTTTACCAAATGGACCATCCCAGCCTTGCCGTAATGGTCCATTTGATTCACCTTTATTGTTTATTTTATTTTCACTTGCTGAATACGGGACAGACTTGACTGGTGGAAAGAAAGGGAGAAAGAAAGAGGAAAGAAAAACAGCGGGAAGAGGGACGGGGAAAAAGGGCAAAACCAAAACCAACAGAATAAGCAGACAAAAAAATACATATATCGATCACCTGGACCACCTGTTGAGAAAGAAAGAAGAAAGCAAGCAGAAGAAAACGAGAGTAATAAACAACATCACAATGATATATGGGAATATGACAGTAAATACTAAATATTAAACATTATTGTGCAGCACGTGAGATCGACAGCACACAGTGTGCTTTGAGGTAGGAGCCAAAAAGGGTGTAGTTTGTGTGTGTGATCACCTGTGTGGGCACCTGTGAGCATGAACGCGCTTGTTTTTAAAAGGTTCCTTCATGTAATGATCTGCTAGAGGGTGTGGGGGGCCACTGCCCCGACCTCCAGGGCATGAAGCAGGTATGGAGGAGATCAAAACTCCAGACATCCAGAGGCCCCCAGAACACAAGAGACCAAGGAAGACCAACAGAGGGGCAGCCGCGCCACTATCCCAGAAAGAGCTGAGGAGAGTCCCAGATGAGGGGTCACTCAGCAGCCGCGGAGCAGAAGCTGGGGGGGGTTGCAGTGACGTGCCCGTGAGCTCCGCCGGCAGCCAGCTGTGCCTGAGTGACCGAGCCCCGGGCCGGTACTAAACTAACTACCACTAATTAGTAGGTATCTGTATCTGTCTGTGTGACGGACTTCCAACTTGCTAACCAAGATGGAACCATCCATATTACACTTTAAAATATGGTCTCTACTGTGTCCAACGACAAACAAAACACTCAAATTGAGGCTTCAAACTTTTTGATGTCACAGTGGCTACATTCAACTTTTGTATAGTGCATGAGCATGTCGAGGTTAAACGGTAGATTTCCATCAGAGTGGCTCTTAAACCCTGTGAGTACACCTGGTTCATGTCTGTGAA
This sequence comes from Oreochromis aureus, assembly GCF_013358895.1. Lineage (NCBI taxonomy): Eukaryota > Metazoa > Chordata > Actinopteri > Cichliformes > Cichlidae > Oreochromis > Oreochromis aureus. The sequence goes on from NC_052961.1 coordinate 3,968,809, forward strand.
GCTGTCTGCATGACTCCCACTTGCACTTTTACTCTGCATGGGGTCTTTTATTTTGAAATTTGACCACATTCTTTATTCTGTTCCTCTGTCTGACTTCATGCCCTTCTCATTTGCTCTGTGCAGCCCTTCAATAAAAATTAAACCAAGCACTATATATTTTTTCAGTGAGTAGCCGTGCACTGTTGGCACTTGATGCTGTGACACATCTGCTGTGATTGCAACCGTTATCTTGAGGTGTGTTTCTAAAGTGAACCTCAAAGAAAGAAAAGAGAAAGAAGAAGAGTGAGTTTGCACTTTTTACCCGGATACTCAAGTCCTCAAATCTCTACAACAGAGGTGGAGAGTGTGAAGTTCATGTAACCCATAGCAACACAACCGACAGTTTATAGGATCTTTTAAGGTTCTTTGAGCATCTTTATGAACAGAAATGAATGAATTTGAGATTTTAATGCAAACAATCACCAGAAGATAACCTTCCTCTCCTTGTCACATCTCTCTGCTACTGTTTCACCTCCTCGTCTTATCTCCTCCCCTCATCACTGTCATCTTCATTTCATCTCCCCTCATCTCTTCTTTCACTTCACCTCCTGCCCTCCAGGCCTCAGGTCTTTTCATCCTTTTCCTCTCCTCCACTCAACTCCTCTCCTCGTATTTCATCTCCTCCTGTCATTTATATTTTTTATTCCCTCCTCCCTTCTTTCATTTCCCAGTGTCACCTGCTTTTTTTGCAGTTTGTCCTTCTTTTGAAAAACATAGTTACACAGTGATAATTACTGCGAGAAAGAATTTAGGAAACGTTACTGATAATGAGGCAGCGATGCACAAGATTGGGGAGCAAAGCATCAATAACAATGTTGCATCTAAATATAGGACTAAATTTGACAACTGAACAAAATCAAAATATGATTAATATGTGAGAAAAGAGGGAAGCCGGAGTATCGGAGAGAACCCATGAAAACACAGGAAGGCCTCGGCCAGGCGGTGGATTCAAACCCAGGACCTTCTTGCTGTGAGGCAACAGTGCAAACCACAGTGTCTCTGTGCTGCCCCTATAAAATTAGAAATTCATGAAAATTTGAAGATTAAAGTCACAAAGTTAGTAGAAATCAAGTGTTTCTTATTGAAAAACTGCAGGTTCAGATCAGCATCATCACAAAATGAATTGTTAAAAAGTTTGAGAGTAAAGTTGGTGACGAATCAGAGAAATACAGCTCTCGGACTGTCAGACTCCCTCTGAGGTTTCCTTTTAATTAAAACTCATCACTTCCTCCCCTTCAATTAACCCACAGCCCGGCCAATCAGGCGCTATCTCGTTAAGGTGGACCCCGTCTGTGGTGAGCGGTCACCTCTTTAATCCGCCTCTCTCTGTGGGACAGGAAGCGCCCGAGAGCTAATTAGTGCTGAGCCAGGCGGCGTCTCCCTGCAGAGAGCCGTGAAGCTCAACCTCCATCTCCAAACTTTACTGGGAACACAAAGAGTTGGACTCTGAAAAAAAGGAAACAGCGAGGATTGTGGGATGGCAGAGGGTGGAGTCTGCCCTCCTGCACGTTTGTCTAAAGAGCAGAACTTCAGATGAAACCAAACTTCATTCAACTTTTAGGAAATTTTTAGGAGCTGATTCTCGAACACGTCGTGGCAGAACTCAGACCCTTCCTTTGGTATCCCTGAACAAATGTCCAAATAATCCAGGACTTAGATAGAGCCCTAAATCATTTCCAAAGTCTTGGTCAGACACTGCTGCTCAATTATGGGAGACTCCAAAATTAGGATTTTATTTAACATTATGATTCATATTATTCATTACAAGCATCAGGCACTTTATACTTATAAGAATTCAATTAAAATTAATTCAAAAGGCAAATAGATAAAATCTACAGTTTGGGGTAACAGGGGACACAGGGTTGTACTGGGGGTGATGACGATCACTGTAAACGAACCAGTATTTTGCCACACAAACTCACACACACTCCAATGAATGTATCGGGGGCAACTTGGGATTCAGCATCTTGCACAAGGATACTTTGACAGGAGGACGGGATCCATCCACTACCTTCTGATTGAAGTTTGGTAGACGACCTGGTCGACCACCTGAGCCGCCCGATGTCTGTGAGACAGATGCCAGTCCAGCACAGTCACAGCGAGCTGCAGCCAACAACCAACCTTTGTCTCACAGACAGGGGGCAAAAACAACTGAGAGACAGACGACTGCAGGCAACCAGATAATCCTCCACAGATTAACCTGCAATATTTTACAATGTTTACTCTTTGCAACATCTCACTTTTAGGTGGTAACAGCCGGTGACCCCTTGATGACCCCAAAGCGAGTTTTTGTGCTGTTTTACAGTCTTTAAACTTAAGTCTGGTAGGACTTCTCAACACTGGATGAATTTAATAATATTAGGAAGGTTTAGTCTGGACTGATGGTTGGAACAAAGAGCTGAAACTAAAGAGAAATGTGCCTTTGGTTTCTTTCTGAGCTGCTTTATCAAATGCCACCACTGAGCCCTGTTAGAAATGGGGCGCGCCTGATAAGATCCGCTTTCATATTCATTGGCAGGCAAAGTCGTAACTGAAACTAAAATCTGATAAAATGTCCACGCCTAATCAGCACCACCATTCGTCCTGCATATTCGACGACATGAAGGAGAATTCTGCGTTCAGATCACCAAAATCAAGCTTTGATTTAAAGGCAGTAAAATGTTGGAAAAATTGAGCAGAAAAAATCCCCCGAAGACGTGATCATCATGTTCAGACAGTATTTTTTTTTTTATCACATTTTGTCATAGTTACAATAATTAGCGTCATGATCATCATCAGCCTCATAAATAGATCAGTTGATTTTTCATACAGTTAGAAGTCATATCGCAGCGTTTATGTACAGATTTAAACATTACAAACAAAAACAATAAGCGCCAGCCGAGTCCCTGTCCAGCACATAGACCAATCCCAGTGGATCAGTCTAGCGCCATCATTGAAGCAAAGATGGGAAAAAAAGATCTGATTTTGGTGCAGTTTAACTGCTAAGTGATTATTTTGAGGAAATTTTCAGTTGTTTAACGTTTGGTTTAAACACCCTTGAGCTTAAGATTTGAAAGTCCTTAAAACTACACCAAAAACAGCTCGGGTTTTCCTCCCACATGTTGAGATTTTAAACTCCTAACATCAGACGGTGCTGGATATGTGCTGCAGTGTACATAAAGAAACAAACAAAACCAAAAACCAAACAAAAAAGCAGTGATATGCAGGCAGTTATAACATAAAACACAAAATCTGTTACAAGCATAATGTCCAGAATATAATCACAGCCCAGTTAGATGGAGCTAGCCTGGGGCAGAGTATAATCCAGGGCATAGTCAGGCCCCATGATCCAGAGTCCAGAAGAAGACACAAGGGCAAAGCAAAAGGAAGGTGTCTGTCACTTCCTGTCAGATTTTCACGAAACAGAAATAAATGCAACGATACAGTCAAAGTCAGAGAACATTATTTTTTAGAGCAGGAAATATATCCACCCTGCAGAAAAGCAACAAAAACTGACAACTGTCTTTCTTGTGTGCCATTTGGTGACTCCGGTAAAGATGGAAGTATTCACAAACTGATAATAGTGCAAGAAACGTTAGAGTTCTTTTCATCCAGGATATAGACACAGACCACACAAAGGCAGTCATTTAGCTTTTGTTGAACCATTGTGGATCCCAGGCTGCGTCACACCAATTAAAGCTGTGCAGATTTTTCATTGTCCAGCTATTACTGATTGCTGTTTGTCATCAATGATGTTAAACCAGATTTTATCCAGACTAACCTCACTAAAACAAAGGGAAATATGATATGTTTTAATATTTCAGTGTTTCAGTTTTTATTTCTCTGAGATGTTATTTGGACCAGAAGCCATCGAAACACAAACACGGTCGCATTAGGTTCGACAAAAGGAACTGTGTCTGAAAATCCAGCTAATAGTCTAAACCTGGATCCATTTACCATTATCCATTTGCCATTCCTGATTAATTTTAATGACTGTTCTGGTGACAGGCGCTGAAACACACAGGAGACCATTTTGCACCCCAAAGTGCATAAAAAGCAATAAATAAAGGCCGGGATGCAAAATAGCTGCACAGAGTACCTGTGACGCCTAAGACATTTCACACTGTGAAATCGTGGACGTAGCCACAGCCCAACACAGACAGATAAAGCAACTCTAATTAATCTAAGGAGACAATCAGTTAACGTGTGACACCAGCTGACAGATTAACAGGAAGTTTAAAGTGAACATTTGTAGGCAATCTTTAAGGTATGGCCATTTATTTTTTCTGGTGGTTATGTTAAATCTGTTAAAGCAAACAAGCTTTCCTATGAAATGAAGTTCTTTTAGAAAAACACTTAATAAGAAGTGGGGTTTTTTTTTTAATTTAGTGTCATCACAGTTTAACTATAACCTGTAAAACTTGAGTTTCACCAAAGAAAATGTGATTAAAGCTGCAACAGATGGTGGATTATCAGGCCAAAGTATTTTATTTTGAAGGTTTAGTTGCTGCTAAACAGCTAGCCTCGTACTACTTTCCTGGCCTAGTTTCTGTGGCGTCTTTGATGTCATTCACCTCAGAGTCTACGGTCTGCTCTGGAGGTCTGTTGGTGGTTAGATGGTCGTGACCACTGTGACGTCACCCACTGATATAAAAGTCAGAAGTGAACACATCTGGACGAGAGTATGAACCACATAGAGGCCACCACAACAGCGACCTGACCATGTTGCAGGCAACTTTCAGAATAAAATATTCAAACAGCATCTTTTAATCTGGAGGTGGGGGGTGTACTCAGGTGTCATGACGACCTGATCAAAGTATTATATTTGGTACTCGAAGAAGATCAAAAGGCAAGATGACAGCGTAGACACAGCCCACATACTCAGTAATGTGTGATTCTTTAGCAGACAGGACATAGTCAGATCACAACAGAGTTACTGCATACAGGAACCAATGTCAGTCATTTAGGATAAGAAGTGTCCCTTCAGGATATAGCGATGCCCTGACAGACAGACAGACAGAGTGTTAAGACATATAGTAGAAACCAGTGAAAGCAAAGATTTACAGACAACATAAAGCACAAGTCTGTTATAATGTGACCACTGCAGGTCGTAGCCAGGACTCAGAGCAAACTGAGCAGTGCGGTCTAATTACAGTACATTCAACATACACGTACATAAGTTGAGGCCAGCTTTTAATATCCTCAGTGTTTCCGTTCAGCGTCTTCTTCTATGCCTTTAAAAGGCTTCCTCCAGGCTGAAAAGCATGACATGGACATTATTTCAGCATTTAGTCACAACCCAGGAGGCAGGCTGAAATGGTGAAAACATAACAGCTCCAGGCAGTAGTCAGAGCCTACAGCAGGTCTTAGCGCAGAGATGGAGTAAGGAAGAAAACTTGGTTCCAGGTGTTAGCCTGAGTCTGGCTGACACCTTCCAGCTGAGGTGAATGGTAGTAGTGAGATGGAAGTGACTGCATGGATTTATCCAGGTGATAGCCTCATCCTGACCCAGCAGCACTGCTACCGGGACTGCTCGCTTTACTGAGACGGACTAATTCCTGGGACAACAGCTCCAGGTCCTGCAGAAAACAGAAAGAAAATGTTTATATATCAACAGCCGTGTTTGGTTACTCTGAACGTGAAGACCTGGAAATACGATCAAATCTTTTATCATTTAACTCATCTGCAGCTAAAAGAAAATAACAACAGCAGAGCCCAGACTATAGTCTGTATCACAAAAGTGAATTATTATAAACCTATACGCTACAAATTTGTGAACTCAGCAATTGAAATGATTGCAAGCAAGTGCCTCAAGTAAAACATCATTTTGTAATTTACAACATCTGTTACTAACAGCTGCAGTACCCTCACTGTGAAAAACACAAGTACTTAATAAGACATTCCATGGAAAAAGGTTGTTCCATGATACAGCCACTGATCTGTGCTTGAATGCTCTGAAAACTGAATTTTCTCTCAGCTGATTGATCAAATATGAAGCCATTTTATTTTGAATGGGATGTGTCTGGACTGGTAAACAGAAAATGATTTTTCAAAAAAAAAAAGTTGACAAATGGGACATTTAAAGTCAATTCTTTGAATATGTCCCCCTAAACCAACTCGCTCTCTAAAGCCTGATCTTAGATGCAGCAGACTTGTGGGGGGTTGGGCTTCACCTGGCCGAATTTTTTAGCTTTTGAAGTCGTCCTTGGCTGTGCATCTTTCTCCTGTTTGTGCTCTCGTTTCTAATCCAACACACAACATCTGCTTCTTCAGTTTTTGTCGGAACTGTAAGCTGGCAAACAGCTGGCAGATAGATTACTGCCACCTTGTGGTGGTAGCGGTACACTGACAGATGGAGATGGAGGTCGACATCCTGTCAGATATCCGTAAAAACCAGTTGGAATTGATTTTATGACAAAAAGTTTTTGCATAAGCTTAAACTTTTTAAGCTATTTTATTTTTATTCAAAAACTATGAACATCCCTATTTATGGCTGATTTAGACTTCTGAGCGAATCTTTGTACGACATCACCTTTGCCGTGTGTGTGTGTGTGTGTGTGTGTGTGTGTGTGTGTGTGTGAGACTTCCTGGTGTTTTCCATGCAGCTCCAGCCACACTAGAAATAAATAATATGTCAGGACTTTTTTCCCCATTTTTTCTTGTGGTGTGTTTTTTGTGTCTTTTTCAAAGTAAAACGTGTTTGTCCCTCAAGTGTTTCCACATCTTTGTATTTTACCTCACGCCTGATACTTTCAACGATCTCCCTCTAGGAAGATCTGACATTTGAAAGAGTGATTATTATTCCTTATGCTGAGACGATGATTGATATTCTCTCAGTGATTAATTGTGTGGGGTGGCTGTAGCTCAGGTGGTAGAGCAGGTCACCTACTGATCGGAAGGTTGGTGGTTCGATTCCTGGCTTCCCCTAGTCTGCATGGCAAATATCCTTGGGCAAGATACTAACCCCAAATTGCTCTCACCATCGGAATATGAATGTGTGTGAATGTTAGCTAAAAGAAGCACTTAGACAAATGCGCTTGTGCGAATGCGTGTGAATGGGTGAATGCACAAGTTGTGTAAAGCGCTTTGAGTGCTCAGAAGAGTAGACAAGCGCTATATAAGAACCAGTCCATTTACCATTTAATTCAAACCTGTGGTGAAATGGTATATGAGGAAAAGACATAGGAGGAATCAATGTTACGGCACAGGCCAATCACAGCAGTTGCGCTGACGTGGCGTGCTGTTACATTTCCAGCAAGTGCCCGTCAGGGTTTTAGAGGCGTTTCTGGTTACGACGTATGCACAGCACAGATTGCTACACTTGCATGGACATTTTTTAAACCTTCAATTAGCTGTTTTGGCGATGACCTCGCACTGGGGCAAAGTGGTTTGGATGAGAGCCATCAACTCCAAGTCTGAGCTGGTTCTTAGCTGGAAAAGGGTGGAGTGACCACATTCACTTGAATATATTACCCAGAAACCCACAAGGCTGATGGTCTCCGTGTGTGTACATTACCTTAATGAAACTGTACATACATTGTTTACGTGTTTCATCTTCAGTCTTTTATTAAGTGTTTATTGATGTTTCTATCACATTTCTTTCAGCTGTTTTAATTAATCATTCTAATGAGATCAGTGAAGATTTCCTGGACAAGGATGAATGCAGCAAACTGATGGATTAGCAAATTAAAAATTAATAATAAGACCTGTGGAAACACTTCAATCAGTCTCAGTCAATCTGAAAAAACATTGTTTAGCCACCTGTTAAACTTCCAGGCTGATCTTTCCTGCTGTTCTTGGTCTAAACAGTCAACTCGGTGAAGATGAAAATCATCCACCCTGGGTGTATGTTTGAATCAGTAATTTAAAGGATATTTTATAGAACTAAACCCCGACCCCGTGGAAACTGTCCATGTAGCGTGTTCGTGTGGACCGTTACCTTCTGCAGGTGCATGTTCTTGGTGAGCTGCTCCTCCAACATGTGCTGCAGCTTCTTGTTCATCTCCCTCAGATTCTCGTCTCCTGGTTTCACCAGCTCTCTTAGGACCGAACCCAGACCTCCCCGGTCTCCCTGAGAGCCTCCGTGACCTCCGACCGTGCTTCCCGACACATCTGAGCAGAAAAACCGCAATATTCAACAGGGATTTGTTTTTAAAAAAACATGCTGGCCAAACAGCCCGAAGAAATCACGAGAAGCAGTCACAACAGGGAAATAAGGAGATAAGAACAAGGAGATGAAGAGGAGGGTGAGGAGTGGAAACAGGAGGTTTCTGGTTTGTTTGTTCTGGTGTTTTCCTTTACTTCTAACCAAACGTTGCACACAACGTTCTAGTGCTTGAGAAGTAAAAACTGTCCTATTTTTCTGCCTTAACAAAATGATCAGTTAATTTACACACAAAGATTTCTAATAAAAAGCTAAAGAGCCCAAGAATCCATCGCAGGACACACGAACAAGAGCCTGCTCGATAACGGGGATTTGCTCATTGATGTCTTTGCATGCAGGAATGCAGAGGTGATGCTCGCTACCAATCATGGAAACGGACTTTAAAAAATGATTCTAACAGTAAGTAAACACAGTGTGGCTAACATTAGCAGTGCTAGCACCAGCAGGCTCCCTGCCTTTTCTTTTTTCACATGCTTGTTCTGAATGTGGTTACACACTGAATAGTTAGGTCTGTATTTACTCTAGCACAGCGGACACACAGCCATTTATGTTCTACATCAAAATTCTTTCCACGCTGCTAGTTTGCAACACAGATCATGGACGTTATCTACGAGGGCTGTGGTGCAGGACAGACTCTGGGTAGTTACAGGTGGCGTGCATTGATAACAATGACTTTGACCATTTAGTTTTTGGTAGCTGAGTTAGCTAACCCCGTCATCAATCATCAGCAGCTCATGTATTCGGTTTGTTTCTTATCATCACAATAAATCGTTTATACGGTTTACTGGGGTGAATCTGCCATCCCTCCAAAGCCTGTTTCACCCAGATTCTGGCGCTCACAATGTCAGTGAGTCATCATCTCGCCAGGAGCTGCCGAGGAGCCCTCAAGCAAGGCACCGCCCACTCAACTGCTCCTCGTGCTGGAAACTCTGCAGCTGGTTAAACGGACTGCAGCGCGCTCAGTCAGCTTTTCAAGACAAGTTTTAAACAAATGTAAATGAACACTGAATGTAAAGCTGTGAGCGCGAGTGCTTTTCTAACGAGTGCAGTTTGAAATATTCACACACACACAGACAGTCCAGCCTTTAGAGAAGCAGCTCCACTCTCAGTTTTACTGCCCATTAGATTTACCATCATTACTGCGTTAATGGGAGTGGAATGGAGAGACAGAGGAGGGCTAAAGCAGTCAAACATGAAATTGAAAACAGCAGGAGAGAAAGGACAGCGTGAGGCAGCGTGAGGAGGTGGGGAGGGATGGAGGAAAGGTAACTATTTATACAGCACATTTCCCACAGAGTGGTTCAAAGAGTTTTACACTGAGGGGAGCGAGAGGATTAACATGAGAAGCTGCTTTTTGTTTACTTCTGTTTAAAATCCAAACCTGCCACGTTTCGGTCCATCTGCAGTTCCCCGCGGTTTACACTCAGACTGCATGATTGTTCTATTTTACAGCTTTAAGTTGATTTTTCTACCACAGAAATCAAAGCCACAAAAATAAGGCACACAATATCTATCGTATCAGCCTTCTGCAGCCGTGACCAACTTTCTAATTTATTCTAAAGAGCCACATTTACAACACAAGCTGACATCAATCATTTGAAGTGGACCTCTGCACCTCTTACACCTGTGCGGTGAACACTGGTGCTCCTCAGGTGTGTCAAAATCTGGCAAACGGTCCAGGTGTGACCAAACAAAGTGTTTGTGAGGCCAGGAATGATGATCTTGAACATAACTTCAGCCAGGATTTTTTTTTTTTTTTTTTTCCACAAAGAGACGAGGAGGACGATACTTAATTGAAAAATAAATCTGCTGATAGCTGCACAAGTTACTAAAGACACTTCAAACACGGCAGCGTCACCTTTTTAAGATGGCCGAGCTATAAATATAGCAGCGGTGAAACATCAGAGACGGACAAATGTATTTACAGAGAAAGTGAAAATCGCTCAGGCCAACGAGTTTCTCCATCCTAACATCCGTCCAGCACGAACTTCTCTCCGTCGTGTTGCAGTGGAAACTGATCGGTGTGAGCGGCACATTAAAGTGTTAAGCACGTCGGTTTTTTCCACCGCTTGTTCCTGTTTTCTCCAAACACAAAGAGTCCATGTAAACCTGAGTGCAGGTAAGTGAAGCGGCAGATTAAAGTGGTTCTAATTAAGTGTCACTGTCAGATAAACGACGTGCTGAGCTGGCTAACTTTCTGCTGACTGACGCACTTTAAGTACCTCAGAGTTTGTATTAGCACTTTGCACCAGCGACTCTTCTCTCAGTTTTACCACTGAGACGAGGATTATTTCAAAGACATATTAAATAATTGTTTTGTACCTCAGTCTGTTAAATGTTCCAAAACACTAAAAATGAAGATAATCAGCATTTTAAAGAGGATCTTTTTCTTTATTTCTTTGACCTACATCACATTCCTACCTGGTGTTTACTTTACAGATCATAAAGCAGAAAAAGACGCCTGGAGTCGTTTAGCAATGGTGATGTCATAAAGTTTGTGAGGACAGCATTTCCAGCTCCGTTGTTTACAATACTGTAGCAGCAAACAGATTATTGATAGATATCATATCCATTTCCAGCTCCATGTTTTTAGTCTTAGGCTCAACTAAAGTAGCTTTTCATGACTCACAGTTCAAGATGTGATGACCATGTCAGCGTTTAGCTCTCAGTGACAATATACAGACCTAAAATCACCACACCGAGCTTCGAGTACGGCCCACACAGAAGAAAAAGCTGAGATGTTGCTAGCTAGGTCGGGAGCTAACTATTATTAATAATGCTGAGTCACAGAGTCAATATCCACAGCAGTCCTGACACGACATTCATGGCTGTTTCCTCTTTCATCAGCCAGGCAGGAATTGGGACTCAACACCACACCTCCACTTTCTGACCACTCCTGCCCACGCACACGTTTATGACGCCAACATGTTTTTGCTTTTTTTGCTAAAGGAAATGTTCCTGGTCATTTCAGTCTGTAGTTCAAACAAAAACAGAATCACATAACGTAACTAACTACAGTTAAGTTCCAGATGTTTCTGTGAGGAGATGAAATCATTTCTCACCTCTGCGGCTGTCCATCACGTACGTCTCTATGATGGCGCTCTTTCTGCAGATGTCTTCAGCCATCGATGAACAGCTCACCTCCAGATGTTTCACCTGAAACAGACAAAAAACACAATTATTATTCACTGATGTCACCATGTGTTTATATAACAACAAACTATCTTTGTCATCATTAAACCTGAAACAACTTATTAATATTTAAGTGATTAATAAAGTTCTGTTGAATTATCCACTGGCCTCACAGTGCTACTATACAAACTACCTAAATATTAAACAGACATTAATAATGCATCTAAAAATACAAACCTGCATCTAAAAACAGGACAGAGGTTTTACTGTTGACTCGAGGAACAAAGAGAAGCATTAAAACCTCTAAAAGGCACAAGTGAGGCGTTAAATCAGAAAGTTCTGCTTTCTTTGTTAGAGTTTTCCACTCCTGCGTCATGTGCTCAGGAGTTCAGAAACAGGACATACAGTTTGCTTTCCGGTTTAGCCGAAGACTCCTCACCTTCTCCTCCAGCATCCATTTCTCCTGCTGAACCTCAGCGAGCCGCTGGAACAGCTCTCCAACCTCGTCATCGGATAATTCGGCGGGACGTTGAGACTGAGGGCTGCCTCCTCCAGACTGACAGACACACACACAGAGGCTTCAGTTAATGTGAAAGCTCTGCTGCCTTGCTTCACAGCACTTCAGAGCTCATTCCAATCTAGAAGCTCATTATGCAACCAAGAGGGAATTCGTCACATTATTGGACACGTCACAGGGAAGAGTCCTAAAGGATCGGATGAGGTGGAGACTGCCTTATCATTATTTAACAGTTTATTTGTGAAGAAAAAGTACAGAAGCTGTGTCCGATGTACTGCACATGTGTGGAACGCCAGGACTGAAATAACAACACTTTTATAACCACTTTTTTAAGTTGGGTTAAACACACTGGCCAGAACCATCAGGAAAACAGACACAAAGTGTTTGGTAAGGTAACAGACTCATCGCTGTAACTGTTTGTTCTGTGTTTAGTCAAACTCAAAAGCTGATCTGAGGCAGAAAACTCTGGTTTGAATCAACACAGTAGAGTCCTTCTCTGAGATCAAAAGTTTATTTTTTATGCACCTAAAAGAACTAAAATGGAACAAACCAAAACACCTTTCATAACCTGAGTTGATGTACATGACTAGCAGCCACTTAATATTATGACTGCAGTGTGGGCTGAATTTAAGCAGGACTTAACTGCTGCATGGAAAGTCCGCAGTCTTTCCCCAGAATTACACTGGCGGCGTGTCTGTGACGCGTGTTATGTCCTTCACACAGGTTCTAATCCCAACACAAGCATTTCAGAAGCAGTGTGTTTAATCTGTACAGTCTTTTGTTTTTGAAAACTGATCTCTCTTATGCTCGACTTCCTGCCCTCCTCAGGTTGATGTGACTTCTGTGAAAAACAGAATCAGCACGTAATTCTGAAACACACCGAGGAGCATCTGCACGTATCGTCTTCTGTGGGTGTGATTAGTGATGGAGGCACATTCGCTGTATCTCAGAGGTTACAGTGTCTAATGTGCGGCTTCCTGCTGGTACATTCAGGTGTTAATGGCAGGACAGTGAAGCCGAACTACAGACGAAACACTGAAGTTCTGTTTACTGGACCTGTGACGAGTAAAATCTCATCTACGTCCCGTTTCTCTGCCTTTCACAGGCTTGCTAACATGAACATGACCTCAGTCGTGTGTGAGAGGATCAAAATGCTGCCACAGTCTGTTCTGCTTTTACACTTTGGTACAGCAGCTGCTATTACAGTTTGGGTTCAAGATAATAAGCAGGCTTTGTAGTCTCGTGTGTTAAACTCTGCTGAGCCGAACTTTAAAGTTGGATGGAAACAAGTGAAAAAAGTCATCATCATCAGCCCACTGAGATCTATATGTCTGAATGTACACAAAAACATTCAGTTTGCAGTTTCTCATTAAAATTTAAAGTGTGGACCAAAAAGGGTCCTTTGAAGCACGCTGAGGCTTTAACCATCACAGAGGTGTCTGATGGGAAATGTTGCAGCAGCAGGACATTATCAAACCCTCTTTTCTCTCATGTGATGCTGTTGCTAATAACAACTGCATCACCACAGTAAACTGAACTGATGGAGGACTCTGCAGTGTCATGTTTTGACAAAAACACTCATCGACATAGAGTCTGTCAGCTCTATTTACAGTGTTTCTATCAATAGAAACACACACACACACACACACACACACACACACAGATAAATATGGCACCAGGAACTTCAAAGATAAATCAGCTGTAAAACGTAATAAAAGAACAGAAGAGAGGATGACGGGATGTTACAGTTAAATCTGTCTTTCAATACAAGCTGGAGGTCAGAGGTTGTGACCCGACCTGACACAGAGCTACGAGGTGAGGAGCAGAAGCTTGTTTGGCTTTCACTGAAGGCACTAAAAACACTAATTAATCCACTTTTAACATCGCAGTTTTTATCTGTAGAGGTTTCAAACTGTGACTTTTTTCTTACATTTAGTTTTAACACCATGAAAAAAAAGCTTTAATAAATACCACTGTTTACATTTTAATGTGATGAAACAGCACAGCCGGTCAGGGCTATTTTCCATTATTCTACCAAATTATTTTCTGCTTCATTTTCCTAAAACCTGAAGTACTCAAACAAAAAGGAAAAAGTTATAAGAAAGTTCTGAGAGCAGTTCCATAAAAACCAGTTTAAAATCCCACTCTTGGGCATATTCACACAGCTTCCAGCATGGCTGAAGTTTTACATCACATTAACTGAACATTGAGTTGAACCTGGGTCTTCGGCTACAGCTGAGCAGCTTTCCAGTGAAAAGTTCAGTTTCCAAGTTGCACGTTGGTTTGCAGCCATGCAGGAAATGGTCCAGAGGTGAACAAGAAGATGGCCATGAATGTGAAAATGTTTTAATCACACATTTTACTCAGTTTATTATTGTAGAAGGTTTAAAAAAAACCTCAGATGTTAACCTTTTTGTAGGTGTTGCTATGACAACAATGCGCCCTTCCAACGGCATTAGTTTGTAGCTGTAGACACAAAGTAGCACTTCGATTAAACCTTCATCTGAAACTGAGATTTCTTCAACTTTTGCCTGAGGTTTTGTGTAAGCACTCAACCTGTGCTCCAGTAGCTGAACAGCAGAGAGGTCGTATCCAGTAAAGCCTTTAATGATGCGTAAATCTGTCACAAAGTAACATCAGCAAACTGCAGCTGCAGCATTAAAAGGCCCATCAGAAAATGTTCCTTTCAGCGTTTCCTCAATCAGTCGATCTGTGATCCCGCTCACAGCTGAATCCAGAACAGGCCGGGATCTCCACACCCTGAAGAAGATCCAGCTGCTGTTGCTGGTCATGTATGTAGTACTGATGGACTATTTTCAGCATTTTCAGGCTTCCAGCCAGAAAGCCATTCTTTCTTAAGCAGCTGCTGACGGGACACATTCTCAGACGTTCATGTTTGTGTTTGAATTTTGAGATTCGTGATGTTGATGACTTTTTAGCCGTAAACCACCATCAGCACAATCAAAAATAATAAATAATAACGTGGGATATTGAACCACATGAGGTCCAAACACCAGTAAACAGAGAGAACACATGAGTGCATGACAGCCTTTCAAACACATCATGATCAGACAAACTGAAAACCACTGCCTTCTCTGTAAGTTGGAGCTGAGTGTCCTGGCTGGGATAATGTGTACACCAAAGGCTGAAGTGTCACAGACATCAAGCTCGGTGTTTAAGGTGACTACGCGAAGAGCTCCACCCACCTTATTCTGATTGGTCGACTGAGACTCCTTCATCATGTCTTTGTAGGAGAAGGAGGACACAGAGGACGAGTCTCCAGTCTGCTGAGTTCGACTGGGACTGTTGATCTCTGACAGAACTAGCTCCTCCAAACCTGAAAGAACAAGAATTTCACTCTAAGCATCAGGAAATATTCACCTCTTTTAAGCTGCAGTCCACCCCAGACAAACTCTAAATCGCCAGGCTGTTTGACAAAGAAGTTTAATTCAACCGCTGCGTCCCTTTAATACATAGTCTTTTACTTTGAGTCTGTGCAGTCCTCTGAGAAATTAAGAACACTCCATGATCCAGTAGCTTGTAGAAACGCTTTTAGCAGCAAAAACCTAAACCAGCTGTTTTCTATATGACTTCATCAGTCTCTCACATCACTGGGGAGGAATTTTGGCCCACTCAACATTGCTTCAGTTGAGGTTTGTGGGCGTTCATGTACGCACAACTGTCTTAAGGTCCTGACAGAGCATTTTAATCAGGACATTGCAACATCTTGATTCTTTTCTTCTTCAGTGTGCTTAAAGCAGGACACTGTTCAAAGCACAGCAGTAACATAAGGTGTATTTATGGCAATATATTATCCCTTTAGGCAATGGATTGGTGAATATACCTTTTAAGAAGGCATACGTTCTTTGAAAGCAGAAAGCCGTCTCTTTAGGATTGCAAACATCCCTTAAAGGCAGTAAGTTGTCTATTAAAATGTACACTGCCCATTTGAGACTATGACTGTTGTTTGAAAGTGGCAAGTTCCCATTTATAGCAGAAAACTGTCTTTAAAAACACCAAACTGTTTCTGTAAGATACTGGACCACCATGTTAACCATGTGGACAGTCCATTTAAAGACCAATACTATTCCTTTTAGTATATGAACATCATATTAAAGCCTCCTGTTCATATAGGACCTATTTATGGCAATAAAGGCTGTTATTGCTTTCAGAAAGCAAACTGCCCTGTTAAGCTGCTGGACTGTCAAACAATCTTTTAAAAAATGTGGACATCCTCTTAAAGCAGCAAGCCGTTTCTGTAGGAATGCAAACAGCCCTTTAAGGCAGTAAGCTGTCCATTAAAATGTGGGCTGTCCCTGTAAGAGTATCATTGTTACTTAGAAGTAGTAAGTTGTCTGTTTACGGCAATAAAACTGTTTTTTTAAAGCAGCAAGTTGTCCAAGTAAGACAGTAGTGAGAGAACTGTCCCTTTAAAAGACCAAGTCACTCCTTTAAGGATGTCCTTATGAGGCAACTGGCCGACCCTTTAGGCTGTCCCTTTATTGTCCAAGGCAATGAACTGTCTCTATAAGACATCCCACTTTACCATTAAGACTGTGGACTGTCACTTTTAAAGCAGCACGCTGTCCTGTTAAAACGACAAACTGCCCCTTTAAAGCACTGGGCCATCCCTATAAGGCAGGTACTGGGAGAGATGGATAAGTAGGCTACTTTAAAATGTCTGATTCTCAGGTTTGTGCAGAAGAGGCTTTTAAACATTCAGCACTGCTCATAGATTATACATGAAGCTCAGGACTACCCTGCACTGCTCCAACTGAGAGTGTGAGAGAGTGTGTGTGTGTGTGTGTGTGTGTGTGTGTGTGTGTGTGTGTGTGTGTGTGTGTGTGTGTGTGTGTGTGTGTGAGAGAGAGAGAGAGAGAGACAAGAGAGAGTCTGCTAAATAAGCACCAGGGAATAAGAAAATATGCAACAAAAGAATAACATTTAAATAATATTGAGTGGAAAAATTAAAAACTTTCAAAACTCCATGTGATGCAGGTGTGTGCAAGAAATATTTTGGGTGTGTGTGTGTATTTGCTTGTGTTTTGCCAGCAGACGCCAGTGTGTCCAGCTCAGCTCTGGGAACCAGAGCGCTCCATTAAATATTAAGGTTCTGGACTGAGCCAGAACCTCCTGACGCAGGGCTAGCTTGCTGCTTATTATCGGACTGGTCACGTTACAATCACATCTTGGCCTCTCGGGAGACTCACACACACACACAGCCCCAAAACTGCTGTCTCTCCTTCCTGGAGTATTTAAATGGGAGCGCCATCCTGTTCAGGGATTTACATCCTCTACTTCTAAGTTTCAGAGTTCCGTCAGGTTCAGCTTTATGGAGCTCTAAGTGTGCAGCAATCGATAACCTGCAGAAACATGCAGCGATAATGTCTACAGATTACTCGAGAGAGGAACACAGAGTTTCCCATCCAGAGCACATCACACCAGGTGTTTTACAGGACATGAAACTGGTTTTAAAATGCCCAGCTCTTCCAGGATAAGTGGGTCGCCTGCTTTAGACACCGACTGATTGCCATCAGAGCCTCCAGTACTAATGTCTGTGGCCTCCGGCACAGATGCTGATGATCAAGGATGAACTTGTCCTGCATGAGCACAAGCCTCTTGGCTCATTGGTTGGAGGCATGATTGTGACAAGTGTATCATCAAGCAAAAGCTTTGCACCACTGTTACTGAAACAACACCTAATAACTGTCACATAACTTCACGTATGGTGTCAACATGTTTCATGCTTCTCATATACCCTGTGTTTCGTCAGCAGCAGACCTTATCAGCAAACATCAGCATAATCTTGTACATTGTGTCCTGAGGCATCTCTGTGATGACTTTTAGTTTTTTTACTGGAACGTTTTTAACAATTAGAGGCATAAATCAGGACAAACCTACGTAGACTCGTTTTTAAAAAGCTATTATTACAATTTATCAAATCGTCATCAGAAAACTTTTATTTGCACCAAGAGGGCAGTTTTTCCTTTCAAAACATCCCGAGCCTGGAGGCATACAATAATGTTAAAGTCTCCATGTGATGTACATGTGTTACTCCACAGAAGAGTAACCTTTTAAGACTACAGTCTGCTTATTGCACATCTGTTCTGTGAAAAAGGACGATTCTGAGCATAATGTGCACAAGAAAGAGAATCAGTAATGATAGACAGCAGTGCTATGAACAAACAAATATGTATCTCATATCAAGCTCCATAGTTTTACTTGTAAAGTGCACTACAAGGCAGCACAGGAGCACAGTGGTTAGCACTGTCACCTCACTGCCAGCAAGATGCTCCACAGCTACCTTCGGCCTTTCTGTGTGGAGCTTATGCTGAGCACAAAGCTTTATACAACATGTCTCATTCACCCATTCACACACACACATTCATATATCATTTTTCTATGTCCAAGGTCTTTCTGTTTAACTTCCACACTCCAACGAATGCATCAGGAGCAACTGAGCAACTTCAGTATCTTTGGCACACAGATCAGAGCAGCCACGGAGAGAACCACCAACTGAGCCACAGCGACCCCATCATACTGTTTAAGCCAGCTTTACTCTGATTGGCTGTCCCACTAACAGTAACTAGCAGAGCAAATAGGTGGGGCTTCTTTCTGGGTTTGAAAATCCTGACTGGATTGACCAACTCAGCTAATAAGAGGAAACAGATTAAAGGTTTCCAGACTCTGAAGCTGATGTTGCGTCAGTAGGACTGAAGATTGAACAGACAATACCAGCATTTAACTAAACGTAGGGGCATGCAGACGTGTGGATGACATCACAGTGCGGGGTGCGTACAGTACCTGTTCTGGTTTTGCTGTTGGTCAGAATCTCCTGGAGCCTCTCCTGCAGTTTGTCTGCTCGCTTCCTCTCCAGCTGCAGCTGCCGCTTCAAATCCTTCAGCTACACACACACACACACACACACACACACACACACACACACACACGTTTATTTTCTAATTATGATTTTCCATGCACCACTGCTCTCAAATTACTCCGCTAAATATTTTTTCTTTCTCATTGCTATTCAGATTCTCGTCTTGCAGTATCGGTTCATCAGTCTGTGCCTGTCACTCACATAGTCCATCCGTCGCTTTGTCTCTGGTAGCATCAGTCAGATAAACAGTAAACTTACCGCTGCGCTTCCCTTCTTCTCAAGAATCCTCTGACCGTCCACCGTGTCCTTTATCTCCTAAACAGAGAAAGCAGGTCAGAGACATCACTGTCAGTTATTTTGATCGTTCAAGTTCATTTCCAAAGTAAAAACACCAGAAATGTTTTCAGAACTGAGAATTTACTGCTTCCATTTGTCAGACATGATATTTTCTGACTTTTTCAGGGCATTTTATACTATTTAAAAAAAAAAAAAAAAAAGTAGTGCACAATAACCAACATGAACACTTGGGTCCATACTGTAAACGTGCCAGATCTAGCTTAAAACGGACATTTTCATCTGCAGTCACGAGCAGATTGATGAAATTATTAAACAAGAAAAAAAACAAAAAACACATTCAACACACTGAACCATACATGTCAAAATGAAAGCAAGCCATATTGAGCCTGTTGCAGATTTTAAACCTGATCATCAAATCATTTTGGTTCCTAATAAATTTTGGCCCACACATTCTGTGCTGTGATCTGCAGAGCATCGTGCAAACACCTAGCTAAACAGACGCTCGCACCTCCACACAGCATAAAGGGAAGATGACACTAAAGGCCGACACTAAAAGACATAAGCTGGGTGAATAAACAAAGAGAAGTGTAAATAGATTTTGGTGCTTTTTAAACAGGTCCACAGCTCCTGGGTTCAAAGTGACACATTCATAAAGGTTAAAAACCTCGGCCTCAAAGGGACCGTCTCCTTTTATCTCTAGCGTGGGCCGCTGCATCAACCATGTAAAGACCTTTCAGAGGACCTGCTCAAAGCTTTGCTGCAGTGCTGCAGACCACTTCAGCTCTGCTGGGAGAAATCCTAGTGTAGTAAAGGTGATCAGGCTTTTTCCATTAGGACTCCTAAACTGTGGAACAGTCTGCCCCTTCACACTAAAATACTCTTTTAAATCTCTTCTTTAAATTTGCTTTGCTTTGTTCTTGTAGAAGTGTTTCACCCTTTATCATCCAAGTATCATACAGTGATAGACTTGTTTTACAATTCAGAATTTTCTCTCTAGCCCAAAAAAGATGAGCAGTAGTGCTAACATTAAGCGTACCTACTAAAGTCTAAGCAGAACTGATTTTTCTGCCCATGTTCAGACAGCAGTAGGTTGTGAATGCTTTGTGCTACTGTGATCCACCGGACTGATCCCCGAAAAGCTCGCCTTGGAATTTTGTCTCCAGCACAAAGGTTCCAGAGTTACGATGATTTAAAGAGCATTTGAATGACTAATGAGAGGCAGAGACTAATGATTGACAGCTCCTGTGTCTCGCTACAAGTTAATTAAATTAGCGTTTTGGTTGAAGACGGCCAGCGCTCCTTAACTGGAAGCTGTGGGCACCAGCCAACCACTCACACTCACACCTATGGGCCGTTTAGAACCACCAGTTCACCTAACATCACTAACTGTATGTCTTTGGACTGTGAGAGGAAGCTGGAGAACCCAAAGGGAACAGTGCCAATCACCGTCCCACCGTGCTACCTGCTTCTGACAAATTAATAAAACTAATTAATTATCAATTTGAATTTACGAGTATTAATTTATGTCATTCTTGTTTCTCATAGCATTTTACGTGCATATGAAACAGCAGGCATTTGTGTCCATCTTGCACATACAGTGTTTGGTCTCAGCTCGCTGATTCATACTGTAAACATAAACCTTTATTCACAAAAAAATAAAAATCATAAATGTAGTTCCATTTTTATAAAGCTAAAAGCTGCTCGCTGTTCTATCATTACAAACAGTAGGAAAAGGACTATAAGGGACTATTTACAGCGGCGTATTAAACCACATTTGGTCTCGTAGACAGAAGCGTGTGAGTGGATCTGAATTAAAGTTAGCAGTCTTTGGACACTGGAGGAACGAGGTATATCAGCTCTGACACAAAGCTATTACCTGTTTGAGTTTCCCGATGGTGTCCCCGTGTTCCTCCCTCTGCTTCTCCACCTCCACCAGCTGCTGCTTCAGTTTCTCCATCTCTGACTGCTTCTCCTGCAGGACACAAAGAGACAGATCAGGATTTCGTTCAGCAGCTCAAACATTTGGAGGAGAAACGTGGCGAAAAACATTTAAACGAGCTACATTTGCACCTCCAGCGATGCCCCCATGCTCTTAATCCAGCTGACACAGAGATTAATTTGAAAAAGGAAACTGCTTTTAATTCCCTTCTAATCTTCTGCCGCTAATTAATTTGACTAAAATCTACATTAAAAACATCTGCAGGCTGTAGCTGCTCACCTGACAGAGGGAGGGGAAAAATGTCATTCTGGAGGAAAACAACAGCGTCTGTTAATTCCCTGTAACGTCTTACACCTCAATCAACAGCTCACCAAGCAGTGGGAGAGGAGCTCTGAGACTTTGCTGAGATGTATTACATTATTTATTCAAACAAAAATCACAAATAATAATAAAAACTCTAAATTGCAGATTTTAAACTCAGTTTGTAAGAAAAACTTGTTTATTCTTTGCTTTCTTACTTGATGCTACTGTAAATAAAAATGTGCCATTGATGACCTGCCAGCCAGCTGTTCCCTCTTCATTGCAGCACACAGATGTTTTAGACATAAGGGCACTGACACCGTTTTTATACTCTATTTAATAGCATTAGTTATTTTGGAAGATTGAAAACGCTTTCTGAAATACAGAAATTTAAAAGAAGTTCAGCATATGGATAAAAACCCTGAGCCACCTCCACATTACACCTGAAGGAGCTGCTCGACCACAGAGACCCATGGCATGAAGCTCCCGGTGCAAAAGCTTTTGTGCTGATAATAATAATGATAATAATGATGGATTGCATTTATATAGCACTTTTCAAGGCACCCAAAGCGCTTTACAATTCCACTATTCATTCACTCTCACATTCACACACTGGTGGAGGCAGCTACAGTTGTAGCCACAGCTGCCCTGGAGCAGACTGACAGAAGCGAGGCTGCCATATCGCGCCATCGGCCCCTCTGGCCAACACCAGTAGGAGGTAGGGTAAAGTGTCTTGCCCAAAAACACAACAACCAGGACAGAGAGCCCGGGGATCGAACCGGCGACCTTCCGGTTACAGACGCGCTACCCAACCCCTTGAGCCACGGTCGCCCCAACCTGATGTTAAAGCCAGGGGAGGCTTGGAGCTCTACAGCTGCTGAGTCAGCAGAGTGCTGAAGACTCTTCAGCATTTTGGTTGACGGCTCCCGTTGGCAGCTTTCTGTGGTCGGCCACTTTTGAAATAACACAACCGACAGCTGTTCCTGGAACATCTGGGACTGAAGAAACTTCACAAACTGTTTTGTAACAGTGGCATCCTGTTACGGTACCACTCTTAAATTCAGTGGGATCTTAAGAGTGACCCATTCTTTTACAAAAGACTTCATGGCTAGGTATTTGATTTTATACATCTGTAGCAATGGGAATTAAAACACCTGAATTCCAAGCTTAAGAGGTCTGGAACAAGAAATAAGACTTGCATTTAAATATTGCCTGTGTCTCCAGCCTCTATATATTTTTTTTATTTTTTTTGCCTCTATCATTTTTTTATTATAACTGTGTGCATCAGGTTCACGTATTACAAAATATAATTTATAACATCAGAAAAAATGTATTTTCATGCAGACGATTAGATATGGTGAACTGTGTCTACACACAGAACGCTTCAAGCAGTTTGAGTGATTTAAATTTATAAATTCAGGCTGTGCTTTAAGGTTCATGAACAATCAGCTATTTTTTCAGCATGTTCGGATGTAACTGGAGAGAACAAGGTCAACTGATTATTTTTAATTTGCCATTTAACGTTTGGTTTAACACACCTTAGTGCTGATGTTCAGGAATGGAGACAGGAAACGACATGTGACGAAACTCAAACCCCCGACACGTGGAACACCTGCCCGGGACCCGACCTGCCCTCTAATTAGACTTCTTCCATCATTAATTAACTTTTCCTATTAAGTTTCCTCACTCTGGTTTCAGTACCAGCAGATAAAACACACATGCGCACGCAGACAAACTAATCAGTGCAGCGGGTCTCTGAGGAGAGACTTTCTCACAGACGTATACACGATCATCATGGTCATCTTATCTGCTGAAAGGGCTCGTTACTGATAACCAATAATAACGCTCGTCAGTAATGAGCATTTTTATTGGTTATCAGACTCTAATGGTAACCACATATGCAGCTGTAGCCACAATCAGACTGTGTTAATATTTGGGTCTTTACTCCTTTCAGTTAGTCTTCGTGGAGTTCTATACATACACTAAGTGTGTTTACACCCACTGCAGGAACCACAGCAGGTGGCAAGCTCTCTCCTTTTAGTTTTTGGAAATTACATTTAGTGTTTATGGTTTATGTTTGGATTATTTGACCTTGTACGCAGCCTCCCGGCCCATCACATGACCTTACATCAATAACAACAAACATCTGCAATGTTTAAAAATCTCAGCATCTTTTGTCTGTTTAGTGGAACCATTTCATTTACAAAACTCATTTAAGAACCGTGTTAACAGAGCTAATCCAGCGCTTATTAATATTGACAGTGTGTCACAGTGACCAATTACAGCAGCGCGGCCCAAAAAGCGTTCTCCATCCATCCTTGTTTCACAACAGAGATGTCTGTAAACACTGCAAACAAAATCAATCAGCTTCAAGACTGGAAACAAACACCACTGTGTCGAGCGGTAGCCACTCGTCGCACGGTTGCACGCCGTAAACAAAGCCTCGTCTTTGTGCTGTGAGTGCACGACGACGACGGGTCAGTGTGGAAACAAGAATCACGGCGCTGAACAACAAGCTGAACTCCGTCCTGCTGACAGATGGCGTGAAGCATTCAGGGTGTCTGCAGCAGACTGTCAGCGTTCACATGAGCCGCCTCCACTCTGATCGGCTGTTAACACAGCTTAACCTCTCCAAGTTACCATGGAGACAACTACGCTTTAATTAGAAACATTTTCAATTAGAGCGCACACACAAACGTACATGCCTACACGCACTGTGTGCCTGTCTACACACACGCACACAAGTGTTGATATTTATAGGGTTGGCTTCTGAAACGTCTTGTTCTGGACACCGATGCTCTGTCTTCACCTGAGCTGCAGTTTAACAGAAATGATTTAAAACCTCTGTAGAAGCTTCAAAAGTGTAACTGTTAAGAGGTCACAATTACTGAAAAAATAGTCTATGCATTTGTTATTTCTAGGCTCAACTACTGCAATTCCTTATCAGCAGGCCTTTCTAAAAGCTCCCTGAGAGATTTCAGTTGATCAGAAAGGCCACAGTCTGAGTACTGACAGGAACCAGAAAGAGAGATCATATTTCTCCTGCATTAGCTCATCTTTATTGGCTTCCTGTTAGATCCAGAATTTAATTTACAATACTTCTTCTCACATACAAAGTCATGAATGATCAAGCGCCACCATCTCACATCGCATCACTCTCAGACTGCAGCCTTGCCTGTGCTTTGTGGATGGAGGCAGAGCCTTCAGCTGTTCCTGTAGATTTGGGAGACGACATTCTCTCAACTTTTCAGAAACAGGCTTCAAACTTTCCTTTTTGATAAAACTTTTAGTTAGGGCTGGATCAGCTGACCCTCAACCATCCCTTAGTCATGCTCGTGGCCCATGAAACACTTAGCACTTTTCTCCACGCCCTCTTTTCACTCTCCATGGATATTATATCCCACTACTGCATGCCCTTATCTTTTGCCTTTTCTCTCCTGTAGCTTGTATTTTGTTCTCAGCTTTCTATCCCTTTTGTTCCTGTTTTTCCCCCTCACCGCTTGACTGATCATAGTACATGGCTGCCCACCCCTGAGCCTGGTTCTGCGGGGGTTTCATCCTGTTAAAAGGGAGTTCTTCCTTCCCAGGGGCTTGTTTATAGAGGTTGGTCTGATTGATGTGGTCTTCTCTCTTATATTGGAGTTCAGGCTTCTTAATCTAACTAAAGCACCTTGTCATGACTGCTGTTGTGAATTGGAGCTTTACTATATAAATAAGACTGAACTAAAGTGAATTACTATTAAACCAGTTACACATTCTGTATCATTTCATCTCATTCAGAAAGGTAACTGATTCTCTGACAAATTAAATGTGTGCTGATTAGCACGAGTCATTAATTAAACTGCATATGTCTCGCCAGATTATCAATGTTTCATGGAGTCATGGGGACAAAAAAAAAAAATCACAGTGGAAAACCTCACTTGTGGAAACACTACAGAGCACACTAACACATGAAAAATTATGATAATTCCTCTGTCCCAGTGCATGCTGGGAAGCAATCACACAAATCATTGCAGGGTTCTCTGATGCTGCTGTGTGTCTCAGAGAGCAGGTTTAGCTGAGCCCGGCTCTGCAGTTGTGTCTGCATTTCAAACCTCTGAAGCCCGTCAGATCTCTGTGACAGAACAGCAGGTTTGCAACATCACTGTGAAGTGATTGAAGCGACTGTCTTATTACAGGCTGTGCACTAATGCAGGGGGCCAATCACTGCACGTATGCACACAGGAATCCAGTTTAAAACCGTTGCATACATGGTGTGTGTATTCTGGGTCCGTGAGCTGGGATAAATAGCACAATATCTCCTAGAAGAAAACATCCATAATAACTGCTAAGATGGGAAGTTGTATTTTTATAGTTCGCAGGTGTGCAGAATTGATTAGCAGGCAGTTTGGGTTTGATATCATCTCATCCACATTATTGCTCAGCAGTTTAGTCGAGGAGTTCAACTGATTAGATAAAATAAATGCAAATGGAGCAAAATGTTAAACACAGCTCACTGTATTCATTACCTTTCTTGTTACAAATCCTCCATTTGGAGTTTAGAGAGACATGATTATTCCACCAGACAGGCTACAGGAGGAAACGTTATATTATGCAAAGAAACAGTTATGCAGTGAGCTATGATGGAACACAATTTACTGATCATATCCAGAAAAACTGACGCAGAATTGACCGAACACCTGTCAATGGTCTGACGGTTGGATATAAGGAGCTTTTCTTGTCTGTCATTCCAATCGAGTGACTTTTATACATGTATGTAATTCCACCCCGAGACGATCTGTGCTGAACATAACATTTTATAGATGTCGGTTCTTTGAGTGAAGACAGTCTCAGCACCTCTCACCATCTTTTTCCTGAGGCGAAGTAGAGATGGAGGTGAAACTGTCAGAGCTGATTACTGCTGCTGAGTTTAAGTCACTTCTACAGGATCTGTTAATCAATGTTTCTGTGCTCGCTTTAATGTGTGTAATCTCATCAAGTGTGACAGTCATCTCTGTCTGTTGTCTGCTTTTGTTCTTATAACACCGGCTTTCATTCTGTACTCACAGAAAATACATTACTCATCTCAGCGACACCTTTACCTGAGTAAATAAAACAAAATGAAAGTGTGTGTGTGTGTGTGTGTACCTCCAGCTGAAGTTTGTGTTCTTTCCGCAGCTGCTCGATTTCCTCCTGATGTTGCAGAGAGTTCTTCTCTATGTTCTCCTGCTCGCATCAACAGACAGATAAACTACAGTCAGTCACAAACGAACATTTGGAATCAAAAGAACTCAAAATCTGCTCATCTGAGAAGCTAAAAACAGTAAATGTTAGCATTTTCACTTTAAAATAATGATGCAAATCTGATTTCAAAATTAAAATTTAATCAACCAACTTGCTGATTTATCAGAGTGCAGTACATTTTTACTTTATCCATTGAACACAGAGCCAGACATTTTTGGAACCTGCAGCAAATGTTTCATGCTTTGAGACTTCAAAACCTGTGAACTTGACCTTTAAACTACGGAGGATTTGGAGGACGCATTGGTGGAAAAGTACCACTGGTTTATAGGGTGACCAGCCGGCACTCAGCAGATACTGACCTCAGCCTCTTTGAGCCGTCTCTCGAACCATCCTTTGGCTCCCTCCATGGACTGGACCTGACTCAGCAGCTCCTCCACTCGGGGCTGTAAACCCTCCAGCTCCTTCGTCCGAGCCTGAAAACTCACAAAACATATCGTGAACGTGTGTGATAACGACTCTGCTGCTCGTGTTATACGAGACATCTGGAAGACACACATCAGGAGTTTTCTTTTCTCTCCTTACCCACTTTCACCTCCTGTGTGCCTCTTTACCTTTTCATCTCTAAGCTGCTGTCGGATTTCTTCCTCAGAGCGATTCTTGTCTTCATGAAGTCCTCGGAGCTCCTTCTCGTATCGAGCCCTCACTGCGAGAACCTGAATGAGGGGAGGAGAAGACAGAAGAAGAAAATGAGTCGGGGAATACAGAGAAGAGACAAAGGCAAAAAAGATTCACTAAATCTGATGGAAATGTGTGGATTTTCTTTATTTTTGCACAATTTAAAAACTAAAATCCACACAAACAAACAGATGAAAACAGATCGGCAATAATTCAAAGCAAAGAAACTATATAAACATGTAGAGACAGAGAAAAGAGAAACCAAACAAAGAAGACGTGAAAACTGTGATGGATAAAAGCCATTAAAAGCAGCAGATCCGTGAACACTCGCCTCTTTCTCGTGCTGCAGTTTGAGGTCTGACAGCGCCTCCTTGTGGTCAGACTTTTCCTGGTTCAGCTGCATGGCCATCTCATCCAGCATGGCCTTCCTCTTCTCTGCCGTCTGCTCACACACAAACAGGTGTAAGTGTTTTCACTGGCTCAGCTGGTTTGTGTACAGACACCATGTGGCACTCTGTGTGTTGTTGTTGTTTATGTGTGTACCTTCTTAGCCTCATCCAGCTCTCTCAGCAGTCTATCCTTCTCTTGTCCTTCTTCTGTTAACTGCTCCAACAACTTCCTGTTGGCAAAACTCGACTCCTGAAGGACATAAAGTGAGAGAAGCAGAAAACCAAACAGCTGGAGAGTCCTTTATATGTGCAGAATGAGCTGAGATAAAACCCAAAGGTTAAACAAACCACTGACTTTACTGGTTTTATCTACCTGCAGTTGGGAGTTGAGGTCATCTCTCTGAGCCAGCAGATTCTCCTGTTCAGTTCGTCTCTGCTGCAGTTCGGCCGTCAGCGCCTCCTGCTGCTCTCGCAACAGGTTCATTTCCTGCGTCTTCACCGTCTGGATCTACAAACACATTTCAAACACTTTATTTATCTTTACAGTGTTCACTTTTATTCCTGAACAACTCTTTGCAGTACCTGCCCAATTTAAACACGTACATGTACAAGAATGTACTGAACAGATAACAGAAAATATTAGATGGAAAAGAATGACAATGACAGCAGATTAAGATGAAAGCACAGGACAGCAGATGACCACAGGTTAGATTAGGTGTAAGTTGTAGGATTAAATCATTTGGCCCTTTAGGTATAACAATGGCATGAATCCCCTATACACAGATCATTTATCTACATATAGATCCATGTCGGATGTCCATCTCTATAGGTCACCCACATCAGCTGACCCTCTTTTATATCGCTTCAGGCTGTAGGATTACACCCTTTGGAGGAACTCTCTGCATTGCCACTGTGATGGCTGTCTAAGTGGACTCTAGAGTTTGTGCCACTGAACACTTCTGAGTAGCAGCCTACCTGCAATTTTCAGCCACTAGTTCTGATTAAACTCATGGTGATTTCCAAAAATCAGTTTGCTTACTTTAAGGTACTCCAAAACATTCATTTCAGGTTTTTACAAACATAACATGTCCAGTTCAGAGAGCGAACTAGCAGGTATTAGTAAGACCCAAAGCAGTGAATCAGAGAAATAAATATTCATTTCCAGTTTCTTTGACAGCAGTCATGTTCTCATGTTCTAAAGCAGCACAGCTCCACACTAGGAAAGCGCCACACGGCCAGATTATTGTGTGTGTGTGTATGTGTGTGTGTGCGTCTGTGTGTGTCCGTGTGTGTGTGTGTGTATGCCTGCCACCTGTTAAGCAGACATACAGAACAGCAGCTCTGACACAGAGAGCAGTGAACGCTACGATAAAATCAAAAACAGCTGTCGCTGTATCAGCCCCGTCGCGCAGGTCTCAGAGGAAACACAAAAAACATTTTACTACCATGAAAAAAGTTCCTGGGAGAAAAATGTTTTTGGTACTTTCAATAAAATTGTGTTATTTTGATTTCTAGTCATATTCATGTGAAAAGCACAGTAACTGGACTTATTCCAAGTTTAAGTGAGAAAAAAGCAGAGTATAAATCTATACTTTGGGTTTACAGACCACACAAGAATTTGTGTAAGTCAGCAAATGGATTGTTTCGTCTGAGAACAGATGATGAA
Source organism: Oreochromis aureus (assembly GCF_013358895.1). NCBI lineage: Eukaryota > Metazoa > Chordata > Actinopteri > Cichliformes > Cichlidae > Oreochromis > Oreochromis aureus. Next base: position 3,998,009 of record NC_052961.1, read on the forward strand.
GCATTTGGAGCGTCTCCTGAGTTTTTCTAAATTTAAGAACTTATTTAATCCTACAGTGCGTTTTGTATTGGACTTAATGATTTCACTGTCTTAACTGTTTTTTGCAATTTTCAGTTCTAAATCAATCTTCCAGTTTGAGGCTAACATGGAACATCAGAGCACTTTAACTGTCGCTAGGTCATGAAACCATGCTCGTCAGTGTTCAAGACTGTCGTTTACTGGGCTGTCAGTGACAGCATTTGTTCACTGACGGTACAGACATTTATGACCAACAAGTGCACCAACTCAGTCCTGCAGTTTCTTACGGACGTGATGAAAAGTGCCAACGTAAACAGGGATGATGATCATTAGACCTTTTCTTTAGTTTATGATGACACAAACAAAAGTCACAGGACACAAATTATAATTTAAAGTAAATATTTAGCATTGGTATGAATAATCCTGTGAGGTCTATGTCACTGACAATGGCAAAAGGCCCAATCTTTACCTCTGAGGCCCAACAGTAAGCCATCAGAATATGCAATATTTGCTTTGTATTTCTCGAAGTCTTGGGAATTAGGTGGAAAGAACGATATGAATGGATCCAATTCAGGCCAAAGGTCTTACATTTCATCAAATATATATCTTGCTAGACACAAACAAGGAGAGCACGTATGCACCATGGATGTAAACCCTAATGAGCTACAGCTGAGGTTACTGACCTCCTACAGCATCAAACATTTGCACTACATAAATTATAATTAAAGCAGGAACCTGCTGGAAAGCAGGAAAAATTGATCACCATGATCATTTTGAGGAGCTCTAACCAACTAATCTCAGTCACCGTAACCAGTCAGCCACTGGCCTCTCTCTACAAACAACAGGCGAACAGTCTGATTACAGGTTTCACACATTTCAAACAAAAATATTAATTGATTTTGGACTACATATACTGTATGGTCTCCATTAGTCTTCTAAAAGGTTCAGTTCATGATGATTTCAAAAAAATAGTGTTAATATAAAGAATAATTTTATTGTTGGTTTTGTTTTTGTCAAAGAAACAGATCAGATCAACAACAAAAATATTCTACTTGGGCTTCTGTTCAGGACACATTCTACTAAGCACACACAGTCATGTTATTTTATTTTTTAGGTGATCAATCTTTAAAAAAAAGCCTCTAGAAAAGATTCTAGGAATCAAAGTTCATTTCAGGACCTCAATCTAATGCTAAAGTCTACATGAGGAGTCTAGGTCAGGAAATAATTACCTGTTCAAGAGCGCACAGATTAGTCCTCAGAGCACTGTTCTCCTGCAACACGTGTTCCACACTGACATTAAAGACAGCTGCTACAATAAACAAACAGGTTCTAGATAGAGAGGTTCAGTACCACCAACCATCATCAGTAGGGCAGCCCTCATAGATCTATCATCTGCTTGAAATTTGAATTTTGGCTGTGTTTAAGATGAGTCCATTTTTAACAGGTTTACACAAAAGATCTAGTGCCTTTCTAAAGTGTTCCATTGTCACTCGGTGCAGCAGTATGTAGTTTAGTTTTTAAGATTCACATTAGTCCAGAAAACCAAGCTAAGGTTAGGGTCCTAGATGAGGGCTCTACTCTAGTCTAAGATATAAATACCTGGTCAAGCGTGCACAGATCAGTCCCCAGAGCACTGTTCTCCTACAAGATGAGTTACAGTTTGATGTGAGTAAAGTGTTCTGGATAATCCTGTTCAGGGTCGGATTTACAAAACCTCACATGAAATGACATCAATTACAAAAAACAGTAAGTGGTTCAAACTAGTGTTTAGACGTCAGAATTATATAAAACATTAAACTTCTTTTTGATTGGGCTGTCTGTCTTTAACCTTTAACCAGTAAGTAAAGCTATTAAACAGCTGAGGCTGACTGGTGGGAGCATGAGACTGTTTTCCTTGCATTAACACTGCCTGATGCAGTCTTCCATATTATACCTATACACACATATATATGGAACTAGTCATTTACAAGTAATTCTTGTAACAGCAGTTCATTCTAATAAGCAAAATTTCCTCTTTTTTGTAAGAAGCTAATATTTTGTAGATTTTTCTTAACCTTTAAAAAAGCTTCAGCTGCTTGGTTTGCTCGGCTCTGATCTTTAACTACTTGCTTTGTGTTAGCATGGTCCAAGTCCAGGTGCTGCAGAAAATCACAGTAATGTGAATTTATTTTTTCACTCAACACATTTTTGTCATTTCTTTTATCTAAATCAACAACTGGGATCAGGTAACTGTTGTGTGATTAGTAACGGCGTGATGGTCTTTGAGGTATTAATGACTTTTTCCTCATGGGTCAGTGTAACGTTCTTGTCAGTTTCTCTAGTCCACAGTACTGGTACTGTTGATGTACTGTTGGTTTATTACATATTAAAAGCAGCTGGGTTAGTGCTCAGAGATGATGTAATGCTTCTCCGGGGTTCTCCGGGTTTTATGGCAGAGGTGGGACCAAGTCATTGTTTTGTAAGTCTCAAGTCTTTATCGTTAAGTCACAAGTCAAGTCTCAAGTAATGTCAGGCAAGTCAGAGTCGAGTCTCAAGTCACTGGTGTAAAAGTCCGAGTAAAGTCACAAGTCTGAAACTTTGAATTTCAAGTCCTTTCGAGTCTTTAAAAAAAAAAGAAAAAAAAAGGTTGCAGTTATATGCTAAATGTAAATATTAGACCATGTAATTTTTAAATCTGTTTTTCTCAACACATGATGAAATACTGAACTTAGAAAATATACACAAATTGTGAAATTGCACCTCTATACAATGCAGCTCAATTAAACTTAGCTCCAAGAATAATTTTCACTGACACTTCTGAGATAAGCTGCATGTTATTCTTGGATGCGCTTGTAGGACCGGCTTTAAAATCGCATGACAAAAATATCATACACATTAAAAAAAACAGTATCACCAACGTAGCCTGGACAACATTTGCTAGTTAGATGAAGTCAGCTGTCTCATCGTAGCAAAAGAGAAGCACCACCATTCTTTATGCAACTGTCCGATAAAGTTGGAAGTTGTTCCATCTGTCTGTGATTCTCTTCTTGCATGTTTTGCATATTGCATTTCAGTTTTTTGTTGACTACTTCATAGTTTATGTACCTGAAAAAAAATAACTACTCGCAGCATTTTTGAGCGTTTTTTTTTTTTTTTTTTTTAAATCTGGTTAATTTGATTGGCTGTGCTACAGCTCACGCACACATACGTACGGAGTGTGGTTTGAATAAATGAATGAATGAATTGAATTAATGGTGCACACTTTCTATATAATATGCGTGTTAAATTTTAGATTTGGGGTGAAATATCAAGTCTTTTCAAGTAAAACGGGTCAAGTCCAATTCAAGTCCCAGGTGATTGGTGTAAAAGTCCAAGTCAAGTCACAAGTCTTAGAACATTTTTTCAAGTCAAGTCTAAAGTCATAAAATTAATGACTCAAGTCTGACTCGAGTCCAAGTCATGTGACTCGAGTCCACACCTCTGTTTTATGGCCACGAAGTTAGTGAGGTTAACTCTCTCCATGATGTGTAAGGTTTATTACCTGTTCTAGAGCAGCTAGGTTTGTCCTCAGAGCATCGTTCTCCTGCAGGATGTTGTCCACCTGTTCCTGACTGACTGCACTCTGACTGGCTACCTGCAGTGGCACCACACCACCAGCAGGGGGCGTCAGAGGGGAAAAGATAGGATAGGAAAGAAACCAGTAAAGACCAGATAAAGAAAGAGAGAAAAACAAAGGCAAAATAGGAGGTAAACAAAACAAAAAGAACACAAACAAATGTAAGAGTGTAAAGGTAAAGAAATTTTAAATGACAAAGATGACAGAAAGAACAGAGTTGAGGATTAGAGACGGATAAAGCAGTTCAGACACACACTGAAAGAGAAGCACCAGGAAATCCCACTGCCAGAGTGATACTCCAAAACATATTTGTACTTTATCAATTATATTAATGTAAGAAAAAATTATTTGTATTATAGAGCTTTCTCCATCGCACCTTCTCTCATTTCATTTCCTTCATTTTAAAAACCTGTTTTTGGTGAAAATGGATCCTTTTTAAACATTCATATCACTTTGGCAGAGAAACAGCTTCACAGAGAAGTGACAGAACCGAGCAACAGTCAGCTTTAATCAAACTCCTACAACCTTCACACTGTTTCCTCCCTTGTCCCCTTTTCCCTCAACCTTATCCTCATCAATTAAAAAAAAAAAGAAAAAAGAAAATTGTATTCTAACATGTGTGTGAACTCGAATTTGGATGTGGACAAATATCTAAATAAGAGTGCCGTCATGTCTTTATATGTCTTTATATTTACTGCACTCCTGCTGCGCCTGAGACATGGAAATATGTGTGTGTGTGTGTGTGTGTGTGTGTGTGTGTGTGTGTGTGTGTGTGCGTGCGTGTGTGTGTGCGTGCGCATTACCTCGTCTTTCAGTGTGTGCAGAGCCACCTCGTGTTCCTTCTCTTTGCTCTGCAGCTGCTCTCTCAGCTCTGACACCGTCTGAACAAGAAAACACACAAACACAAATGATTGCAGTTTATAAAGTAAAGAGCAAAAGTTCATAACGAAGGCTGAAATGATCGTTACAAAGGAGAAAACAAAACAGAAAGGGACTCTTTCACTATGTTAACAATGACATGTGAAGTGTGCAAACTTTGGAATTAAAAGTTTTGTTTTTTGTTTTTTGGACTCGTACAGGAAATGTGACGTCACTGTTAAATGAAAAACAGTATGTATGTTTTATTAACAGGTGTTTTAATTATTCAGTGTGTCCAACACATTCAGTCTGATTCAGATTCTTCAGCAACACCCAAAGGTGTTCAACAGACGTCAGCCACAGACATGAACTACTTTTCATGCTACAAAGACTGTGATTTTTAAGAGTTTCTGACAATTAAAAAAATAAAAGTCCAAACAATGTAGACATGGTGTGTTCCATACAGGCCTTCTTAAACAAGTCAAAACTTTCATCATTGTGTAATTATCTCAGCAGCACACCGATTCTTTTCTTTGTTAGATAAGACCCAAACGTATTGTTCGGCTTTCACTTCAGACGTAAATGAAGAAAACTAAACAGCAGCAATGTCTGTGGTGTCATTAAAGCTGGGCTAGCTGGTATCTAGCTACAGAGCTATAGCTAGGATAATATAAACACATTAACACAGCCAAGATAAAGGATGAACATTCAAGTTTTCCCCCTTAATAAAAGCTATTGTGGGGGTCCTAGTTGCTCAGAGACAAATGAAATCATATGACAAGAAAAAAAGCACTAAAAGAGGACCAAACGTCAGTCAAGAAAACCTCTGTGATCCATCCACAACACCAGGTTAGTCAGTAATATGCTGCTGCATGGTTTGGATTACTCGTCATCCCTATTCCTGATCCTCAGCTTCATGTCCCCACTGAAATCTTAGTTAGCCTCAGAAGGACTGTTTTCTGTAGAGTTTAGCTATTTGGTGTTTGGCAAACTGTGAGCACATGTAGCACAGTGCTACACATGGAGGGTGCTAATAAAAAGCCAGAGAGGTGGATTATACAAGATACAACATATTACAACACGTCAAACAGACAACAGCCTTAATGAATGTAGTAGGAGTTCAGACGAGGTAGCAGGGTTCATACGTCATCACTTAACCAGCAGATTACAATATTTTGTACTCTTGACACGTCTATGGTGTGCTTTAGCGCCCTCTATGGGCTGTAGTACCCAGAGCTGGTATTAACACAGACTATGTGTTTATGACACCTAGACGATGACAGATGATGGGCTGATACAGTCCATTTTTTAACAATCTGCTCATAAAAAATTAATTTCAGATATAAAGTGCTTTGTTTGTTTTCAGTGGTTAAACTTGCACCACACAACATCGAGCAAGACTTCCTGTGTTTACTTTAGTTTTTTGTAAACTTTTATCGGTGTACATAAATAATTCCAACATGGTTATTTCTGTTGCAGGAAATTACCCTTACTGGGTCAAAAGTATCATAGAAGAGCTGGGGGAATGTACATAGTAATGGACTGGTGCGATTTCTTAGTGAGGTCTAACCTGATTGGCTGCCATGAGGTCCGTCTGTAGTTTCTGGACACGGATATTCATGGCCTTCAGCTCTTCTTCTTTTCTTTGGTTGATCTCATCGATCTTTGTCCTGCGGAGAATCAAAACCACAAAAGGTTGACATTTCCACAACAAACAGCACATTTAAAGAAAAAGGGAAAAAACACAGCACACAGCCTGAACCGTGGGCATCAGAGCCGTCAATACACAGTGGCAGTAAGAGCAGCGGGGTGACGGCAGTCCTGACCTGCTGTCGTTGTACAGAGCCTCCTTTTCTGTCTGCAGACGCTGGAAACTGCAGGAGAACGGAAACATAAGCTTTAGTTTAGTTGCCCAGAACAGATTAACATTATGGTGAATCTGTTATATTCATTTCCAGACCCAGATATATAATTTTTAAATCTTCACCTTTACTCAAGTAGCTTTGATTCACAGTTTAAGACGATCGTTATTCATTTCTTACTTGGCTGGGGTTTTCTCTCTCTCTAGTACTGCAGGGTGTTTTACCTACGATATCAAGCCCCTGAAGCTGATGGCTGTTGTAAAGATTAAGTGAACTGAGCCACGCCTGAAGCAGTTTATACAGCAGTGTTGCTACATTACTGGCCGATAACTGTGTGTCAAAAAGCTGTGAATGTGACTGCGGTGAGGTCATCTCACCTCTCCTGCTTCTTCTTTAGCTTGTCAGACAGCTGCAGGACAAAGAGACGGAAACAGCATTAAAAAGCTGCACCTTTAAAAGCCAATATCAGCTCACTGGGATATTTACTGCAAAATAAATCTCTATTACACAGTTGTTGTGTGTTATCAGCCCTGAGAAGATTTACCTTTGTTATTTCTTCCTGCAGTTTGGTGATTTCAGCCTGTTTGGACGCCTGGAGGCAGACAGAAAGCAAACGTTCAGTCAACTGAGGAGAGAGACAGAGTTTTCGTCCTATACTTACAGCATGCTCAGTGCTCACTTTATAGATCCTCCTCACTTTATTAAGTACACCGGTGTAGGCTAATGTCCAAAGAGTCCAAAAAGTATTGCTTTGAATTACATTTCCGAACTTTTATTAATCAAAGTGAAGTTTGTGCTCCTCTGAATGGATGTCTCGTCTGTTCCTAGACCAAAGACGGTAACTGGAGTCAGAGTTTCGGTTCTTGGAAGTCCGAACACAAAGAAACTCAGTTTGCAGCATCACAATCAGTCTTTCCAAAAACAAACCTTTTGGGATTATGCTGCAGCTCTTTCAGATACATTTGCTCCCATTAACAATTTTACCACCAAGTTGATATGAAAATAAGACCCAGGTTTAAAACTTTAATAACTCTGGGTAAACCGATGACCCTGCAGCAAATATTCACAAATGATTTTCCAAAAGAAATACAGTTCACATGTTAAAGTAATCTTAAATCACATTTGGGTGATGAAAGTGGATTTTGACAGGTGTCATGTGACCAACAGATCCTTCTGTTATCAAAAAGTTTAAGCTGAATATAAACGGAGACAATCTGGAATCCACAATAATCATGAAAGACCTGTGGTGATATAACGTGTGAAAAATCAGGAGAGTGTCAGAGATGTAATCTGAACATCTCAAACGCACTTCTACCATGATGCACTACTACTAAACAGCCAATAGGAAAGCAGCATGACATGAGATGACGTGCTGATGAACTCGACACCAACAAGAAAAAAAACAACAAACAAAAAACAACTCAAATAGCTAGCTAGAAAATCTATCTATATCTAGCTGAAAAAAAAAGCTACATGTTTGGAAATTCAACAAAAAAGAAAATCTAGCTGAGCTGTGGCAGCAGAAACGTGTTTATATGATGCGGAAACAAAGGCTATGAGAAGTGCAGCATCCGTCCAAGCTCAGGGTTCAGGTATCAATCACACAGTCATCATGCACCAAACAGGCTCCGTAAAATCATTTCTAGTGTGGGTGACCCTGACAGAGCTAGCAGCAGTTTTCAAAATCAAAAAGTAAAAACACAAACCTAATTTAGTGACACGTTAACAGCAGACTTGTGACTTTGGCTCAAATTCTCAGCTGTGCCTGCTGGCTGATTTACAATGCACACTGAGACAAGTCTCACAAGCATCTGGGTGAAAAGCTGGACTCAAACAGGGGCACACAGTGTTTTAGCTGTTTTTGTTTAGGACGAACACTCGAGACGTTTTGTCCCCTCCTCAAATTTGTAGTCATTTGTCACACCTGTAATGTTCAACCAATTTAAAGGTCAACAAATCACAATTATCTTCAGGCATGTTTCCCATAAAAAGCCTCAGTGTTTCCATCAGCGGGCGCTGGGTGAACGCTGAGGAAAGGACGCAGTCGTCCGTTAGTCATGCTGACATTTCACCGCTGCTCTCCATCTGCCGTTTATGTTCCTGTCATGAATTAATTAGTTTCCTCTCTCATACACGACATACAGCCGTTTCATCTGCCAACATTTAGGCTTTTTTATTCTCTGGGCTTTTTGGATAAGTGGAAGTTAATTACACAACAGAACAGGCAACATTACACCACAAAGAAGCAGTATGAGAAAGAAGAAGTAGATGTTACTGTAATATTCTATAACCTTGTCTAATACTTAAACGTTATTCCTGTTTATATGGTGTTTACTGCAGAATGGAATCAATTTTTAAATTTGATCCGATGATCTGCTCTGATCGGCCTGGAGATACGATCAATGCGTTCATATGGGGATATTCTCATTTCAGATTGCAGAACCAGAGAAAATACTGAACCAGTCCACATGTGGAGCTTATGGAGTCCAGTAGCAGATGTCCACAGACTGAGACTTCATATTTTTGTGTTGTTTCAAAGCCAAAAACTCAGGAGGAGAGATTTTAAGAGTTCACTCTCAGCTAAATCGATCAAAAACATGTTTGTTTGGCTCAGTGTGGGATGCTATCTAAAATTAGCTCGCTAAGGTATTATCGAACAATAATTATTGAATGTTACTTCAAAGTTATTCCTGGTAAACATGATCCAGTGTACTAATTGAGCCCGCAGTGTTGGAGCAGCCTCCTTGTGTTCTTTAAATGTACTTCTGCTAAACTTCTGTGTTTGGGAAAGTTTTAAACCATCAGCAGAATGTAAAGAAACAACTGATGTGACTTTATCAACAAAGCATCCATGTGCTTCTTAGAAGAAACACAAGTGAAGGTGAACTAACGCTGAGTTATACTTCTGCACATGTCCTACACAAACATTAGACAATAAAACAGGAAACTGTGACCTCACTTTGGTTTGCTCACTTAGATTTTACAGAGTAAAACAGTTCATTTTAAGTAGTTTTAGTTGGAATTTCTTTTCTTGGGAATTTGAAAGCATTACTCTGGGGTAAGATTTAATCACTTTAGACTTTTAATACAGTAAATATATAAAGGAAGTACTCAAAATGTTCAAAATGTACTTGAAATGTTCAAATAATTATAAAAAGTTAATGGTGAACTGGACTTGACTTACTCTGATTTATGTGAGTGCAAATGTGTTTTGTGCATTTGTTGTGTGCATCTGTACCTCCAGAGTGTGGATCTGCTCCTTCAGCAGCCTCTTCTCCTCCTGCTCGGTGTTCAGGGCCATCTCCAGCTCTGGTCCAAAGCAGTGAGTTATTGGACAGAGAGCAGCCGACCAGCCTAGCGCTGCCTGCTTAGCTACAATCTTCTCTACGCTCTTCTCTGACAGGCCTAAAGGGGGCGCCGCACACAGCAGGGGCAGTCCGTTAGGCCAGACACACACTACACCAGCTCCTCACTTTACACGCCGTCTGAGAGGTTGGGTTTTTCGTTTGTTTTTAATCTCTGGAGGAGGCAGACAGAGTCGGAGCCCAGGATTTTCCGGGTGAGCTGCAAAGTCAAACATCACCTGCTGCATCTTGTGAGTTTGCTGAGGTGCGTTCACTGACAGCATGTTTATATGAATTCTGCAGGTTTTCACTTTCAGGTCCCTTTGTTTGTAGAGAGGCGGTGTCATCCGACATTTATCAAAACAGAGAACAGCAGCGCAACATTTCTTCACTTCACTTATATGTTACCAGAAAAATAACCAGTGGTAACTTTGACTCACAGGCTGCTGCAAAATGCAGTTATTTTTTACCATCCATCTTTTCAGTACAATTATCTTACACTAATTAAGTATTGAAATTAATAATCACATGTCCATATTATAAGAAATTCTCGTCACCATAAAGTGCAGCGACTGCAGGAGTGACCGCCAGAAACTAAAATTTTATTTATAACAGGTGGAGTTTGGCTTTGCAGCTCTAACAGGGAATACCTGCTCAAGCAGCCTCAGCTGTTATATCCACATTAAACTCCTGGATTTTCTTTAATTAATCTGCGGCTTCCTAACAGATTTCGTTGTTCTTCCCTGCGTCAGCTTGTAGTGTGTGTCTGCCCTGAGCCAGCTAGCTGCTCTGCACCTATGAAGCCAGCTGTGGGTTCACCTTAAAGAAGCCCAAAACTCAAACTAAAAGACGGCTGTTAAAACACAGCGCGTGTTTGTAAGCCTGACAGATTAAAGCTTTTCCTCAGACCAGTGTGGCGATCAGGTTTTAGACTGTTTTCCTTTCAGCTGCTGGCTTCAGATGATTATTGGTTTATAAAGCTCACTGCACAAAGATGACCTTATAAAAGTCTGAGCTGTCAGATCCATTCACACACAAAATAAAACCCATCTTGATCATCTTTGTGCAGCATGTTGAGAAAGTTAGTTTGCATGTAACGTGTTAATGAGCACAAAAATAAAGACAGCTCAAACGCTAAAACCCACATGTTACACCTAAAACCTCGTGATATTCAGCATTATTCTCCCTGTGCAGATAGAAAATAAGGACCAAATCTATCGACTCAGAGTTCACTGTTGCTTCAAAGACACATCAGTGAATCACACTGCTGTTCAGGCTCCGTCATTACTACAACGACAGGACAAAAAAAACTCAATTAAGTGTTTTTAAGGCCAGTGTGCTCAAAGCTGAGAGGCTCCAACAATTACAAAGTTCAGTAAGACAGATTAAGGTCCTGTTGCACAGGGGCTGCTGACTGCAAGAAAAACCCTGAATAACATCAGAAAATTCTCTCTTTGACTCAAAACTCAATTTGACATCAAAATCCAGTGTTTACGTTTCAAGGTTTATGTTAATTGGAGGCAGAAAGCAAAGCTCAGTGTAACCCACTGTGGAGGATAAATCCTGTCTCTGCATGTGAAGCTCGTACGGTTCATCATTAACAAACAGCATATATTTTAGGTGCTATTTTTCAGGAAGTTACTAATTATCACATGAAAGAACAGGAGTTATTCCTCTGCGTGGAAACGCTGTGTGAGCAAAAGAGCGAACTGTGAACTCACCGTGTAGCTGTTTCTCCGTCTGCCGCAGCTCAGGCTCCGCCTGAAAAACAGACGAGAAAAAAAACACGTAATTATAACAGTGTAGTGTATTATTACATGTGCACACATGAGGGGACAAAATATTAGAAACACTCAGTAAACCCTAACAGTACAGCAGCACTGCATCAGGTGACTCACACTAAAGTTGAAACAAGAGTTCAACTTAAAAAGATTGAAGCACCTTCTTCATCATATCTAAATTATAAACTTGAGTTTTTTGGATTGTTGGTCAAGAATATATTTAATCTGAATGCATCATCTTCGATGGCTGAAAATATCACAAACATGCTGCATCGGCTGTGTCTTTGACTTCCAATCACCTGTTCCAGTCTGTCATTGGATCCTCCTGGCAATGACTCCTCCCCTGTCCCTGTGACATCAGAGACTCCATTGGTACCTGCTGATCCGTCAGCCTCTGTGGTCGCACTCTGGTTGCCCTGAACGGACGCCTGTCTCTGCAGCTCCTTATCAAAGCGTTCCTGCAGGGCTGGAGGAGAATCACAGCTCACATCATTCATTCATTCATTTCATGAAGGACTAACAGGAAACAAGGTTTCCACCGCTGTACTACAAGCCCAGCGGTCACTGCGCCCAGGTTAGCTTCATAACTTTTTATATGAAAATGTATTAAAATATTTAAAAATGGAAATAAATAACCAGACACAATTTATAACTCTAAATCTAAATTATTTGTCACTGTATGCAAACGAAGTCAACCACGAGTCCCTGATGTTTTAAACATGCTGTGATCAACCAGATCAGCAAATAACGTCTGTCTGGCCAATAGGAGCTTCTATCTAAACTTTAATCTAAATAAAGAGCATAAAAATCACACCCACATACCGACAACGTTCCCCAACACACAAAAGTTAACCCTCACAGTGTGAACATTAAGAATTCACAAGTATGATGAACATGTTTTTTGTCCATACCTTCAGTCATCAGTACACAATATACCCAGCTGATTACACACAGTGCTAACACATGTGCTGTTTCTCCATCCGGACAGATTTATACAAGCTCGTCTCATTAGTCTAGTTTCTAGCGTCCTTCTCTGAGTCCTGTTTGGGGTTTTGTTTCATACAACACTTCTCCTTTCAAAATTACTTCATTTCCTCAAAAATCACTAGTCAGTTAAAACTGAGGGCAACGGACAAAAATGACTAATGTTTGCAAATGTCAGCAAATGCTTTACAATAAATTTATAAAAATATAAACCCCTTTTGAGTTTATATTGTAATGTGTCAGGAAGTTTTATGATTGAATGTTTTTAAAATGACGAATCAAAACTGTGAAAATTAATACTAACATGTAGAAAGACAACAGCAGCCTCTGTCTGTCTCCCAAACTGCACAGAATACGAAGCTGTTGGGGCTAAAGGAGCTCTATCCACCCCCAACACCGCTTACTGTGTGTCAAAGTCTTTAAATACACTGCTGCTGATGCAGGAAGAAAGAGAGAGAACATAGGTGGGCGAATATCAGCTCGACACCTGAAGATAAACTGTCAGATCGTGATATTTTACCTTCACTCTTTTCTTTGGCTCTACAAACTCTTTCAGGCCGATTTTTATGTGTAAAAAATATTAAAACTAAACTGTTTTAACTATTAAAATAAAACTGCAGAGATCTACACCTTTTAAACATCACCTCACCCTTCATTTTCTTCTGGAGGGTGGAGTTTTCTGCTTGGAGGCGGAGCAGTTCTCCATCCACGGGGCTGGAAGCAGGGTTAGGTGGGGGGCTGGATGCAGAGGCTGCTCCTCCTTCCTTCTTCAGGCACTGATTCTCCTGCTCCAGCTGCTCGATCTGTGTACACAGCTGGGAAAAAAATGTTATAATGTTAAGACTACAATAATGATATGAAGCTTCTACAGTGTCTGAACTACACACAAACACTCAGACTCACCTTGGAGAGTTCAGCCATCAGTGTGCTGTTCTGTAGTCTGAAATCTTCCTCCTGACTGTGGAGTTTCCCCTGAAGCATCTCGTTCTCACTCAGCAAAGCATCCACCTCCTACACACAGAGAAATAATACACAAAATAATACATTCAGAATAAAAAACTGACTACAGGTTACAGAAACTCCTACTGAGATCACCCACAAAGACAGACAGGCCAAACTTTGATGGAGAAATAAAATACAAGTGATAATAAAGTCCAGTATTTTGACATATTGTTACATCTCTGTCATTTCTTTGCAATTAAACCATCAAAACAGTGGCTGGTAAAAGGATTTCTGTGCCAAACAATGCAACAGAAACATAGTGGAATATGTTGCAGTCAGAGTGAATTAACACTTTCAGTGAAAACACTAAAGTGCCAAAAAGAGAAGACGTCAGAACCAGGTGAGAATAAACACAAACTTTAAAACCACAGTTCAGTCGTACTTCAGTTTTTCTTTAGAACAGAGAAATGACACGCGGCCAAAAGCTAAACTCTTATTTTTCTGATGCACTTCCAGTTCACCTGTTGCCTGACTGACCTTTAAACATTACAGCTTTCACCACAGCAGCAGAGCTTAAACAGCTCCCGTGGATGTGATGGTACAAGAAGATGTGATTACTCGATATTGCTGATGTTTGCACTGCGGTTTGCAGTCTCAGTTACAGAATTAACCTCCAATTAGCAGATTACTGGTGATAAAGAATTAAAGCCCTTTACACATCACCTTCTGTTGCACTTGTCCTGTGTGACTCTGGTTATTAGCTCAGATTAATGTTTCTTTATTGTCTTTGTAAAGTTACAACAACCTGTGAGTGGATGTGAACAAGAACAAAGTCTCCAGTGTTCAACAAACTAAAACTATAAATCTTAGACAAAGATGAGAGAAGGGCTCATTATGTTTCCTGCTTCTCAGGATACAGCTATATACAAAAATGTGAAAAATGTCTTCCTTCAACAATGACAAAATAAGGAACAATTGAAATGACATAATTGAAAAATGTTTACACAAGAAATTCACTGAGGTAACAATTATCACCAAACAACAGCTTACCTGAGCTTTCTTACTCTTACTCAAGGCCTGAAGAGAAGAAAAGCAGAAAAACATTTAATATAAATCAGCAGCATGAATAATAAAAAAAACTGAAGACAAGCTGTATTAGAAAGTAAACCTCCAAATTCAGGTCAGCAGGTTCATTTTTTCCAATCACTCCTCTACAAAAACACTCCACAGTAATAAAGTGTTCGTTACCTTCTGTGCTTTGATAAAATCTCTTTCCAAAACCACATTCTTCTGACGGACGGCATTCAGCTCTGAAATGCACCAGGACGACATTTAATTATAGAAAGCACACGTTTCCTCTTCAATAAAGTTTTACTGCTAACATGGGCCGATCAAATATTTATGCGATGAATAATTTCATGTACGTTAGTTGAAGTGGAGCCTGTACATTGACTGCATTTAAAGCCTGCTTGTATCCATGAATGTCAGGGTTGCGGGTAGATTCCCTCCTGTGTTTCCTCCTATATTTTGCATTTTCATAGACCATCTCATGTTCTGTTATTTTACTCTAGTGAAGGACCCTGCTTGCTTTCATGCTGTCTATGCTGTGATATGTACACACTTATCTGTGTGCAATTTATTCTGTGTGAATATGTACATTTTAAAAAGTGGGACAAATAAAAAATATCATTACTACTATTATTGGGCCATTGCACTTAAAATGCTTCCTGCCTGAGCCCCTCCAAATCAGCTGTTTTATTTTTTAAATAATTATAATATATTTAACAAAGCAACGGAAATTTTTACCTTCATACCATGAATGAATAAATGAATAAATGATTTTGACCCAAAGGAATTGTGGCTAGAAAGAAGACCTTTTATATGCTGTAATTTTTTTTGTCCAGCCATGTAAATGTGTTTTTTAGCTCTGAAATTTTTCATGTGCTGGGAAAATAAGGCCAGAAATTTTTGACCCAACTCTCTGGGCTCTTGAGGGCCTGTTAGTCACGCCACTGATTCATTTTACACAGGACGGCTCTAAGTTAACTACACCAAAATCCTCCTCCGGCCTTACAGTGTTTCCAACTACACATGTTTATTTTATGACTTTTTAAAATCCAGCTAATCCCTGCCCTTTCAAACAAACAAAGATTCATCTATGCAGTCCTGTTTTCCTGGAATAATATGCAGACGGATCTGAAACGGCCGTAAACCGCCCCACAGTTAACAGTTTGCATCAGTCACTTGTAAAACCTGAGACAAAAGCTTCTTGGACAGTGTGTTTTCTCTAAAACTTGCAACAAAATGAGTTTGAAGCAGTTTTGACCTTGATCTTTTATTTTATATTTCATATAATCTCAATGTTGTGTTCTCTCTCATGCACTGTGTGACATTTGCACTTGTCCTCTAATGTCTCTTATAATGTCTGCTGCCCCGTTGGCAAGGTCACTCTTTTAATTTCAGTAAAACCTTCACCCGGACAAAAACTGCCCAGGTGAAGCAGGAAAACTGGTTTTAGGCTAAGGGTCTTCTAATCTGTGTGAATGTGTGTGTGAATGGGTGGATGACTGGATATGTAAAGCGCTTTGGGGTCCTTAGGGACCAGTAAAGCGCTATATAAATACAGGCCATTTACCATTTACCATAATCTGTGTTTTTAAAGATTCTGTTGCTTTAAAGAGCCTCTTGTGTGCTTGTGGTAATTTCAAGTGTTGATGAGATGAAACAGCAGGAACTAGAAGGACAAAGAGTGAAAGGTTTTACCTGCCGTGTTCTTCCTGAGATCATCAGACAGCTGGTAGTTCTGAGTCCGCAGCTCCAACAGCTGGGCCTGCACAAGCGCACACACACACACGCATACACACACACACACACACACACGCATACACACACACGCATACAGACACACACACACACACACACACACACACACACACACACCAGTATTAATTTATGACCAGCTTTACTTAGAAACTGCATGAACCATGTTGTGTTTTTGATTGGCCAGTAGGTATTTGCATCCCTTTTCGAAGGTCAACTGATGATGAGCTTATTTATCTTTTAACATGTAAATAAACTGATTACTGTGCTCCGCACTGTAACAAGCAGCAGCGTGGTGACCAGAGATCACTGAATGTCAGCAAGAGGCAAAATAACCGCTGGTTTATGCACAGGTGGTCCCACCCATCCTCAAAGAGTTAAAAACCTGGGACTCCATATCAGGTTTTAGAGCTGAAGATGCCCCTGAGATGAGAGATGAAATGTCTTCATGAACCAAGAAGTCGTCCAGCTGCCTTCAACTGAAACACTTAACACAAGCATAGTCGGATCCATCCCAGATATCCAGTTTCAAGAGGGCGACAAGAACACCCTGATCTTGAAGCTTTGTAGCAGGACTTCACAAACCAACGGGTGACATCACGGCAGCTACACCCACCCAAAATGCTGTTTATGCTCATTACAGAGCACTCTACTCTCTTGCTTAAATACACTCACTGCTGACACCAAAAAACACAACACTGGCCGTTCAAATGTAAAGTCCAAAACCAGCTGCTGACACTAGTGGCTACCTCCATCTTTTAGAAAGATCTTTCTTCCTAAATATTTCATAAACAGCATGATGTCCTGTAGGGACCCACCTTACTGGCCCAGAGGAGCCTTACAGCTGCATTTAAAGAGCCCTGCACAAATGTTTATGTTTTAAGTACACCTTTCTATTCCTAACTGCATTTATTACAGAATAAAATAATGCGTTTACTACAGTATAATAGCTGTATTAACGGCTTTTTTGTGGTAAATATATTTGAACTCTTCCCTACTGGTGTTTACCATGTCAAGATTCCTGTTCTTATACTTTGTGTAACAACAGAGAACGACTCTATAAGTATATAGTCCTATTAAAGTGGTCAGGGAGGTCAGTGGTTAGTATGTTAACAGGTGTTTGAGCCTCCCGGCCCTGTCTCCGACACAGAGGAGCCCACGGGAGCCTGCCTCGGACCCCGTGACTCTCAGCAGGGCGAGAGTCCCTTGAATGCTAACATGTTAGCCCGCTGTCAGATAGAAATAACGGTTAGCATCAAAAATGCTACGCTGTGCTTTTCTTTACAGAGGGGGAGGCTAAGCTAGGCTAAGTGTTCAACTGAGCTCTCTCGTTGTGTCTGCTTCCTCCCCTTCTTAAGTGTATCGCCCGGAGGCATGTCAAAGCTCGGGCTGCCCGTTACCTTCCTGCCAACGTTAAATGAATAATGTCAGCCGAGCTAGCCGTTCTAACCGCTCCCACCTAGCAACGGCTCACGATTAGCAGACTGTGCTAACGCCCCTGGCAGTGATGCTGCACCGCACAGGTGTTTTTCACCACACTGACACCTACACGTGTGAGAGCCCAGCGACCCAAAAGAACAATCGCTGTAGTTTTTCTCACCTGCATCCGATGGAACTCCTCCTCGGACAGAGCCTGCGACATAGCCATGTTTACCTTCCCTGCTGCTGCGAGCTAGCAGGCTAAGCTAGCGGAGGAGGAGACGCAGCAGCTGACAGAGAGGAGGAGACAGGATGGAGGTTTCACTCTGACGCAGTTTCTGAGAACCGAGCAGCTGACAGAGAGGAGCCGCCATGACAGAGCGCTCACTCTGATGCTGTTTCCGAGAACTGAGGAGAAACCTCAATCACTACGAACTACATTTACTCAAGACCTGCGAATATTTCGAGGTCAGATTTTATATATAACAAAATATATTTATATTTCCATATAAATATCATGAGAGATAACGAAATACGATCTTTGTTATAGATTATGTACTTTTGTTTAACAAGGCCAAATGAGTGGTGCCTTTACAAAATAATTCCAATAAATAAATTTAAAAACCTTTCACTCCCACTTCTCACATGTGAGGACTTGCTGTTCTTTTCTTAAGGCAAAACAAGCACTGCTAAGGTGTCATTTTAGGTTCTGGACAGCTGAAATCAATGTGCAATGGTGAGCCAGGGTCATTTTCATTACTGAATAAATGAATAAAGAAAATATCAGATCCAGAGTAATGGGAATTAGTTGTGTATGTGGCTCTGAGCCACTGGCTCATAATATATTCATGTTTAATTATGTTAATATGGATCAAAATTGTTGAGGAGTGTTCCCAGCACTCACTGAAGAAGGGAAAAGGGAGTCCAACCTTGTTCTTGTAAGGTGTCTGAGTGTATTTGGTGGCTTTTGCTACTATTGTTTTTAGGTGGGGCTGTAGCTCAGGAGGTAGCACAGGCCATAAAGGTTGGTGGTCTGAACCCTGGCATACAAAACATCCTTGTTAGATAGAAAGCACTTAAGGACAGGAAAAGAAAAATGCTTATATGAGTGGATGTGAATGAGGTGTGTTCAGGTAGAACAGAAAAGAGCTGCACAAGATTGCCTCCAGTTTATGTGAGAGTGGTTATTCAACTTTTGAACTACATAAGTTAGATCTCTATCTAGTAACCTTTCTACGCCTGCTCGGCAAAAAGCAGAATTAATCACATGTCCATCACAGTTCAGTGTTTTTAAACACGTGCCTATATCTTTCAGCTTCAGACAAGGCAGTGGTTTTAAATTCCACCTCTGTCAACACTTCTCAATCAAGAAAATCTATCTCTGCACGCTGTCTGGTGAACACACAGGTGAAACAGGTTGCCTGACTGCATATATGGTATGCAGCCTGTGCCAGATTACTCACTAGCTGTGTGCTTCAGGAAGGAAATATATTTCTGTAACACACCAACGCTTTAAAATTCAGTGAAGTAACCAGTTGTAAAGTTTTTGTGATTTCTTTCAAACTGTGCACATACTTCCTTGTTCTCCAGTTCGGACAGAGAGAGAGCGAGAGAGAGGCTCAATTAGCTGGTGTTAAATTATTAACTGACAGACAGAGGCAGAACTGAGACACAGAGGGAAAGAGAGAACTAAGAGGTAGAGGTAGTGCGCGCGCGAGAGAGAGAGAGAGAGAGAGAGAGAGAGGCTTATTTCAATTTCAGTTTTGGCTGATCAGCCTGCAGCCAGGAGAGTAGAGTCAGTGAGGCGCACGAGCTTGGCTCAGGTGTTGGATGTTACTTGACTCGAGATGGACCTGCTGCCCTCGCTGCTGTCCAGACTGAAGACAGTCGATCCCAGGACTGTGGATCAGGAGTACAGTGTGAGTGTTTGTTTTCATTCCTCAGTTTATGGAAAAGCCAGTTTGAGAGCTTTCACATCCTCGAGAATCTGGTCCAACGAAATAAAAGTGCAGTAATAATGCACTGTCAAGTTCAGATGACAATTGAGAACAGCTTGAGTAACTCTGAGGTTGAGCTTGAGGTTAGTTTTTCTCCTATACGTCACATTTTTACGCAATGCACAAACTTCTGTATGTTGTGGACCTTTAACTTCGCTGCTTTTCATCTCTGTCAATGACTTCTTTTATGTGCTGCACTTTCCTGGAAATACCTGCCTCTGTTTTCAACTTTGACCCATCTAATCAAATGAGCTGCAGCCAATAATCAGATAAACTCAGTCACGTGAGGCTGGTGTGTGTAAAACATGCAAAGCTAAATAGGTTGAGTCTAACATGCACACCATATTAGGTTGTTTTCAGACTGGGGATACTCTCATTTTCATGAACGCCATCAGCACTGTACCCTGTTTTTAGTATTAAGCATTAACATTAATACATTAAGAGGGTCCTGAATTCTCTAAGAGCTCCAGCTTTTCCTCCACCTATTCAAAAACCTGCTTTATTAATCCTGCCTGTCTTCATTCAACACAAAGATTTGTGATTTCACTTCAGTTAAGTCTCAAAGACTTCAAACCGGATTTTGACAGGTTGTGCGGGTGTTCCTCAGGGGTCCAATCTCAGTCCATTTCTCTTCAAAGTTTATTTTTAGAATAAACACCTGCAGTCCAGACCAGACAGAAACCAACTGTGCCATCAATTCTGCTTTTACAAACCTCACACGGGTCCAATAGTCCTCTTCATTGTCAGAAAGATTATGACTCGGTCCGTCTTACGTCACACTCCTCTGTGTCACACTTTCAATTACACGGTACTCTTCAGCATGCCATTTAAAATGCAAAGGGTTAAGACGGTGAACATGCTTATCTGAACCCAAAATAAGACCTTTTTCTAATCTGAACCGAGTAACACTGGTGCCTTACCCTGACCAAACAGTAAGTGAAAACAAAAATGACGTCTCTTTTTAATTTTAGTATTTTATTAAGTTTATGTTTAGCCTCAGAGGTGAAACTCAGGCCAGTAAAATACTAAAAATAATTTCCAGTGGATCACAAAAGCCACAGCAACTGTGAGCTATCGGAACATGACAAAGAGACGAGACTCACTTCTGTAGGCGTTTCCAGGTTGACATCTTACCATGATCATACCAACAGACACACTTATGGTAACAGTACCAGCAAGGGTGTGATGGTCCAAACTCTCGTTTGATGTGCCAGATAGACACTGACAGAATATCGACTCATCCTCCTGAAAAAGCTGCAGGAACTAGATTTATATGCAGATGGCCAGTTTGCATATGATTGCAATCAGTCAAATTAGGTATTTTCCAGTGTCCTGGTCCTGGTCCTGCGTCTCTGACCCAGTATTCTGTGCTTGTTTTAGACTTATTACTCATTTCTTTAGAATTAAGAGGTTTTCATGTTCTAGTTTTGTATTAGTTCTCTGTATGTGTCTCCAGCTTAACATTTCCTAGGGCCTTGTAGGTTTGTTATTGATCTTTCTAGTTCTTGGTTCTTGTTTTTTTTATGCAAGTTCCCTTTTGTTCCTTAATCTCTCCCAGTCTCGTCTGCGCCTTGTCATCGGCGTCTCCTGTGGAAGGCACTCCTGTTTCTGTGTTGTTACCCCCTCTCTCTCCCCGGTCATGTCCCCATGTCCGTCTGGTCTCCCAGAGTTCTGTCTCCATCGTTGTCTGGTTTCCCTGTTTGTTCCATCAAGTTTATATAGCCTCTTTTCCATCACTACCTACTTGGATCAACTCGCCAGGGCGAGCTGGATTGACCAGTTTTCCATTACAATCGAGTGCCACGTAATGTGTGTGGTCATTGTCACAGTAATGCAGCCGAGGGTCCTGTGATTGAATTTGTATGGAACACGAACAGTACAACAAAGGTGGATGTCAAGGTGTGGATATACCTGCTGGTCAGTCTTTGGCTTTTCGTCAGACTCGGGGATCAAGGTGTTGTTTTTTGGGGGGTTTGTGGTAAATTCCCTCGTTTGTGGCTTTCAAAAATTTGAACTTGTCTTCCATCTGCATCTTCTGGGTCCACTTTGTGCTCTGTTCATGAATGAACCTGACCCCACTGCACAGTGTCCTTTATCCTGTTGTCTTTCCTAAGTGGCTGCTTGGATAAGAGACTCTTTAAAAACTTTGTGTAATGCCAGCTTCAAAGTCACATAAAATTTATGTCCAGAAACAAATCCAGCGTAATTATAAATTTAAATATCAGGTAACTGATCATTTTCTATTTTACTGTTGAATCAAACAAGGAAGCCTGCTTTTGCTAAAACAAACTGTTGACATTATCCAACCATCTATCATCTTATTTCTCTGTGAAAATCAAACTACATCCTTATTTTATAACATAAAACATGAAGGAAATACATTTTATTTGAGAGAACTGGCTAATTTATTTTACACCAGCAGGACGTACAATAACTCGGACTATAAATGCTTTAATGCTGTGGTCAGTCTGAAAGTCATGTATGTCGAGTGAGCACTGATCTTAAACTGCTCTAACTGTTTTACATTATTTAACATGTCAAAGCCAACCGTCCCGCTGTGGTGGAACAGCAGACGAGTGTCTGAAATATCAATGCTGAGAGATTTCCACCTTTGCTTTGTCTACAGCGCAGCGCGGTATTCGCTAATTAAGATGAGATGTTCTAGACTTCAAACTGATGCTGTCCTCTACTCTCAGGCTCAGTGATCAGAGGAACATCCCAACAATCCTCCCATATTCAGGACGGTGTTGTCCTCTAAACGTGTGTTATTTATCGCCATACATTTAGGTACACATTACAACTCTTAGTCGAAACAATGATCATGGTGACATCGTGTAGCTGTTGCTGCTGAGCTGCAAGGAAACTGCAGCTTTCTGCTAATTTTCTTTAACTGTATTGAAACTTTTTTTAACGTTAGATTAATCAGTGTGAGGCGTATTTCATACTCCAATATTTAAAATGGTCACCCTGCTATTGTTTTCCTGTATCCTAATATCAGAGTACAGTTCACACCTTTAGGTCCTTTTTTCTGCTACTTATTTAATCGGTGTGTGGCTGAGTCACATGGCCTGATTGGGCATTACATCCTGCGTGACTGGATCGAGTGAATAGTGATGTAAATTCACATGGTGCTGCTAAATTAATTATTTTGGGGCACGAAACGTATTTGTGTTCAGGGTAAGAAGCCTGTCACTTTGCTACTTCTGCTCTGCTCACATTTTTCTGAGATGAAATGAATTTAAACTCACAGTGAGGTTAGAAATGAGCAGAAACAACCTGCAGAGTTACTAAAAGCAGAGTTTAGTGTCAACATTACACTGAAACCATTCACCACAAAACACATACACACAAACAGCTGTGTTTTCATGACTTCAGGGGCCATGACACTAACTGATGTTCATTTCCTGGACAGCGAACCTTGGACTACAATAAAAATCCATCACGCTGTGGAATTTTATTCAAACCAAACATGTGAAAATGAAAACTTAAATTAAGTTTAGGTGTTTTCCTTTTTTTCTGCCTTTGAATTACTTCATCACTTATATAAAGTTACAATCTAAACATGGTTCAAATTTATTTTGTCTTCCTTCTATTTCAGAACTTGGTTTCATTTTTAGGCCAATATTCTTAAAATATCCAACATGAGCCAAGACTTATTTTCTGACACACATTTAGCTTAACCCACAGGCCTAGCTTTCTGTTTTTGTAGCTTTCGTAGGTAAAGCTGGTTAAAGCTGTTATTTGTCTCGAAATAGTGTGGTTTTATTTCAGATAATGAAATTTAATGATGCTATTTTAGTCTTTCATGTAACTAAATGACAGCAGCAGAAAACAGGAAGCTACAATTTACACACTCTATACAGACTACCACAATCTTTTTACGAAGAAAAAAACAGTATTTTTCATGTAATATAGCTGTAAATGAAGTGAGCATGCTCTCAATGACAATTAAAATTATTTAAGATTATAATAGGATATCTACTTCACTCTAGTAACCAAGACTGCTGAGTTTGAGTGACACGTTTAATTATTATATTGCAAGGCTGAGTGAGTCTTAGAAAGCCGTTTTCCAAGTATGTTAGCACGGCTTAAAGGGTCAAGAGCAGTAACACAGCTGAGTCTCCAAAGCATCATCCTCCGTGCCTCGTTATAATTTTAACATGTCCAAAAAAAAGAAGGAAAAGAAAAACAGGCTTTTGATTCTAAGAAATGTTGATTCATTTCTTCTGATTTTTCTTCAAAATCAATAAAAAAAACTTTAATAGAACAGTGTGTAACACTGCTCCACAGAACACCAGAAATAATCTTTACCCCGAAGAGAAAGAGAAGTGGGATGCACCGAGTGCTCCAGTGAGCATGATGACACATTCGAGTAGACGAATGTGCTGCTTCTTTAATCAGAACACAGCAGTGCAAACATCATCTATCAGACTTTAACATGATAAACATGTCTACTCCAGTCCGGGGATGGGCCCGTCTGTCTGCAGAGGGCTCAGATGCCAGATGGAGGCGCTGTACAAAGTCTGTGCTACAACTGGTCACTCATGCTTGTGCTGAAAACAAAGAGCTGAAGTGAAAATAGGTGTTTTAAAAACAATGAAAAGTGTCCACTGAAGCTACTGTCTGTGCTTTTTGCACGTTCTCGGTGAACTTCTGTTGCTCTACTCCCTATTCTGGACTACGTGTTAGCCAATCAGCATTGGGCAGATGCATACATCATCTGTTTCTAGCAACACGCAGTCAAGATGTTGAAGGACTGCACAGGAGTGCAACTCTGGTGTGTGAAACCCCCACCGAAACATGTATGTAGATGGATATTTGGATACTTCAGACACAGAAGCTCCACCCACCTGTAGTTCACAACTTCTGTTGAGAGGGGCAACCAACCAGAAGAAAGCTGACTCACAGGGGGAGGAGTTCAAACTGCTCATTTGAGACATGTTTCCAGACTTGTGACATCTGGTTTCAAAACACTAAGAAAGGGTACAGTCTCAATGCTGTTGCCATGGTGACACTGTCCATCTTTTATATACAGTCTATGTGCATAACCATGTGGATTTAAAACATCATCACTTCAATTTCTTTTTATTGAGAATGTCTCCTTGAGCTGTTCAGGAAACATCATGTTAATAAGACCTGTTTTCCCAAAGTTCCTGTGATTTGGAGCGACTCTCCCAAACACTATCATTGAAAACATGATTTCTCTGGAAAAAGAGCCTCAAATAAATACCAAAGTCATTCAAGGAGAGAACTTGTTGTTTATTTGAAGGGGGCTAATCAGGTCGAAACAGAGAGGAAATGTCCTGAGTTTCAGTTTGGCCACGGCAGCAGCCTTTTTTGGTTTCAGCATCAAACTGAAAACAACCTGCTTCTAAAATAAAACCACCTTCACGTGACAAACAGCCTCAAGCTCATTTGAAATGCTGAGTAGCCTACTGTTTGTCACGCATTACAAGATTTTAATTTCCTGCTCTAAAAACCTGTCAGAGCATATGAAACTCTGAGGGACTTTCTAATTTGACAGAGACACACCCTTGTTTTAGCCGTGCACACAAAGGCTGCTTGGCATTTCTTGTGCTTTTTATAATTTTTTTTTTCTGGCTGTTTGTTTTAAGGCGAGCTGCCAGGTTGGTTTTTTGTTCCTGTGTGGCAGCAGAGGTTGGTTAGTCAATAATCCTGCTTCCTCATTCTGTCCCTCAGGTCGGTTTATGATTAACCCGCCACAGCAGCTTCCTTGTTGTTGTTCCTGAAATGACTCATCCAGTGAAAGTGCTGAGGGACACACCACTGTTCCTCACACTGATCTCAGGTTCAGCTTTAGATTACAGTAAGTGTGTGGTGTTTGCTTACTGGTGCAGGACATGCCGATGTAAGGTTTAATAAGGCAACAAGTGAGATTTGGAACGAGTGGAACAGGCACCTGTTTGTGGTGCCTTTGCACTTCTGTTTCACTGCAGTTCAGCATCACTACATGATTATTATCCTTATTAGTCAGAGATTGTCTTCAAGTGTTGAAACAAGCAATGTAAGACCATAGCCTGTATATAAAAGAAGCCTGAAGTAACTGTGATGTCACTGTTTGCTGTCATTATTATTTAAACATAGAAAGCCATAAAACGATAATGGTGCAGAAACGCCTACAATAAAGCAATAAATTCTAAAAAATATGCAAAATGACATCATGTGAAAAACAATTTTCACAGTACATAAGTTATCGTTAGTCTCTCATATCCTTGTGGGGAACCTAAGACCTGTTTATGCACAGGTGTCTGACAGTCCCACCACAGCCTTTCAATCATGTCGAGGTCTGGATGTAGAGATTTGCAGCTGTCCTCAGGATCATTGTCCGAGCACAGCTAAGTAACCCAAAGTTTTAGCAGTTAGACAAATGTCTTCACTTTTATCGCTGAAATTATCCAAAATATAGAGGAGTTCAAGGTTGATGACTGCAGGGTGCCCAGATCCTGTGGCTGCAAAACGAAACCTAACCAACCCATCCACCGCTGTGGTTAACAGCTGGTGCGAGGTGTTTGTGCCAATACGCTGTGTTTGGTTTTCTCCACTTGTGGCATTTTGCATGAGAGCCAGAAATCTCCACTTTTGTCTCGTCTGTCCACAGGACGCCCAGAAGACATGTGGTTTGTTCAGATGTTACTTTGCAAACCTAATCCATCATTTAGATTTCTGTAGGAAAGGAGTAACTTGCGATGTAATCGGAAACTCCTTTTAATCTTAACCTTTCACATAACCTGATGTGCACCAGTGAACTGTCATTTTGCATCAGGTGGACACAATGGTGGGGACAGTTGCGGTCTAGGGTTGAGAGGTTTCTGGTTAAACTGTAAGTTTGGAACTAGATTTCCTGCAGAAGCCATGCCATGTTCTTTTTAGAGAGAAGAGGCATCGTGCTACCAACCCTTCTTTGTTCAGTCTTTTTCTGATTGTAGCGTCATCGTGTCATTAACACACCTGAATGCTCCGGAACAGCAAACTGCCAAAGCGTCTGCTTTTACAGAGGTGCTCGCATGCTGAACCTTGCTGCTACTGCGCCTCTTATTTTCCACTGAGGCTTGATTTTTCACAGGATGGTTAAAGATGTGGTCTCTTGAGGTAAAACGCCTGCAGTCAGATTGCTCCATGTCTGCTTCACGGAATTTAAATGGATTTAAATGAATGCTTGTTTGTCCCACTGGTGTGGGTTATACTAATGAAACGATTTAAAACAATTTAATCCGAGTGTGTGAAACTGACATATACAAAAACAAGTAAGATGCCACAAAGTATCACCAAGAAGGACTTTATTTAAATGGTAAATAAAATGGAAATGATTAAATCTGAGGCTGCTTTTCCAAACATGCAAGATTCAAAGCGTTTATTGTCATGTGTGCAAAGAAAAAGCATGTCTCTGCTTCTCTGCTGTCCACACACAGATGCCAGTTAATATGTACAAATAGATAAAATACAAATAGCATGAATAAATAAATGGAGACAAAAAAAGACAAAAATGAAGTATTAAATAGATTTATGTGCAAAAGAGCTATGAGCTTAATATGCTGGTTTGATATGTGAGATGACCTGATGTGCAGAAATTATTATTACTGTTAAAATAGGTCAGCTGTTCAAGAGTCTGATAGCAGTGGGGAAGAAGGAGTTGTTGAGTTGAGATGTTCTGGATTTCACACTTCTGAACATCCGTCTCGAGGGTAGAAGTGTGAACAGTCTGTGTTGGGGGTGTGTGGGGTCTTTGAGGATGGAGGCAGCTCTCCTCTGGACTCTGTGATGGTAGATGGTCTGCAGAGAGGGCGATTGTTATCACTCTCTGCAGGCGTTTGCGGTCCATAGCAGTAGTGCTGCTGTACCATGCAGTGACGCAGCTGCTCAGTATGCTCTCCACAATGCAGTTGTAGAAGCTGCTGAGGATCTTGGTCGACCAAATTTCCTCAGCCTCCTCAGAAAATACAGCTGCTGCTGAGGCTTCTTGACCAGCTGTGTGGTGTTCAGTGTCCAGGTGAGGTCCTCAGTGATGTGGACGCCCAGATACCTAAAGCTGCTCACCCTCTCCACTTCAAGCCCCCGAATAAACAGCGGCTGGTGAGGCCTCCTCTTCTTCCTTGTGTCCACTATCATCTTTTGTCTTATCAGTGTTGAGGGTGAGGTTGTTGTCCTCACACCAGCCACTTCTCTCCTATAAGCCGCTTCGTCCCCTCCAGTGATGCGACCGATCACTGCAGTGTGGTCCACGAACTTCAGTCCTCCCTGTTAGAGGCAACACGGTCGTGTGTGTGTGTGTGTGTGTGTGTGTGTGTGTGTGTGTGTGTGTATATTTTATGTTATTTACACAATAAATAAATGCATGTGCAAATAGACCTCTAACTAAAGTTTTTAAATACATGGAGCAAAAAGCATCATATTTGTCCCTGAAATAAACATGAATGAATTGAATGTTCATTTCTTTGTGACCTGTGTGTGTGCAGGTCTACAGCACATTAACCTGTGTGGTGTTGTTGTTGTGTCTTGTGACAGATGGTGCGTTCACGGTCTTTGGGGTTTAAGAAGGAGCTGGGCTTGACGTCTGAGGCTGGAGCTCTGAAGGAAAACATCAAGAAGAACAGATATAAAGACATCCTGCCATGTATGTCCTCACTCCTCTCAGCCTTTCTCTCATTCGTACCTCCATCCTCTTTCCTTCGTTTCCCTCTCCCGTAAGGATTAGCTTATTTTCAAGTTGCAAACGAGCTGAACAGCGAAGGAGGAAAACATTTTATTAAGAGACCCAAAGCTTTGTTTTGCATCTCTGGAAACTTTCATGAAATCTTTCAATTGCCGTACGTTTTTCTGTGGTTGTTGTGGGTCCCTGTGGCTGTTCTGTAGCCTGACTGCTTGTATAGATACACAGGTGAACAAACTGCTTTACAAAATCAGCTTGGACTCAGCAGAGACTGGTCGAATATTTCTGAAGATTAGTTATAGTGAAACCTGCTTTAATGGCCTCAAATACCTGTCCTTTAAGTAAGTGTGTGTGTGTGTGTGTGTGTGTGTGTGTGTAGATGACCAGTCTCGGGTGGAGCTCTCTCTGCCGACCGCAGACTCCACCTCTGATTACATCAACGCCAGCTTCATCAAGGTAAACGCTGTCTGCCTTCACACAAATCAAAGTTTTTCCTCTAAATGTGAAAACATCACCTGGTGCAGCACAGTTTGAGGCACCTTACATGTTTCTGTATTATATTAGGCATGTTCTTCTTCTAACTCCACAACTGTCAACCAATCAAATTTATGTCACACTGCCTTCAGTTTGCTGTGTTAAATGATTCGTGCTTGTCTGTTTCTGCTGGGGTTGTAATGCTGCTATTTGTCCTGCAGGGGGCGGCAGGAGACTGCAAGTACATTGCCTGTCAGGGGCCCCTCAGCTCCACTGTGACTGATTTCTGGAGGATGATCTGGCAGTACAACGTCAAGGTCAAACACACAACGCAAACCATTCGCATTCAGTTAATATCCAGGAATTAGTCTGAGCTGCAAATGGTGTTTATAAATTTTTGTTTAATCACTAAAGCGGACGCTTCTTTTTCTTATTATTCTTCCTAAAGCTTCAGCTTCAGGTTTCGGTATGATGTCACAAAGAGCAGGTCTTATACTGTTCGGCCCTGCTGCTTACGAGGGGCAGCCAATCAGAACAAAAAGCTGGCTTAAAAGGCAGCTGCTCCAAGATGCATGATGAGACAAACAAGGCTTGTACTGAAATGTAAATCAACCAAAGCCACTCTGGCAGAAACACTAGATTGTTTTTTTTAAGGCTTCCACTGTTGCATTCAAGGGGAAATGTTTTTACAGATTTTATATGCTCAGATCTTTGGATTCCAAACAGATGAAGCATGATGTTTTGGCTCGCGCTAAACTTCACATTAGTAAGCAGCGCTGAAACAGTCTGCCAGTTCTTTCAGATCCAGCATCCCAAATGTGTCGTGATGTGATTGGCTGCTTCTAATCCAACCAGACGGTGCAGTAAAATGCTGCTTACACAGGAATGCACGACTAGTAACCAGTTAAACTCTCTCCTTCTTATTTAATGTTCTTCTGATGGCTGCTGATGGTGGCTGAGTAAATATTAGACTGCAAACATCCAAAATATGGATCCAGAAAGGCCCAAATAAATGTATTTCCAATGATAAACAAAAACAGTGACTGAAAGTACGGACTGCTAGTTTAAACTAAGGATTGTCTGGACCATGTGAAGCATGTGTCGAAGTCTAGACTCGAACATGGGAGGTCAGAAGCTGTCTTCCTGGTTCAGTCATACCCTGAAGGTAGCCTGGATTAGCAGGTTTATAAATTTCCTGCATTTTATTTGCATGTCTCTACATTTCTAAGTAAATGGGGCGATTGTGGCTCAAAAGTCGGCAGTTCGTCTTGTAATCGGAAGGTTGCCGGTTCGAGCCCCGGCTCCGACAGTCTCGGCTGTTGTGTCCGTGGGCAAGACACTTCACCTGTTGCCTACTGGTGGTGCCAGTGTCCGGCAGCCTCGCCTCTGTCAGTGCGTCCCAGGGTGGCTGTGGCTACAATGTAGCTTGCCATCACCAGTGTGTGAATGACTGAATGTAGTGTAAAGCGTTTTGGGGTCCATAGGGACTAAGTAAAGCACTATACAAATACAGGCTATTTACCATTTACCAAATAATTAATGTAGCTGCTTTTCTTTTTCTTTGATGTCATGTTCATCATATTTGTTGAAATCTGGAGAACTTGAGATTTCCAGTGTCCTGAAATTTCCCCTCTTTCCACGTGAACTCAGCCCACGATTACAAAAGCCAGATTTTAGAAATGTGTCCTAAAATGTGTGCCAGAGGAAAAAAACGCACACGTGTGCACACACACACACACACACACACACACACACACACACACACACACACACACACACACACACGCAGCTGTGCTCTTTTCAGCTTCTGAGGTTGTTCATGCCAGACTCAGAGACACTGGTTAAGCTGAAGTCGGTGCATCCCTGAGGCACAGGGAGGTGTTTTCTTCATCAGATCAGCAGCTTCTCCTCAGGAGGTTCTGACTAACATCTGACTCTGTGTTTCAGGTGATAGTCATGGCCTGCAGAGAGATAGAGATGGGAAAGGTAAGCTCCTTTTTTGCCCTTTGACCTCTTTGTTGGCTCAGACCTTTGACTTCAGATTTTAAAAACTTTTCTCTTTTACTTTTTTTTCTTTAACCTCTCAAACCACAAAGCTTTTGAGTAAATATAAAGTAAATATGCAAATATATAACTGCCCAAATATCACTGCATTAGTGACTGAAGTGTGGTATAGTCTTACCTGAGTAATAAAAGGGAATCCTATACTTCATATGCATGCATCACTTATTGTACATGCGAAACAGCTGCGTGCAACCAGAAATAATAAAAACAGAATTAAAGGTTCGTGTTCTCTCTTAACTAACAAGTCTGTATTTTCCTTTGCAGAGAAAGTGTGAGTGTTACTGGGCTGCAGCTCACCAGTCGGCTTCATTTGGACCATTTACTGTCAGCAATGTAAGAACAAACAGGCTGATAATAAATCTGATTAACACAGAGCATACAGCACAGTTCACCTCCTCATTATCGATGTAAACGGTCCAGACTGTATTTAGAGTCTTTTTATTAAATACAAATCCAGAATAAGTGATTCTGACGTGTTGTTCCTGTGTGTCTCCAGCAGGAGGAGACACATCCCAATGAAGATATAGTGGTGAGAAATCTGACCGTCACATTCCAGCAGGTAGGAAGTTTTCACATCAGCGAGTGGTTTCAAAAAGCTACGCTGGGACGGGTTAACAAGAAGTTTGGACTTTAATACGGAGCCCCTCTGATGACATGGTCCAAAAAATAAATAAATTGTGGCCACAAAATACTACTTCGTGCCCTCGAAATACTTATTTGTGGCCACGGAATACTATTTCAAGGGCACGAAATAGGTATAATGTGCGCACGAAATGCTAATTTGTGGGCACGAATTGGGTATAATGTGGCAACGAAATAGATAACTTGCGCAAATCATATTGATACAATTCCTGGACAGCTGCGTAGAGACATAAGCATAAGAGTAGGCTAAACCTATACACCATGGACAGAGACAGTATGATTGAGTTTTATTTTAGGCTGGGAATGAGCTACAAATACATTTTGAAAAGCCTGGCAATGCAAGGAACCATTATTACGGAGAGACATTTAAACAGGATATTGAGAGCCCAGTTGCTTTACAGACTTAAGTATGACCTGGACGCTGGGATAGATTTTATTGTCAACCAACTGCAAAGGCCGGGGAAGGATCACGGTTATCGGTCAAGTGTTTCGTGCCCACAAATTAGCATTTCGTGCGCACGTCATACCTATTTCGTGCCCTCGAAATAGTATTTCGTGGCCACAAATAAGTATTTCGAGGGCACGAAGTAGTATTTTGTGGCCACAATTTATTTATTTTTTGGACCATGTCATCAGAGGGGCTCCGTACTTTAAGAAGCAGAATGCCATCATTTTATTGGCCATAGTTCAAAGACAACATCTTTCATCACGCCTTCTTTTAACAAAGCTGTGTTTGGAAACCATGATCTTTAAAATCCAAACTTTTTCCTTCACCTGCTCAGCAGCTGTTTGGTCTCCTTTTTGTTTCATAATTTGTGTTTTCAATGGGCGGGATATCTGGAAAGGCCACTTAAGCTCCCAAATATTTCAATACAGAGCCATCCTGTTGGAACAAACCGGTTTAGACAAGCAGCCTCCGGTGGACACAGTGACCACGAGACGTTTTCCTTTTGACGAGATGTTTCTGCTTTAGTCTTAATTTAAGAGGCAGCGGTGTTTCTAGTTTATGGGTGAATACACGTTTGAGTTTTATTTGTGGATACAGTCATGTGCTATCTTCTGTGAAGATACAGCTCCCGATTCCCTGCAGTGATTTGTTATTATTATTTATTATTATTATTCGATACAGAACCGAGTCTGTTTCTAATGCACAGCCTGAAGGTCCAGCTGTGTTTTGCCGTCGGGTCCCTCACACAGAGTCACACACAGTGATTCCTCCAAATGTTCTTTTAACGATATTGTGTAATGTCGATGATGAAATCCTCAAAACATTTCTTCTTTTTTAAATTTTGTTTTACAAACATTTTCCAGGTTTTTCTGGGCCATCAAAACCTTGATGAAATCATTCCTGGAATCAAATCCAACAATGATCTCAATTTCACCCGTTTTTTTGTTTGTTTGTACCATTTTCAGTTAAACAGAGAATGATTTCATTTTTGTTGCATTTTGTTTTTAATTCTTAAGCTTCTTTGGAAACTGACCTTTTGAATAATTTAAAGCATCGTTTTGAACGCTAATATCAATGACTTGACCTTCTCAGTTTTAAAATAATTTGTTTTCTCCTCCTCCTCCTCCTCCTCCTCCTCCTCCTCCAGGCCAGCCGGTCAGTGATTCAGTATCAGTTCCTTTCGTGGCCGGATCATGACGTTCCCTACGAGAGTGCTGGAGTCCTGGACATGCTGGAGAGAACCAGGAGCAGCCATGGAGCCAACGTCTCACCTCTGCTGATACATTGCAGGTACACACACACACACACACACACACACAAACGGCTGTTAATGCCTCATCATTACTGCAGCTTGTTTGTGAAAGCGGTGCAGATCGCAGGTCAGATGGTCATTAACATTCAGCAGGATAGATCACACATATGGCAGCTTATCTCACACACACACACACACGCGTGCACCAATACACACGCACTCACACACACGTGCAAACACATGCCCACACATCGAAAGCAGGAGGCTGTGAATATGCAGCAGGTAACACCTGCTAACGATGGCACAGTTAACATGCACGCTGCATCTGTTGCTCTGTGTGTGTGTGTGTGTGTGTGTGTGTTACAGCGCAGGCTGTGGGAGGACAGGAGTCATCTGTGCTCTAGACTACATCCATGACCTGCTGGTTACCAAGGTAACACATGATAACACATCACATGGCCTCAGTACTGGTCCGCCGTGTGGCTGCTGAACGTCTGAATCTGACGTGTCCTGAATCTTTCTGTTCTCTTTTGTCATGTTTTCACTTTTTTAAATACATATTTTACCCTTTTTAAAGATTTTAAATGGTTTTCTTTTAGTAACCTAAGAGCCTGTAATAAATGGAGTTTGATCAGAAGATACAAACTTTTCAGATTTAGAAGCCTGAGTTGAGCTAATATCAATGTGTTTAAAAGCTTCCTGATGTGATGAGTAAAACTTTTACTCACCTTAAAGTGACTAAAAACCAGAAGATGAGGCCAAATGAAAGCACATGGTCTGTTTTACAGCAGATCAGGCATGTCAGATGTAACGTGTGAATGTGGCAGCCTCTCTGTGTGTGGATCATTCAGACTCTGTGTTTTGGGGCGGCTCTTCAGTGTTTGTGTTTGCTCGCTCTGCAGAAGATCACGTCGGACTTCAGCATCTTGAACATCGTCCTGGAGCTCAGGACACAGAGACCCTCAACAGTGCAAACTAAAGTAGGTGCTTTGAGTGAGTGTGAGAGTTTAGGAGTTATTTAATCCCCAGAAACAGGACTTAAAGAAGATCAGCTGTTTTTTAACAGCAGGGGAGTCAGTTTCACATTTTAATGGTATTGGGTTAAAATGTTGTGACATCATTTTATCTCAGAACTCAACGGCTGCTATGACACACAGCATCTTCAGCTCTATAACTCTTAAACTTTAACTTTTTAATCTAAAAATTCAAAATTTTTAATTGTTATTTATTTATTTATTATTTCATGAATTTTTCTCTCCGGGTACTCGGGCTTCCCCCCACAGTCCAAAGACAGGCGCTTAGTAGGGTTGGGTTAATTGGTGATTCTAAATTGTGGATAGGTGTGAATGTTTCTGTGTGTCCTTGTGTTAGCCCTGTGTCAGAGTGGTGACCTCTCCAGGCTCTACCCCGCCTCTCGCCCGATGGTAGCTGGGATAGGAATGGATGGAGGGAGTGGATGGATGGATGTACACTGATCAGGCATTGCATCATGAAAACATTCCTGAACCATTTTTACCCCTCACCCGTAATAGGCTGATGGGGTATTGTCGTTGGTGTGCAGCGTGGACACCTTAGTTTGTGAACCTCAAGGTCAGGTTCACGTTCTATGAAAACCTCATGAATGCAACAACTTGAAAACAAGGCAATGAAGGTTTTTGAAATTGATGATTGGATCTGCAACAGGGCGCATTGTCCTGCTGAAAGAGGCCACAGCCATCAGGGAGCACAGTTTCTGCAACAATGCTTGGGTAGTTGGTACATGTCAAAGTAACATCCACGTGGATGGCAGGACCCAAGGTTTCCCAGCAGAACACCATCCAAACCAACACACTGTTTCCACCAGCTTAGCTGCCTCCCCGGTAAGCGATGTAGGCAGCCAACCATCCACCATGATGTCAAAGAAAACATATTCATCAGACCGGGCCACCTTTTTCCATTGCTCCATGGTCTAGTTCTGATGGTCATGTTCCTACTCTTGAACACGGGTCAGCACGGGCACCCTGACGGGTCTCTAGCTATACAGAACCAGCATTAGCTTCTTCAGCAATCTGAGCTACAGTAGTTGTGTCGGATCGAACCACCCGGGTCAGCCTGCGCTACCGACGTGCATCAGTGAGCCTTGCCCGTCCATGACCCTGTCACAGGTTCAACACTGTTCCTTCCTTGGACCACTTTGGATTGACCACTGCAGACCGGGGCCACCCCGCAAGAGCTGCATTTTTGGAGATGCTCTGACCCAGTTGTCTAACCATCACACCATCTTACACTGCTGGCCCATCTTTCCTCCTTCTAACACGTCAACTTTGAGGACAAAATGTTAGGCTGAGCCCACCCAGTAACAGGTGCCATGATGAAGAGATAATCAGTGTTCTTCACGTCACCTGTCAGCAGTCAAAATGTTACATCTGGTTGGTGTATATTTATGGAGAAAGTTTGCCTCTTTTCCTCGTACTTTAGATTTCTGTAATGGAAACATTTTATTCCCTACTTTGTGACTTTTAGCTCAAAATGTATTGTATTGCACAGTATTGCACAGTGTCAGAATTACAGTGGTTTTATTTCTGCATTTATGGCTGGTCTCGTTTTCCGATCCCAGCGCGGTCAGCTTCCATCAGTCTTCCACGCTGAGAGGAAACCTTTCTTCCTTTGGTCTTCACAGGATCAGTTCCAGTTCATCTACACAGCTGCCATCTCTATGTTTGAACAATTCCTGCAGAGATCTGAGGAGCAGGTCTACAGCAACCTACAGGTAAAACCCGAATATCTATTTGTATTATAGTAACAACAAAATGAGTATGCTGGAGTCAGAGGAAGTAGACGGAGAGCAGCTGCAGAAAGAGGAAGCGTTCTGTAACTCCGAGTTCCTCTTTGTAAATCCTCTGCTGCACGCAGTTTGACAGCAGAGTGCTCGGAGCACAAAGAGGCGGAAGGTAGGTCCACTCCAACATATACGGCTTATTTCTGTTATGCTTTTCTTCTATGCTACATCGGTTTTGTAGAGTTCTGTGGTGATCTGAGTTTAACCTTGTTGTTAATGTTACTGCTTCAGTGCCATCTTAAGTCTCTGCTTTTGCCTCGCGAGCTGAGAACCATGACTCACTTTTCTATTGCTGAACAAAAAAGGGAATTGGTGATATTTAGAAACACTGACACGTTCCCTCTTTTATTTATTCTTGGACTTGATTTTAAACTGAGAGCCGTGTTTTAAGTTAGAATTGTACTTTAAAAACCATTCTGGCACAAATAATGTATTTGTGTTTAAGCTTCTGCTCACTGAGATGATAGAAATTACAAATCCATTTTATTAACCCTTGTATGGTGTTCGGGTCTGTGAGACCCATGCCATTTAGAGGCCGTTGCCCCTTTAGGCAGTATATACCATCAAAACCTGCAAAATATGGTATAAGGATATGTACACTTGATTAGAACTGATTTTATTTTTTTTATAACATTTTATTGACAAAAAAAAAACGAGAAGCACATTAATTCATAAATGTGATCGAACAAAGGTAAAAGGAAAAAATTAACCATGTTTGCTGTTCACATGGCTCGTAATTGGGATAAAGTAAACATCTGTTGAGTAATTTAACATAAAATTGTTTGATAGTGTTAATTGGAAAGCCAAAACTCTAGCGGGTCCACCAGACCCATGAACACTGGCTGAGTAACAAAAATACGAACACCATACAAGGGTTAAATGTAGTTCCAAATTTTCTCAAATGCCTTTATTTATTTATTTAGGTATTTGTTTATACATTTGAGGCTGATGGGGTGATTTCCAGTGAATCATATTGGCATTATTAACTCAAAGATATTTCTTTATCTGGTACTAGAGCAGGGGTGGGCAAGCTCAGTCCACGAGGGCCGGTGTCCCTGCAGGTTTTAGGTCTCACCTTGGGTCAACACACCTGAATCACATGATTAGTTCGTTACCAGGCCTCTGGAGAACTTCAGGACATGTTGAGGAGCTAATTTAGGAATTTAAATCAGCTGTGTTGGTTCGAGGACACATCTAAAACCTGCAGGGACACCGGCCCTCGTGGACTGAGCTTGCCCACCCCTGTGCTAGAGCTTCATTCTCGAAGCTCTTCTGGGCATCAAACGATTGTCGACGTTGCCACAAAATAGCACTTATGATCTTTATTCTTTTATTTCACCATGAGTTTGACTTCAGGTACAAATGTCATGACGTTACAGCTTCATTAACCCTTGATCCAGAGCGCCGACACGAACAGCAGCTCTCATAAATGCTGTGAGAGTTCACTTTAAGGACAAAGGGCCCTGAGGAAAAATGACCGCTGTACACTTATCTGTCTTTACTATCATAAGTAAAGCGATATTTGCCAGTACACAGTATTTGCATTAAAGAAATAAGGGGGGGGGGGGGGTTTTAGGTGTCCCGCCCCTCTTTCACAGCTTCTCTGCCAGAAGCTCGTTCTCTGGAAGCCTGTCCCAGGACAGGACCCAGTATTAGTGCTGCGTGAGCGTACCATGTGAAGAAATTCAGTGCAGTTATATCATGTAGCGTACGTAAACCAAACATACAACCAGCTTTTGCCTCATGTTACTTTTTAAATACATTTAAGAGAGACAGTTTCTTTATACAGCATATTTAAATGACTAACACGTTCTTCTATTGTTGCTGTTTGTTGTTTTATTTATAGCAGCGTCACATCGTTACCACAGTTTAGTTTGTATAACCTCCTAAAAACCCTGAGTGATGTAGATTTGACTTTTAAAAGTAAACCGATCAGAATGAGCGTTTCTGAGCCATTTTCTGAATTTTAGTTTAAAATATTTTTGCCTGAACTTCTGCACACAGACTGTAGATAAATGATGGACAGATGCAGCGTGACACTGCTTAGAGCAGTCAGTTGTGAAAGTAGTGTTTTCACTGTTGCGTTCTCAGCTCTGACTGAGAAACCAAAGACGCTGCAGGCTCATTAATGGCTTGTGATCGACATGTCATTAACTAATGAGTGTACCCGCACGATCCTCCGTTCTTACTATAAAACATTACATGTATCTGTGCGTTTGTTTCCTCCTTCTGCAAAATCAGGAGGCAGGCAGCCAAACTCTGCACACAGGCACAGCTTAGCTCAGAACCTTCAGATGTCTTTCATTAACACACCTTCAGCAGCTTTAATAAACACTGCATCATTTTAATTTCACAGCCAACAGCACAAACAGGCCAAACAGGTCACAGAGCCACGCCGGGCTGTTTCCCATCGTCGTCTTTTTCAGGACAAAGAAGCTTTGCCCATCAGTGGGTTTGTGGACGTTTACAATCGAAAAACCTATATTGAGTTTTAAATTTAAAACCACATGGATAGAGTAATAAAACATATTTGAGACTGCTATATATATAAATTAGCTTCTCAACATCAATATAAGATGCAAATAATTCCTATTTTTATCACACATGAGTAATCTGCAGTGGGCTGTTTAGGTGTGTAGTTACCCTCCGAGCACAGTTCACTGAAGGCTAATGTGTTGTTAGCTTTAGTAAGAATAGCTCAGTCATGTAGTGTTATTTCTATTTATGTTTTATCAAACCTTGTGGGACGAGAAGCTGCAGGTTTGTGATCAAAATAGCCAAACAGTGCGATAAAGACAGTGAGAGGTTTGTTGGGCCGTCCTTATTAGGTCGTATCTGTGACTGGATTAAGGATATGATGAAGGACTTGCTGAATTATACCAGAGAACATGACGTCATGATCATCAGATAAACGGCAGATAAACTTCATGCACCTTTGAACCATTGCATCAAAGCACGTGAAGCAGCACATCCTGTTTCCTTACAAAGACGGCAAATGGGGGGAAAAAACGCACAAAACAACCTCTTAAATCAGTGTTGCTTCCCCAGTTTGAGCTGCAGTGTCTGCAGACACACAACGGCTATTCTAGATCTAAACACACACAACATAGACATCAGAGTTTTAAAAGCAGCCGCTGAAACAGCAGCCACAGATCTGTCCTCTCCAGTGTTGTGGTTTGAATTAATCTGATCTACACATGAACCACACTTACAGTGCTTGACGCAAACAAAGCTGACGAGCATGTTCTCTCACTTGCAGCAGTCTCTGCTAAAGCTGCAACGTGCAAATCCCGAGCCTGCGAAGCCGATACGTTTTCGAGTCAGACTCGGAGGTGATCTTCATCTCGCATGACCTCATTTCTGTGGATTTGGGTCAGAAAGAAATAAAAGAGAGCGCTTAAGTTCAGAAATGAGACGTGCAGCGAACGATGTGACAAACAGTGCTGCCCATAGGTCTGATGTGCGTATCGTTGTGAACTCGGGTTATAAAAAATAAAACTGAATTGAATTTCTGCTGCTGCATTTACTCTGTGAGGGGTCATGTTGAGACACACCCCATAAATATGAAAGTGATGATTAGCTCCACAGTTGGAGGCCTGTGTGCTACATACGTTTACCCGGTCATCTGCCCCAGAAGCCCTTTTCCATCTGCTGTACAGAAATTCTTGTTTTCAAAATGAACTGAACTGTTCTTTTCTATTTTCAGACAAAGAAAACCACAACAGCTGCATCTTCCAGCAACAGGTGCGTGCATGTTATCTACAGAGAGGCACCATACATACATTTAAAACCTGCTTTTCACACATGAAGTCCAGAAAATGTCAGAATCTGTCTCATTCCCGGGATTTTTGGTAATGCTGTTTTGCCAAAGCTGCTGGTGTGGTTAATTTATGTAAAATGTGTCTTTCGGTCCGTGCCGTGACACACCAGATGCTGGCAGTGAGATGGGTCTGTCAGTAGTGTGAAGGGCCTATTGTACAACCCAAAGCACTTTAACCAAGTAGTTCATGGTGTCAAAACCTGTTCAGTGAGTAAAACTGAAAGTAAAATGGAACTGGAAAAGTCCCAAAACACAAAAGGCTTCCTGCATGTGCCCCTGCAACCCTCCGACCTCCTCACGTGGACCTCTTTGGTCTCTGCAATGTTTAGGAAATGCTCCGTTGG
The DNA here is from genome assembly GCF_013358895.1 of Oreochromis aureus. NCBI lineage: Eukaryota > Metazoa > Chordata > Actinopteri > Cichliformes > Cichlidae > Oreochromis > Oreochromis aureus. The sequence goes on from NC_052961.1 coordinate 4,038,159, forward strand.
GTTTAGTGAGGGTGCTGCTCGGATAGGACATGAAGGAGCCAGTGAGCATGACAAACACTCACCAGCTGTGAATGCTCCAGACTATTAAGTTAGAGCCCCTCCTCATCCTTTTCTTCTTCTTTGGTGCAACCCTATTGGGGTACCCCTTTGGCCTCTCCCCTTTTCTACAATTTCCCTGTGGGAGACGTCGGTGTCATTTCTTTTCCAACACTAATTATATGTTTCTCCACTCTGATGTTCCTGATTGTGTGTTTTAGTTTATTGTCATCATTATACCTGTCTTTACTAGATGCTGTGATTATGTGATACGTGTGTGTTTAGGCACTCTTAATAAGTCTTGCTGGCTTGGAAGTTGTAGTGAGTAGAGCTAACTCTCGTTCCAACTATCTATTTTTGGTTATAAGAGGTGCCGTGTGCAAGTTGTTTACTTGGAGGTCTTTCTCTTAACCTCTCATTGTCAGACACAACGCAGGCACACACCAGTTTCACTCACACACATTGTAATGGAGAGCCAGTAGATTAAAGTCCATTTAATGTTGAATTTGAGTCGTTTGCATTGTTGCATAACCTGCAGGTAACATGTGGAAAAGTTGTATAGGAAGCTGTAGAGCTACCAGAAAAGCTTCAGTTATATTTACCATGATGGTCTCAGAACAGCAGACTGTGGTGTCTGATGGCCTGTGCCATCTTTGGCACGTGTCAGGTTATGTAGGTGAATGGATGGTTCTTATATAGCGAGTTTCTACGCTGAGCACTCAAAGCTATTTATACAACACGCCTCACTCATCTATTCTTACAACCACGTTTTTCAGTGCTTAAGTCCTTTTATCTAACATTCACACACATTCATACTCCAGTGAGAAACTTGGGGTTAGTTTCTTGCACAAGGATATTTGGCAGAATAGTAGATGACCTGCTCCATCTCCATTTAGGCCCAACCAGCATAGCTGTGGTCTGAAAAGTTTTCACTGAGGTGGGAGACTGAAAACTTTACTGGGTGTAAACGGAGGTCCGTGTAGCCGCCATGTTTTCAAAGAGCATAATTTGTGTTCCTGTTTTGATCTTCACATCCAAACACCAGCAGAGATGCGGAGTCACAGAGAGAGAACAGACGCTTCAGAGAGTCACTGAGCTGAAAAGAGGCATGCAGCTACAGCAGAATGTTTCTTCAAGGCAAAACTCAAAGTGACGAAGCTCCAAAGGCTGGTTTCATTTTTATGTGCAGCCAGCTTCATGGCATAATGCTGGACTGTTTGCTACCAGTGATCTATGCCGTCAGGGAGGTTTCATTTTCATGTTCAGGCCTGTGAATCGGGCTGAGACACACTTGCATGCACATTTGCAAGAACAAATGTAAGGGTCCATTATTTTGATTTAGTGTCAGGATGTATTTGGTGTTAGTGAGTGCTCCATAGAACCAGCAGCTGTCAGATTCAGCTCTATGAAACAGGCTTTTGTAAGTTGTCTGTGCTGGTGAATAGAGTTCTTCTAGAAATGGAATCAGTTATTCTGGAAGCAGAACTGAGGCTTTTATATGCACCGAAATGTACATGGAAATGATTTATGGGACGTGTGTTATTGACTAAATTAAAGCTTGTCGATAAACTGCGTGACGGACCCTGATGTGATTTGTATTTCCCAGAAGAGATGAATTGGTCTGAGATCGAGTTATGGCACAAGATTGACATCGTTTTCAGTGAGCACTCATGTCTTATGAATGGAGACGTTGTCATTGTGGAGAAGGGCACATCCATCAGGATGGAAATGTTCCACCAGAACAGCTTTTCATTGATTTGTAGTGACCTTTTGCCCTGAGGAGACAAGAGCACCCAAACCATGTCAGCAAAACGACCCCTATGGCATCAGAGCCACCTGATCCCCTCACTCGAGGGCGAAGATTTTAGTCCTGCACACACGTTTATAATGCATGCATTCGTCCTGCTGGAGTAAAAGCATTAAGGAGGCAGAGGAGTTACAAGATTATTCAGAATGTTCTTTCGGCTGGTATCAGTCGGTATTTTTGACTCTCATGGAAACTCCCAGTGTGTTTGTGGTAAAAGTGATCATCCCAGCTGTGTTGCACACATTCAGAGCTGTGATCACAAACATGGAGGAGCCAGAAGGAAAATCAGGAAGTCTAATATCAGTCAGGCTTTAAACCAAGTCTTTAGATAATCCTGGCTGTCGTCTTTGTTTTCAGTCAGCTTCAGTGACAGAGCTGCGATCTAAAGCGCAGCGATAAGAGATCTGTGACTGTGCAGCACGTTTTAATTAAAACTTACCTGAGCTATTAGAATCCAGGGATCAAAAATCAATTACACAGATTTAAGATATCACAGAGGGAGACAGGTGCCACACGCGCATTAAAGCAGGTTTCCTTCCCAAACAAAAGGCGCACAAGCAGCTTCATATGAGACAACGTGCAAAAAACCAAACGAGGACAGAGTAAATCGCGCCTGTATGTGTGCTGAGGGGCAATATTAAATGAGAACGTCGAGGAGAATTAGGCTTTCTAACAGTCTTTTGGGTGTTTTCTTTTTGCAAAGACATTTTCACCATAAATTCATGCACAAGGTTGTAAATCAGTGCATAAAACTTCACCACACAGGAAAATGTCCTCGTTATAGGGGGTCGAGAGTTCAGCCCCTTTCTTTAATTCGACACCCGTCTGTGTAGGCAGAGAGACCGATATAGACAGGATGCTTCACCCCGAGGTGTTAAATTAGCACCTTCCCACCCTCCATTCCCATATGCTAGCATGTTTCCGTGGAGACCGAGTCAGGCGGGTAAAGAAGGGGAGGAAACGGGGTGAGGAAGTAGATGTAGGAGGTGAGAAGAGGAGGACAGGGATGCTGAAGGAATGACATAAAAAGAAGAGGGGAAGGAAAAAGAGGCTGAGAGGAGAACTGAAGGGAAATGAGAAAGGGAGAGAAGGATGAAAGAGCAGAAGAAACACGAGGAAGTAAGGAAGCAGCTGAGGAAGGACATACAGGAGGTTAGAGTAGGAGCAAATGATAACAACGAAAGTCAGATCAGAGCTCAATCAATTAAACCGTCTTTACTTCCTTCCGGGACCACAGTTGGTGCACAGTGTTTGCAATCATTGTAACCATGACGACCGTGATCACGAGGCTGCAGCAGGAAGTCGAGTTGTGATTTCCTGCAGAGATGCAAATTTTAACCGACGGCAGCAGTGCTAAAGTGACAGCATGAGCCACAATAAACAGATATCAGATCGAAGGTCTTAATGTGAACACTCAGTTCTGCAGTGCATCATGGGGCCTGTAGTTTACAACGGTACAGTTTTGTAGTTCCACGGAGCTGTACTGTAAAAACTCACTCGATGTTTTGTCCACTGTGTGAAGTTCAGCGAGTGGCTGAAGTCTAGAACCTGTGGACATCACCAGTGAGATGCTCTGCTCATCAACTCAGAAATCAGCAGCTTCCAAAAGCTCGACCAAGAAGGAAGTGTTTAATTATCTTTGATTTAAAAAGTCGCAGCTGATGCTTGTCTGAGGTCGCATGGATCATACCCAGAGTCAAAAAGACACGAGTCCCTTTTGAGGTGAGCTTTGAGCACAGGACGTCTGGAGGGAGTGTTTGGTCGCAGAAAGTTCAAGATCCTTTTAAGGCTTTAACCTCCTAGGACCTGCCGTCCACATATGTGGACATCGCATTTTTGGTTATTTAGACCAAAATACTCAATTTTGCTCTACATGGGCCTGATATCCACTTACGAGGACATTATACTGCTACTGTTCTATTAAAATTTTAAATGAATATCCTCATTTGTGGCTCTCATTTTTCTTAAAAACAAAAATAAGGTAAAAAAAAAAAAAATCTGGAGATTCTTTGTTTTTACATTCATCTGGCCCCAATATGCCCAAATATCAAAGAGAAATTAAAAATGCATGTCGTGGAAGAGTTCGGGTCTTAGGAGGTTAAAGCCAGCGCCGCAGGGAGCCCATGCAAAGGTGCTAACACATAAGTAATCCGAGTCCAAGTGATTAATCTGGGCTAACTGCAAATGAGGAAGTGAGACTGGCTAACCTGAGTAAACGTAACCATGCGTAACCTTTTCCACATCTGATGGTTTTCAAAAAAGCTTTTAGTCTGTAGGTGTTAGAGCTGGAAGAAACTGCTCGTGTACAGCACTCGTTTGTCACATTTCAGTCAAAGCTTATTTTAAAGGTTTTAATAATAGGAGTTAAAAGGTCACGTTATCCTTAAACCTGTCAGTTATCAGTAGAGGATCAAACGAAACAACCACTGCTTTGAACTCATTTAAGTGTAAGAAACTGTGTTTATATCCAAGACGCACTCATCAGCTTTCATAAATGCAAACATATGTTTGTATTTAGCTGCTGTAGTGAGTTTGATTACACTGATTCTTCATCACAGGCTCTTAGACAGCTTTCTTGTCCTTTTAGTTAGATGTTATGGTGGCGCAAAATCTGACTGACGCTACTTTGAGTTCATTTTTATGCTCAAATGGTTCATCGGTCGCTGTTAAATGGCGTTTAAAAAAACAAACAAACCCCAAAAATGAACCACTCATGTAAAAATGGTCAGGAATAAGTTTGCATTGACGTTGGGTGAGACAGCAGCCAAAACCTTCGGAAAGCCTGGACAAAGACTGGCACAAGACTTTTGCACAGTACTGTATATTACTTACATTTCTCAAAATAAAAATGCAGAAAAGCTGTTGACGAGTGGGATGATATGCTGTTGCATGTGGTGTTGAGTAGCACATTGGCAGCACTCCCCATCTGCTCGGTTTTGCAGCTCATCACATATGAAACCACACTGCTGCTGTTGAGTTCTTACTTGAATTGTGATATTTAATTATTTCTTTCTTTTTTTAGCTGGGGGCAGGGGGGTTCTTTTTGTTTCTTTTAGTTTTGCCTTTAAGGACGTGAAACTCAAACTTCCTCTCCTCTGATCACACCAGTCTAACAGCTTCTTCGCACTTCTGGTGCGTTTCTGGCACTTTTCAAATTGTGTCTACTTCAGCATTTTTATTTCTTCCGTTAATCAACAGTCACATTGTTGGTGGGGAAAGAGTGAAAGCATGTCACGCCTTAAACGGTCATTTTCAGGTTAGTTTAGGAAACTAACGTCATGCTTTTGTTTGCTACTGTCAGGAAGTGGTCAGCTATCTCTGTCCAAAACTAGAAACATACCTACTAATAATAAACAATGTGGTGCATCTTTGTTCACCCTGAAGTCAGAATAAAAAGATACGTTTCCATGAAAACCAAACTAGATACAAAGAATCCAAACTGGAAACAAGCTGACGTAAATGGGCAGACGTGATGTAGAGTGGTTTTGTGTCTTCTGAAACTAAATGTGGCCACATTTGACAGGAAGGTGTAGTGATCTCAGGAGCTAATTCTGGTGAGCCATACAGGTGCAGTGTACACAAATAAACACACACTTGCTAATTAACATATTGAAATGCTGGGATTTAATACCTCAATACTGGATAATAAATTTTGTGGACAAGCTGTGGAATTATCTGACACGTTATTAAAATCAGTCCAAAAGGCAACAACAGCACAAACATTGTCCAGTTTAGTGACTTGGCTGGGGTGAGCAGCAGCTACAGCTTCCTGTGTTAGCATTTCGGTTGCATGTCATCCCCCTAAAAAGAAGTGTTGCGAATGGGGAAACTAGCTACAGAAACCAAAACTGTTTGAAGTTATTGCTGCTGTAAACTTGGACGTTTTACTGTAATTTTTACCACTGCTTGGTCCTGATCATCACTGAGCTGCACATGATTGAAAATGTTCCCTCATACAGCAGCTCAAATGTACTTGTCCTTCTCTCTGTCTGCATGCAGATTATCACAGCAGGTTGTCATGAATGATACGTACGCTGTGGTCAACAAGCCCAAACACGCCCATCCGCCGTCATCGGCTCCCACCTACTCAGCTGTACCCCCGTCCAGATCCAATATTGGAAGCAGGTAAAGAAACTAAAGTGTGCATAATGCAGAAATTTTAGGATTTTGTGATGCACAAAAGTATAAAAAGAATAAATGGTTATTGTTTATGAAAAGTCTGATTCGACACCCTAAATCGTCGCCGTCTTCTGCTTCACCACAGCAGTTCGTCTGCTGTCGTCTCAGCATATCGCTTGCATCCTCTGTGGACGGACCTTCTGTCACACTAACCCTGTGCTAGTCCTCCTTCACTACATGATCCTTCCCCGTGGTCGTGGCTGCTCCATCTTCAGCTCCTTTGTCCAATCTATCCGTTCTCCTTCCTCTGGACGTGTCCAACCAATCTCAGGCTTGCCTCTCTAACGTTGTCTCATCCTCGCCATTCTGCCTGCACTCTATTCTTGACCTTTCTTTGTTGCTTTGGCTGATTGACCTCTTCACTCCCTCTGCTCCTTGCCTCTTTACACCTCCACCCTAAAGGCATGGCATGCTTGCTTGGATGCCCTTCCTGACACAACCCCAAAGGGATTTGTCCCAGGATCTTTCACTTGTTACACCATAGAGCCACGAGACCTCCACTCACTGATCATGGCTGTTTTGTCCTACTTTCAGGACAATGCCCACCTCCCATCACTATGACAACGACCCCAAGAGCGCGTCAGCTGCTCCCATCTACAGCACCGTCAAACCCCGAGCTAAACAGCAGAGCCTGCCACCCTCAATGACACCCATCTATGACATAGCATCACCAACCGGTCAAAAGCCTGGGGAGGGCTCAGACTATCAGCTGGTTGCAGGTAAGGAGAGGGTGGTGAAGGAGGGGCGGGTGAGTGCTGTTTGGGATTTAAGGGGACGTGAAGACTCGAAATGTAAACTCCCTCTTTTCTTCCTGCAGTTAAGCAGTCTTCACTGGACGTTAATGATTATGAAGATATTTCCTCTTCAGTCTCCGATGTGACCAGTTTCTGTTCGCCTGGTAGCATCGGTCAGTACACCTGTGCAGTACACCTGTTCTCACAGTTAATGTAACAGTACCTCATTTTGTTGTTCATGTTGTCACACCTCAGACTCATAATTTCAGGTCTTTCCTTCCCAACTTTTTGTATATAGACACTTGTAAAGTCGTGCTTGACACATTTGAACACACTCAGTAAGCATTATTTTTGTACATGGAGAAGGGGCATCTTTTAACTCAGACCACCATGCTTTCCTAACCTAATCAAATACTCTTTGGATTCTGTAACTAACCAGCTAACACACAAGAACAAATAGGGCAAAAAAAAAGAAAACACAAACACAAGATCCTGAATGGGAGATTCCACATTCTCGGTGCCAGAGTCAGACTACACAATATGTGTGTTATAGTGCTCACTGTGTCACATTAGGCCAGAGTCGGTGTGTCTAAAAAGCATGTGTGTAAATATAGGTTGAGTAATAGCAACTAACTAATGTCATTTTAATGTGTATGTAATGATATAGTGGTTAGCTAATTGCATGCTAGTTTTTTAAGGGCACCTATTGTGGTCATTCCAGCTCCATATTTTTCATCCCAGGACTCGATGGGTAGTTCAAAATAATTATGTCTTTTACTGCTGCTCTTCATCCTCAATCAAACTCGAGCCACTTTTAAGTTAAAGTACTTCTGATTGGCTGCTGCTCATAGGCAGAAAGTCTTTAAGCTACACATAAGAGTGATAAGAATGACAAGAATTACTCAGACTTAGATTTCGGTGTGGACATTAAGCTTTGGACTTTTTCACAGAGAGTAATGTGAACCATGTCTGACCTGTGTGTAGATGGATCGTCTCAGACGTTGTTTGGTCGGTTTTCGGTTTCTTCTTCCTGCCGTATGATTTTGTTACACTCTGCCCATCAGGGACCTTAAAAATGAACTTTTATTCAGAACAATTTAACCCTCATCCTGCATAGATACACCTGTGCTAATGTGTTTATACCAGTCTAACCATAGCTCTTTAGCTAGTCAACAGGTAGCACATCTTTGTTTGTCAACCAGCCTAACTATACTAACTTTCCAAACTGTTACTTAGTTTACATCTTGGTTTGTGTCCAAAGTTTAAAACATGTTCTTACTGATGTATTTAATCTTTAGATGGAAACTAACTAGCTAAGCTTCTAGCTACACTTTGTAAATCCTCTCTTTCATGGATGCCTGGGTTTTAAACATTATTATAAAACCTGTGACTAGTTACACTGATCATTTAAACTCTGTTGCCCAACCCTGGAAACCTGTCAGTCCAGTTAAAAATGTTTATTTGCTGACTGGGAACCACTTGCTGACCAGCTGGGGAAAACTTATTTTCCCGAGTGACTGAGTATTCTCAGGGGGTCGCAGTCTGCTCAGTAGGCCTGTGAAGAGAGAAAGAGTTTGGACTGTTTAACTCTCTGGTCTCTGTGTTTTTCAGAACTGAAGGAAGATTTTGCTCAAAAAAATGAGTAAAGGGGCCAAATAGGTGCCCTTGGAAGCTTTTGGGGTATTCCATTGGAGCTTTTCTAGCTGCTTAGAAATAAGGATGGTTTTATGTTTATTACTATTATCTGACAGCTACACTGTGGTGTGCTACTAACTATTTTAAATTCTGCTTATGAATACTGAACAGGGTGTAGGTGGTATGGGGGAGGTGATGGTGTTAAAAAATGTGCTAGTTGGCAGTGGTGATGACAGAAGAGAAGACGGTTTACTCACAGTTGGACTGCTCTCTTATTGCTGCGTTTGTGTTACATAGTGAAGTTATACTATTGCTGATTTTCTTTATTTTGTTATTTTTCAGGGTTTAACTGTCGGATTCAGAAGCCCAGAGGACCCAGAGATCCTCCAGCTGAGTGGACTCGGGTGGAGAGATGAACTGGTTTATCAGACTGTTGGGCTGGACTGGACTGAATTAGACTTGAATCTGACTGTTTGTGTGATTTGATTTGTTAAACTGGTGTCACTGTGATCATCTAACCAGGTTCAGAAAGCTGCCTGTAAATATTTATGGAAATCATGCTTGACGTGTCTGAATTTTATGTATTTAAAGGTTCAATTTGCCTTTTTGGTGGGAATAATTTAACATGTTAAATATTTCAAATAGACGTTTACAAACTTTGACCACAATCTTAAATCATATTTGACCTCCTGACCGGGGGTTTATCTTATTTTAGATGTTGAATCTTCAGTGTCACTATCATTTGAAGACACAAAAGCTCAGTATCACTAACATAGTACTTTGATTTTGTAACATGAGTGTTAATGACAAATAAAAATGGAACATCACATCTGCTCAGTGTAATTAATTTATTAGTAATAAATGATTTCTGTTAAGGACACCATAAGGTTTCACGGGGAAAAAGGACTAATTTGGCTCAAAACGCGTTAAATTTTCATATTTGAAGGTTTTCTACTTTGTAGCATTTGTTTAAAATGTACAAGAAGTTGATCCACGTGGGATTGCTTTTCACAAAACGGTGAAAAGTAAAAGATAAAACATGGTCCTTTGGTCTGTGAACTACCTAAAACAGGAAATTATACCAACAAGTGAAGTACTCTCAAACACACCAAAGCAGAAATCCTCGAGTTGACCAGAGCTAATCTCAGTACAGTCAGTCACTATGGAAAAATATGTACTCCTGGTTGGTTGCCTACATTTCCCGTCATGCACCTGATGGGATTTTTCATTAGCACCCGCCTGCAGCCAGGTTATCTAAACGCCACACCTCATATTGGCCTTCCTCATGTCCTAGATTGCTCATCCCTGACTCCTCTCGTCGCTCTATAGACGAGCCGAGGAAACTGGGATTTAACAAAATAAAACCAACTCGCTTTGCAGCCTCATTTTAAAGCAATTAAATGAAATCAGTTAAATATATTTGAGCCAACTGCATCATACATAGTTTTGTTTGAGCCCTGCAGCTGCATTTTATCATCTCATTTTAGTGCTCGTGACTTTTTAAATATATTTAGGGTTAAATTCACAACAACATGAACACGTTTGTTTTTAAAACACAAACACATGGTGAAGAGCAGAAAGTCTGAGCATGAAGCTGATTGTCTTGAATAACTGAAACAGCTGCTGAATACAAAGGACTGGCTGTTTGCAGGGGAGTCCTCCCTCCTGAGGAGTACCACCCCTCTTTAATACACATGGGATGCAGAGGCAGCCTCTTCACTTTGTGATGCAGACTTTCAATTAACCCGTTCCAAAGCAACCTTGATAACATTACACGTTCCCTATGAAACTCACTTGTTTCGTATGTTTGTTGAACCTGGTGTCTGCAGGATGACTAAAACACAGTGTCCCAGATGACCACCAGGAGGCAGCAGAGCAACACCAACCAACAGCAGGAAGGCCTGGAGCCTGTTGGTGTGTAAAAACAATAAAGCGAAGAGGAACAGAGGCTCTTGAAGCAGTGTGAATGAACAGAAAGAACACACTGAGGGAGGGAAAAAGGTGGTTTCAATTAAACTTTTGGCTTCACTGGACTGTGGTCACTGTGTGTGTGTGTGTGTGTGTGTGTGTGTGTGTGTGTGTGTGTGTGTGTGTGTGCGTGTGTGTGTGTGCGTGCGTGTGTGGGGCTGTCTTTGTGAAAACCACTGTCAGTTTAAGACCTTGTGAGGACATTTGCTGACTTTGGCACAAAGCTTCAAAGAGCCATGTGAGGGTTCAGACCTGGTTTTAGGGTTCAGGTTTGGGTTATTTGCCACAACGACATGTGGACACACTTGTATTATTCGTGTAGTGGGAACATAAATGTGTTCACACAACCACATTGTGGGAACACAACTCTTTTAATTGAATAAAAAGAAGTCCTCATAAAACAAATCATCAACTTTTAATGTGATGCTGGAAATGAGTCAAAGTGATGTCCTCTGGAGTGATGGAAACAAAAGTGTGTGTGTGAGAGAGAGACAGAGAGACTGACATCATCAGATCTGAATCAGGTTCAAAAAAAGAGCAGATGATTCAGCGCGCACACACACACACACACACACACGAACTGTACAACAAAGTGTGTGTCAGTGTGCATTTTTGTGTCTTTTGTCTTTTGCAGCCACAGGGCTGAGCTCTCTATCATGCCTTGCTGTAATCAAAGAAGTCTACCAACACACGCACACACACACACACACACACACATTTGCACACACACACACACATATCCATGCACACTTGTCTGTCCCTTGGTTTGAGTCTCAAAAACCACTAAATGCAACTCTCGTGCTGCCAGCTGTGTGAGTGCGCTGCCAGTTTGCCACAAAGCACACTCCATTTATTACAGGAGTTTTACACATGCACGCATGCACACACACACACACACACACACACACACACACAGAGGTCATGGGTGTTGGCTTCTTCAGTGAAGGAGAGACCACAGGCATCCATAGACGGAGAAAGAGGGAGGGAGAAAGGGAAAAGGAGATCGATGAAATCGAGTAATAGACTGCGATAATGGAAATTAAAGGAGTTTTTTTTTTAACCCATCACTCACATGTCCACATATCTGTCCCTGTGTGTGTATGTGTGAGCTGTACACTTCCTGGGCACTTTATTAGGAACACCTGTGCAGTATAATGCAATCCAATCCAACAGCACTGCTATAAATTCTTCTTCCACAAAGTTTTATACATTTCCAGTTCTTCCTGGTAGTTTCAGGAAAGAGGTAGGGGGTGTTGGTGGACTGTGGGGGGGGCTCACTCTACAGTTGGAAGCACAGTTTGTCTATGCATAGTTACAGCAATGAGTTATTGTTACCTTAATTAATAGAGGTCGACGCATTTTTTAGACAAAAATGTATTTTACATAAAACTTTTAAAATTTATACTTATTTTTGGGGAAGGTCAAATAATAATAGTCCCTGTGTGTGTGTGTGTGTGTGTGTGTGTGTGTGTGTGTGTGTGTGTGTGTGTGTGTGTGTGTGTGTGTGTAGTTTTTTATTAGTGTAGTGTGATGAAAAGAAAATGGTGGAATAGTTCCAACTCTAATCGTTTGGTTAATCAGCTTCTGACTGAACTTGTTTCACAGTACTGATCGTGTGCTCTACAGTTGGTGTAACTCATTTGTCAGTCACATGATCAAGCATAACCTTGGGAGCAGTAATTTAAGAAAAAAATCATGTTTTATTCATTAAGACTTGAAACTAGATACCACAAACTGATAATGAAAGTGCGTGCTGAGCTCACAAATCAAGGGAAAAGTTGAGCCGTTTACCCACGGACTTCTTTTTACAGCCACAGGAGGCGCCCCCTGCTGGACATGCAGGCTCTTCTGCATTAGCTTCACTTTTCAGATCCCACATTCGTGCCTTAAATCTGTCCCTGTTTTTTTTTATCCATAATGAAATTATAAAAAAATAAATGTTCATCACATATTTTCCATTACATGATGCCGACAGTGAGTGAGAGAGGGGAAAACAGGGGGGCCGAAGGAAAGAGCAACTTTAGATGAATGAGGAGACGAGGGGCTGAAACTCAAAGAGGGAGACTGAGAGAGAGAGGGAAACAGAAGCCTATCAATGGAGTGATAAAATAGTGAGAGAAGAGATAAAGCCTGTGAGGGCTGAAGGAGAGAGAGAGACAGATGGAAGCAGACCTACAGAGTGATGAAAAAGACAGATAGTGGTTTAGCAGAAAGAGAGAGTGATGAAACAGAGGGATAGAGAGAGAGAGAGAGGGGGAGAGAGAGAGAGAGAGCAGTCCTGCCACTGAGCCTTGTTGCTAGGCAACTGAGCAGCTCCTCTTTGAAGTTTTCTCTCATTGTTTTGTTTTTTTCTTTTTTTCTTTTTCTTTTTGAACAATCAGGTCAGAGCGAGGCTTAGTGGCAACCATAGCAACCACCTCAGCACCACGCCTGGTGGCCATCCCATCCCTGAAGGGAAAGAGAAACTCTGGGCCGAGGGAAACTCTGAGGTTGAAGTTAAACCACAATCAGATGGCAGCAGAAAAGATTTTACCAGTGTCTGTAGACACAAACAAGACATTCACCAAATGTTTGGAGTTGAAAACGATCTTAAAAACCTTGAAAACAACGTGTTGTGTCTCCTTTAGTTGGAGGTGGTGCTCCTGTGTAGGAGAGCTGGGGGCAGACACATTACAACGACATCGGGTACTCAGAGGACACTAAATATAAATCTGTGTGATGACAAAGATGGCAGTTGGCCTACGCCCCCTGTCAAAGAGAGCCAATCTACAGCTGACCCAGGAAGCAAATGTACCAATAGTATTGTTGCGCTGGTACATGCGCAGTAGAGTTTTACCAGTTTTACCTGTGTGGTGGAAATCTTATCCATTAGTTATCATAGACACAGGGCAAACTTTTGAACACTCACTCATCATGGGCATAGTGTCAGGGTAATTTTCTTCTTTTAATTATTTCGTTGAACTTTTCTTTTTCCTACATTTTCAGTGACTTTTAAACAAAAATCAAGAATTAGGTGAAAAAGTTTGAATTTATTTTTGGATTTTCTCTAATCCACCCAGGGTCAAACCTACACATAACCCCCCACTAATGTTTGGTTACAGCAAGCTGTAACTTGACCATATCGTTTTGGTAGCCATCATCAAACTCCTGATATAATTGGTGCTCGATATTTGACCACTTTTATTGGTAGAACTGGTAGTTTATTTAAATTGGTGTGTTTCCTGGCACCGTCCCAGCTTTTAAGCACTGTCTAAAATTTGGGAATTTGGGGAAGATCATTAATGTTAGCCGGCTTATTTCATTCCAAAACCAGTTTTAATGTGTGTTTGTTGGACAATGAGACCCATTATATCCAAGTTTCAACCATCTAACTGTTGATCTGAGGTGAAGTTGAAGAAGTTGGAAGTAGACCCTATTATTGCAGGATCTTTACCTTTAATAATAAAGGTCCTCGAGGCTACTGTTGTTGTGATTTGGTGCTATATAAATAAAACTGAATTGAACTGAATATTCCTTCTCCTTCCTTCTTCCAGAGGATGATGCTACCACCACCATGCCCGACAGTTGGTATCATGGTCTTGGGTTTAAAAACCTCACCTTTACTCCTCCTAACATAACTTTTATTATTTTGGTCAATTAGGTCTGACCATAAAACTTTTCTGGAAAAGATATTTGTCTTCTCCATGTGAGTGCCTTTAAATTTCAGTTGCTTTTGAATGTGTTGAATTTGGAGAAAGACCTTCTTACTTTGTTGGTATCCTCTGAGTTCCTGGCAGTGAAACTAGAGGCTGACAAAGTGGTGACACATTCAAATAACTCGCGTACAACTGTTTTAACAAATGATATTTAAATGTTTACAAATGGCTCCAAAAGACCTCACGAACCTGTGTAAATCTACAATTTTCCTTCTCTTATCTCCACTGAGTCCCTCAGAGTTTCTCATTGTTTGGAATAGTGTTGAACAAAACCTTTGTATGCTGGCAGAGTGAAACTACCAGTTGTAGTCAATCATGGTCACTAATAGGAAGCTAATAGGTTTTGACCTTGTCAAATTAAAAGACGCTGCAGAACCTTCAGCACCACTCATTAAAATAAGTGAGTGCATGTATGTATTTCTGTGGATATCTTCAAATTTGGGGAACCAGTTTATGTTTTTTTAGTCATGCTGTACAATCATTCCAGCCTGGGGAAAAGAACAGTCCAAAAATATTATTAAAAGTCCAAAATTACTGTGACCACCATGCCCATGATGTGTGTATGCAAACTTCTGACAAACAACTTCTGCGGGGACCTCGTCAAGCCAGTTAATTCATAATCCATCCTATGTATTAGTAAATAACAGTGACTCTGTCTCTGTTGTTAACAACAACGTGTCTGTCTTCACCCTGGCAGCTTAGACTTCTTTCAGGCTGTCTCTGTCACTAAGAAGCTTGGTGATCAGCTCGGTGAGGTGTTAACCTCAAATAATGCAAGTACCCACTTTTTCAAAAAAAAAAAACAAACCAAAAGAGCACGAAGAACATGAATGTGATCCTTCAGCACCTCTTTTAACAACCTTGGGATGTTCACTTATGTCTTAGAATTAGAAGTTTATCTCGAAGCTTTATTCTTTTTCCGGAAGACATCTATTCAGTATAACATCCTCTTTAGTCATAGCTAATCATAGCTCAGCTCTGACACCTGTTCAGCACACTATTTCATCTCTTTCCTCGTATATGCTGCAATACTTCTACGGTTTAAAGAAAACCTCACAGCATGACTTCATGGCGTTCGTTGTCATGATTTCTTCAGCTTTGCGAGCCGCCGTCTACGAGTTCTTCTTTGTTGTCATTAGCTTTGGATCAACACTGCTAGCTAAGTTAGCACTTACCTTAAATCACTGCTTGGTTGCTTTCCCTGAACAACTTGTCAGAAATCACCGTCATAAAGCCAAGAAGAATAGTTTGCGTCCAAATATTTGCAGAACCAAGTGTTTCAGCTGTAGTTGTCTAATGTTGCAACAGCCATGCAAAGGTGGTTTCACTTGGCCGCTGCCGCATGAGGAAATCATGACCTCTACTCTTACCCGGGTCAGTTTGTGGTTCTTCCTTCCTTCCTTCCTTCCTTCCCTTAAGTGGATAACTATTTTTAATCTTCGTAGGTGCTTTCTGTTATGGTGCGTTCACACCAAATATGAAATGTAGGCTCATCCTTTTACTGTTATGGTGTTTTTGGTTTGGGGCTGTTGGTTTTGCGGTTAGGTCATTATTCCTTTTCGGTTTTGAGAAGTGATTTATGTTCACGTTCTACAGTTTTCTGTTTGATAGTGTGGTTTTGTGTTTCCTTGCACTATAATGAGCTTTATTATCTTCTGATGAATATTTATTCTATATTGTTTTGTTATAAAAGACAGATGGTGGTTTAGCAGAAACCACTTGAGGGTTCCCTTTCTGTTCTTTCGAGCTCATCTTTGTGTTAGCCTTTTTGTCCTTCTTGTTCCCCTTTTTAGTAAACCATGTTTTCCCTTTCTGCTGTGTCTCTCTTCCTGTTTATAGTTTAGTAAATGTTGTTCTCTGTCTTGTGTTGAATTTTACTTCTCGTCTGATTTGGTTAGTTGTCCTGTTGCCATTTCAGTCTTTGTCTTTTGTATATATTGCCTGAGTCTCCCTTTGTCCTCTGTCAAGTCGTCCTCTGCACGTGTCTCTTAGTTCAGCATTTGTATGTTTAAAGAGTTTTGGAAACCTTGGATTCCCAGACTTGCTTTAGTTTATTCTCCGGTTTTCTGGACTTTGTAACGATTGTCTGACATTAAAAGCTCTGCTCTGTGTTTAAGCCCCTGATTCTCACCTCCTGCATTTGAGTCAGCAAAATTAATAACGCGCCGCAGTATGACAGCTACATACATAAACTAAAGGTGTATCTGATATCCCAGTTTTGCTGTTGTTCTTGCATCATCATTATAATGTTGGCCCAGGATCAGCTTTGCTACTGACCAGGCATGTGGTGATGTCAGAGCTTTGGAATATGGAGGAAAAAGAAAAATTTGTTTATATAAAACTCTCTAAGCATTTAAAGTGTTTCCTTTATTAATGTATGCAATATAAAAATATATATTATTAAGGTAGTTTTGCTGCTAGCCAAATTTAACTTATTCATGGTTGTTTTTAATTGCATTAGCTAACTTTTTCGCTAACGCTAACTAAAGGGCCAGACAACAGGATTGGTCAGTTGCGATGTTGATCCTGGAACATCCTAAAGACAGGAAGCCACAAATATTCACCTGTAACGACCCACAGGACAAGGAGGAATATCTTAGATGGACCAAAGTTACAGTAACACATTTCCAGAACTTAAGGGGGTCCACACAAGAAACGATTTAGTCATCGCACATCACTTTGTTGATGATGGTCGGCTGCTGACAGGCATTCCAGGCTGTGGTTGCCTAGGCAACCCTCTAATGTATTTACCACCCTCTCACATGTCAATAAAAGATATGCTGCACTCTCATTGATTGATGTCTCAATTATTTGCCTTGAAGTTGAGAGATTTAAATCACTTCCTGTGATATCAAAGCAAAGCTGGACCATTCAGTTCCAGGTGCTGTAAAACAGGGTCAGTGAGTTTGTCCTTTGTTTCTATTCAGGAAATCCCTCTGTGGGAGAATCTCAGCTGACAGGCAAATCTGTGTGATGCTAACATGTTATTATGGACCACAATCTCTGTTTCCTTGTTGAACTGTGCCACAAAGAATAAGGGCAGGGCCAAAGACAAAATGATGTCTTTAGTAATGCGTCTGAGTTTATTTTAGCCCAATAAGCAGCTAATTTCACAACTCGTTTATTGATTGATTGATTGATTGAACAAACATGTAATGCTACTGCAGTGCTTATGGGCAATGGATGATCTGGTTAGGCTGATGAATCTTAGTAAAGGAGTCCTGATGTTTTAGCTCAGTTTTTGGCCTCCACCAGTGCCTGAGGGAAAGTAGCTGGTGAATGATTCAGTGGTTGTTCACGAGCTCGTCTCTAACTGTGTCATTCTCCTGTTTGCTCATGGGCAGGTCAGATTCAGAGGTTTTTACAGCTCCTAAACTGAAAACAGATGCCGCGAGAAACAAATCTACGAGGTCAGGGCGGGCTTCAAGCTTAGAGCTGCAAACTGTGCTGCCTGTTGTAAGTGTGTTTGGGTTCTGGATTACACACACACACACACGCACAAACAAACAAGCAGATGTGTTGGATATCAGACAAACCTCAAGAGAAGTAAAAATAAATAAAGACAGAGACACAGAGAATTTGTTCTGCTCTGCAGCTTCAACCTCGTAAACTCCACTCAGGATTAAACTAACAGCTACACACACACACACATATAAACACGTGTTTTCCATCACTTCAGAGGACTTTACGCCGTTTTCCATTCATTTCCTGACGACTTGCTCCTTCAGTCTTCACACTAAAAATTAATAAATAACTTTGTTTATTTTCTTAAAGGAAATCAAGTCCCCATATGTGGAATCTGGATTTTGCCCTCACAACATGGCTGATAGACTTGAGAGGACATTATGTTAACTTTGATTCTTTTTCTAAAGATTTATTCTAACCAAAAACTGTGTTTACATGCATAAATCTAATTTACACAGTGGGGCTGGGTCCCTGTAATGGAGGCGAGTTCCCACAACACGAGTAATTTGAGTACACACACATGCAGGGTCCAGATGTGCAGTAATAGTAGCAGCAATGTAAAAAAGGAAGCATACAGTAGGCCCTGAAACCACAATGTGCACACAGACACACACACACACACACACACACACACACACACACACACACACACACACACACACACACACAGAGCCATTGTCATTTACGCACATAGACACACAGAGAGGACCATTGTCATGCATGCTGCTGGCTGTTTCACGGCAACTTAAAAAGATTAACGGGTGATCAGCATCAATTTACACTGAAGAATGGGAGTTTTGGAGGAGATGGGGGTCGGACGGGGGAGGGGGAGAAGGAAATGATCGAGAGAACGAAAACAAGCCTGGTGGAGAAATAAAAGACAAATGCAGGAGTGGAGAAAGTGTTCATCTTTTTTTTTTTAATTCACAAAGTTTTAGTTCAACTGACATAAAAAAGGGAAATGAGCATTCATTCAAACATTTATCATCACTTCATTTTGAGCCTTATACTCTCCTCCTCTTTCTCACCCCGAGTTACTACTGAAAGGAAAGGAAAGGAAAGGAAAGGAAAGGAAAGGAAAGGAAAGGAAAGGAAGAGCAGAAAAGTAAACAAAGCAAGACTGAAGAAAGATAGAAAGGAGAAAGTGAACGACAGGAAAGGAATGCCCTTAAGAATCAAAGTAATAGGAAAAGAAAGAAAATGAAACCAAGTCAAGTGTGAGAAGAAAAATAAGAAAGAAATATTTAAAGGAAACCAAATAGGAGACAAAATAAAGGAAAGGACAGAGGAAGCAGGATGCAGGCAACATAGAAAGAGAAAAAAAGGAGGATGAACTGAGCGCTGGACCCCTCAAGTGGCTTCAATTAAGAAAATTACAGAGAGATCGAAGGCGAAACCAGAGCTGTCAGCTGATTACAGGGCCAACCCTGTGCTGCAGACCCAGAAGTAACCCCAGTCTAAACCTGAACCTGGACCAGCCCCGAGTCCCCCCCCCCCCCTCGTTATTTTAGGCTCAGGCTGCTCGGTGTGGAAACACTGAGTCTGCTGCTAACAGACCACATCAAACTCTCTCCGACTTCACTCATTTCAGTTGCTTTTATTTGAGTTTTATTTGCCCTAAATCATCCTCACGACGCCCTGAATGACACGGATCGCGTAGCCTTAGCTCGAGTTTGCTTCTATTAGCTTCTGATAGCTGACATTAGATGGTTAATTTCAGTGTCTGATATAAAAAAAATATTGTTTTTACTGTTTTGATGCGTAACTTGATTGTATGTTATTATAATAACCATTAATCAATGATTCCAGTATTTTTAGGGGTTTAAATGTGTGACTGCTTCTAGGAGGGTGGCTGGGGCTCACGTGGTGGAGCGACTCATCTACCAAGTGGAAAGTCAGGAGGTTGATCCCTGAAGTTTGCAAACCAAAGTATCTTTGGGCGAGATATTGAACCCCTGATTGCCCCCGAAGCATCCAGTCTGATTATAAAGCACTCAGGCATAGATAAAAGGACTGTGTGTGTGTGTGTGTGTGTGTGTGTGTGTGTGTGTGTGTGTGTGTGTGTGTGTGTGTGTGTGTGTGTGTGTGTGTGTGTGTGTGTGTGTGTGATTGGGTGAATGAGAAGTGTTGTAGAAAGCGCTTTGAGTGCTCAGCTGAGTAGAAAGGTGCTATATAAGTAACAGTCCATTCATCATTTTTTATAGACAGTTGTCCAGTTGTGCCGAACCCACAACATACATCCACAGGAGAGCTCAGTGCAGCGGCGAGGTCATCCTTAGACTGTAAAGTGAAAAGAAACCATCAGAGAGATGACAAAACAGAGAAAAGAACACTGTGGTGTGCTCGGTATGATAAAGGAGTCCTGGAAGAATGACCCTGGAAGACGATCACACGGTCTTTTCTTCAGAACAGTTAAGTGAAGAACACTCTCCAGGAAGTAGACAGATCTTTGTCCATGTCTTTTATGGAGGAAAGTCTCCACCTAACAAAGTACGGAGGTGCAAACTAATGACAAAACAAAACAAAAAGTTAAATAACTACATTTTCATGGTTTGGGCCAGGCTGGCCCGTTCTTTCCCTCCTCTCCCGCTGGGTGGCTCTGGGCGGGTTCATTTCAGGCTCCGCCTTTGGGCAGGTCTCATTCAGAAACTGCTATGATCCAGCCATGGTGATGGATCTCTGCCTGATCGTTACCTGCACTATGGGGAGCTTTGTAGCCAGAAAACTCTTACCTGTGGAGGATTTTCTAGTCACCGGTCAAGTCCAGCCCTTCATCCAGCACCACACTCTAGAAAACTTTCCTGTCACCTGTAGACTCTGCCTGCCCTCATCAAACCCTCTCAGACCTCCAGCGCTGTCTTTTGTTCCTGGCCACCCGACTCACTCATATTCACATCACCTGTAAATAAACTCCGTAAATCTGCCTTAAGCCGTCTGAGTTTACTTTACTAGAAAAAAAGAAAGAGTAATCACATCACAAATAATTAAATAAATCTGTGGTGCTCACATCTCACATTTAAAAAGCCGAGATGCCCGGCTCAGCAGCTCAGGCTTCTCTGAACCAACAACAGCTGATAACCTGAAGCATACGTGGAGGCAGAGTGATGCGTGAGAACGTACGGCTTCTACTGGGCCTCACTTTACTGTCGTTTACTGATTCTGCTCAGAGTTACGTTCTGCTCACATTCAGCCAAATGCAGCCAAGCTGACTGCACTCCACACTAATGACCCCAAAGTGCTGTCGAGTTTTTGTAGGTAAAGGAAAAGGTCAAATTAAAATATTGTCCAATGACAAAGAGATTTACCAGATCTCCAACCAATCAAACTATCTTTCATTCAGTGAAGACAAAACTAAAAGTAGAAAACAACAACAACAACAACAGGAGACAGTTGCAATAAAAGCACCACAAAGGAGAAAACACCGTCTGTGGGGATGTCAGTGCCATCCTGACATCAGACCGCCTGCAAAGAAATCTCAACAAAATGAAAATTTCATATCAGAAGATCCTGTTAGCTACCGGACGAGGTGAGGTGAGTATGACAGTCTATAATTCCTCAGTGGGTGTCCGATAGTTTTGTTCAAGCCCTGAAGTTAAAGCTGCAAGCCTGCACTTAAACCCCACATGCATCAGATAACTGTGACTAAATTAAAAGTTAAAATAGCAAGAAATGCATTAATGTCCAAATATCTACGGACCTGACTGTAATTCTTCTTTTTGTCTTATGGTGGAACCAAGTTACTCAAAAGGTCCCGCAGTGGAAACACACCTATTGTCTGATTGTCTACGAAGTGAAGCCGACTGACTCATCAGTCAGTCAGGATGTGACTAATCTGTAATCACGCACGTCTGCTTTATTACAGGGAGCCTACTGTGTGTTTTTCTGTTGTTGTTAGATTCCTTCAGCTGCATTTCAAGAGGCAGCGATGAAATGTGCTTAAAATTTTACACAAGCACCTCCATTTTCTCTTAATTATACCTGAGACGTACAAGTTCAGAGAGAAAAAGTGTGTCTGACTGCTTTAGTTACCCTTTACTAATGATGATAAACATATGAGTGGGTCTGTAAGTACATTCAGTAATAATCCACATTATTCTAAACTGAGCAACACTTTACACAACTGTAATTTAAATATCTTTGTACATTTATGTCAAATAAAAGGACTTTTACTCATTACAGAAATAGACACGTCTGTATTACTGTACACGGATGTGTAAGGCAATGTCAATACAACTCTATACAAGTACATATGCCTATACATTAGACATAAGGTGACTACAAATAAATGAAAAAGAAAGCAGTAAAAAATACATAAAGGAATATAAAAGAATTACAAAGCAATTTAGAATATTTAAAAAGGATTTTAAGCCACAAAATGATGTAAAAGATTACAAAGACACATTAAAAAAATATAAAAGATAAGAGCAAAGACACAGAAAACAACTCAAGGCAACTTGAAACAAGTAAAAGTGACACACAACTGCAAAAACGATGTAAAACATTACAAAAAGCCTCTAAAAGACAGACGAGTCTTACCAACACTTACCAAGAAGCATAAAACGTTACAAAGCAACTTAAAATATACACGAATAGTTTTAAAACTGTAAAAGGAAAAACTCAGTAAAAGACCAGAAAAAGAATTTTAAAATGACGAGAAGCGACATAAAAAACCAACAAAGCTATGAAATATATAAACGGACATTTAAAACTGCACAATGATGTAAAAGATTACAAAATGTCTTAAAATGACAGCAAAGAGACAGAAAACAACTATAAAGCAAATTTAAAATAAAGAGACAAATAAAAACAATGACACTCTTAAAATATTAACAGACATGAAAACAGATACAAAAAAGAGGATTTAGAAGTACAAAATGATTGAAAACATAACAAAGAGCCTTTAAATGATGACAGAGTCTGAAAATGACATCAAGACATAAAGGAACTAAAAAGAGACCTAAAACTGCAAAAGACACGAAAGCATCAAGAAATAGGAGACCGAAATTATAAAGAGCCCTAAAAATACGACAGAGAGACTTAAAACAACTAAAAGTGATGATGACATCACACTAAAGCATGTTTTAGAAGAAAAGCTGCTGGTTTGATTCCTGCTGGAGACAGCATGCATAAAGGCCATCCAGCATAAAGCTCAGGCGCTGCCTGCTGTGGCGACGCCTGTGATAAGGCAGCAGCTGAAAGTAGCTTGCTTTAAAAGACACTAAAATATCCATAAAGAGACAGAAATCAGTAGAAGCAACTTAAAACAGCTAAACAGAGACTTTAATTAACGCTCTTGATTTAATTCTGTCTCCTCTGTGAGAGTCTGGGGGGTCCTTTTCACACCTGTGCACAGAGGCTTCATGATCACGTGTGATAGAGAAAAAGAAATCACACTAACATCTTAAAATACCATCTTATTTATTTTCTCGTGTGAGTTTTGTTTGATTTGGCAAAGATTTTACACGTTTCCTGACTCTACCTTCTGTATTTATCCGGCCTCGGGAGGAAACTGGCTTGTGGGTGACGATCCGCGAGCAGCAGTGTGACTTCATGCTGACAAAAAGCTCCAGATGTGATGTTTGCTTTGAGGGTGTTGATGGAGAAGCGTAGAGCTGGTCAGAAGGAGCTTCACTGTGTCTTTGTGGATCTAGAGAAAGATATGATATGGTACCAAGAGAGGAAGTGTGGTGCTGCATGAGGAAGTCAGGACATGTATGAGGACTGTGGTGAGGTGTGAGAGGTACGAGTGGCACATGGGCTTAAGGTGGAGGTGGGATTACATCAGGGATGGGCTCTGAGCCCCTTTTTGTTTGGGGTGGTGATGGACAGGAATACACATGATATCAGGCAGGAGTCTCTGTGGATGATCGTGTTTGCAGATGACTCTGTGATCTGTGGTGCGAATATGGAGCAGGTGGAGGAGAGGCTGGAGATGTGGAGGCATGAACTGGAGAGAAGTGCAGAACATATCCAGGATCACCCCTCCAAAGCTACCAAAAGTGCACAGGAGTGGTGAGGAAGAGAGTGCAGGCAGGGTGGACTGAGTGGAGATGGTGTCAGGGGTGAGGTGAGACCTGCTATCATGTATGATTTGGAGAAGGTGGCAGAACTGAGGATGTCAAGATTTTCATTGGAAGTGACCAGAAAGGAGAGGATTAGAAAAGAAAGCATCTGAGGGACAGATCAGACAAAGACAGGTTGGACATGTTTGAGGAGGGAAGACGAATGTGCTGGACAAAGGTTGTTGAAGGCAGGAAGGAAAAGGAAGACCACAGAGAAGATTCCTGGAAGTGGTGAAGGAGGACACGCAGAGGTTGGTGTGGCAGAGATGAGATGGAGGCAGGTGATCTGCTGTGTCGGGCTTTACGGGGTTAAACTTTTTTATTGTTATTTTTCAGTATTTCTCGATGACTCAACACCTGATGGGAGACGCAGCAGCAATTTTATCATCAGGCACAATGAAATCTCCTGAATGTGTTGCTCAGTTTCTCTCCTCTCTCTCTCCATTAGATCCCTCTGCTTCCGTTTCTTCTCACTGCTCTGCTTCTTCTCTCTCTCTCTTCGCATTCACACGTCTCAGTTTCTCATTTGTGTTTCTTTATCCCTCACGTCTCCATGTGTCTTTACTCCATCTCTCTTCACTCCCCCATCCCCCTTTATTTTGATATGCATCTCCTCACCCCCTCTCTTTCTCTCTCTTATACATTTGCAGACTATACATCTCCACCGCACCTCTCTATAGGTCTCTCTCTCACACACAGCACTTATATGTCTCTCTCTCAGTTTCTCTCTCCACATCTGGCTTTGGGAGGAGAAAAACAGCAGATTAAGGAGTTGGACTGAACCATGAGAGGCTTTTCGGAGGGGGCACAACAGCTGGTTTTCAATTAAAACGACAGCGCGTTCACTGTCCCATTCCTCTCAACGACGCTCGTTTCCTCTCCGCGTTAAAGCTAACGTCTTCAGAGGAGCACAGAGCCTTTCATAAGCCGATTAATCTATTGATAATTGGTTTAAATGACCGCTTCTAATTGGGCTTATCCCCTCCCAGCTCAGCGCAGAGTGGTACGCTCCAGCTGGGGGGCTGTCTGTGGTGGAGTAGGGGCAGACCGAGCCGAGCCAAGCCGAGGCAGGCTGTGTGTGAATGGGAGACCTCGCCGCGCTCCTGCGCTCTGTGATCTCTGCTCTCTGGATTATTCCTCACTTTTTTAAAACCCGCAGGATTTTGTGGTGACCTGTGCGGGCTCCTCTTGCTGCCTCCAGCTGAGCTCACCTCACTCAGGTTTTATGTGAGGAGAAGAAGAAGAAAGGCAGCAGCAGCGCGTGGGACTGTGTGGATTTAAATAACTGATCGGACTTTTCTGCGCGTTCCCGTGCAGGTAGGTCTGAGGGGTTCCGGAGAGGGTGGATGGTGTTTGGAGGTGGAGAGGCCGGTGATGTTCTCCAGGTCCGGGCGGCAGATATGGGGGTATCGGGGTGGTGGCGGTTGTGGAGAGGGGTGTATGAGTGTGTGGATGTTTCGGGGGGAAAACGCCTCGCTTGCCCTCCGCATCACCGCTCATCAGCTGCTCCTGCTGCCTGCTTTCCCCCCCCTTTCTTTATTTTTTACGCGTGGAAATTTCCTCCTTCTCAGTGCTTTGAGTGGGGATGAAGGAGTGGGACTTGGGGGTTGGTTGATACCACAGGTAGGGGCTGCTTTCGCCCTCGGGGCTCGGCCTGTGTTACGGCACCAAGCGGACCGCTTCGCTCTGCGTTTTTCCTCCATTTTAAAGTGCGGAGTTCGGTGCGTAAAAGAGGCGATTTTGGGCTGCAAGTGTGTGTTTTTCTGTGTGTGGTGAAGGGGAGAGTGGTGGGGGAGGCTGAGGAGGAGAAGGAGGGGAGGAGGGGGTCTGGGAGGTAGCACAGCTCCAGACGCCGATCCATTAAGGAAGAACAAAGGGGGGGAAGGCGGCAGAAAAACGTTCAAAACCGCAGCCGAAACCCAGAAAACGCGTCCGATGATCGCCCCGAACTCTGCGGGCGAACCGCCGGCTGCAGCCCGAGATCCACGCACTAAATTCGGATTTGTGTTTTTCTGAATCCGCCTTCATCCGACTGCCCATGTGCCGAAGAGCAGCCTCGATCTTCTGGATCAGCCCCCAGCCCCGCTCACGGAACCGAGACCGGCACATTTCTGATCCGAGTCTCGGTTCGGCGAGTTCAGGGTCGGGATTTATTTCAGAGCCGCGATCGTGATGATCTCATTGTGATCGATGTTCTTCCTGACACACTCAAGTCACACCAGGCTGAAGGTTATCAATCAGAATCCCGACCAAACAGACCACGCTGATCCTCAAGTAACGTTTGGATAACAGTCCCGTTAAAGGATTGCTGATGTGTTTACAAGTCGATCAATGATGTGATCAGTTTAACAACAAACAGTCCAAATCAGGTTTTCATGACCAAACGGCCCCAAATAGCGAAAAAAATGAATCGATAACAAAAAGAATCAGTTATTAAAAACAGGTTAAAACATAAATTTGCTGCAGAAGAAGAAGAGGAATCAACCTGCACAGGCGATCAGTAATCACACGATCAATAAGTGATGTGATGGGCTGTATGATAATGAATGATTGAATGTAAATGATGCCAGGAGTAGCAGCAAGTCTCCCCCACATGTGTCCTTACCAAACAGATGTTCAGCTAAACACTGATCCTGTGATCAATAGTCTGATCGATGGCACGGGTCAGATTCAGATCAATAATAAAGGAGACAAACTTGAGATTAAATAATGACTCCAAACCAAACCTACGTGGAGAAAAGTGCAAAAACTGATGAGAGATGATGGTGGGTTGAGCACTTTGATCATCAGTTAATCACATCGATTGATCATTTTAAGCAAACAAACACAAAGAGCTTCTGTTTGAACTGTCGTTCAAGGAGTCATCTCAGGAGTTTCTTCACAGTTTTATGGTGTGTTTTTTCTAACAGTTCCCCATTTCACCAGGAGAGTAACCAGCTGATTAACCAATATCCCAGATAAACACATTATCTGCAAAGAGCAAGCTTCAGAAACTCTTTTCCAGCAGAGACATGGATCAGATAACAGCAGCGCACAGAAAATCAAATGGAGATCTCGAATGAATCACATAAACATGCGGACAATAATCAAAAGTCACATCAGAGCGAAAATGAAGTTAAGTTTGAATCGAATATAAAAAGTAACGAGAAAAAAAACAGCTTTAAAGTAAGTCCAAACAGCAGATGAATAAAAGCCAAGCAGGTGATGATGACCGCAGCGTGTCCCAGAGGTGAAGATTTTCCATAAATCTGGTCAGAGCTGTAACGACTAGTCCATAAATTTTTAAAGTGATCGGAAAAGAAATGAATCACCGGTTGTTTTGGTAACAGATTTGACATTTTAAGTAAAAAAGTCACGGTTCCATTTGCAGTTTGGCTCAAATTAGTGTATTAGTCCTGCCGGGGCTTCAGTCTGTTGGTCCCATATTATTCCTCTGTTACTCTAGACTAAATATGCTTCCCAATGGAGATCTTCATTGACTTTTTCTATGACTTGGAATCTGGCACTTTGGTCTAGAAACTGACCAAGATGAGATGTTTGGTATCAGAACCAATTTTTGTGAGTTAAAAAAATATATTTGATCTTAATATTTCCACTGATTGTGTACACGGGTCACATTTAGCTGCTTTTCCATTCACACCACTTGGTATTTTTAGGAATTTTAAGGAATGAAACTGTTTCACTTCACACAGTTTGTCTACATTGTGTGAAACAGCTGTGTTGCCAGTGGCTTTGCAACAACGCGTTCCCCTCCAGTCCAGCAGGTGGCAGTAATCAGGATCGGATTGCTTTTTGCAGATGAACTCATTGAGCCAATGGACCCTGATCACGAGAAAATGCTAACTTCCTGGTTTGAGACCGGATGTGGGGTTGTACATTTCCGGTAGCTTTACTTTGCGGTCAATCGCTACTGCGAAGATATTCTCCAAAATCATGTCCAAAACTCGAAAACGGAAAGATCGCGTTAAGTTACAAAGAGGAGAAGGTGGGAACACTCACCACTGTTGTGTCATAAAAAATCTAATGATCAATTTTGACGTTTAAAGAGTTTAGATCGATCAGTTGTTTACATCACTCAACACAAGCAGAACTGCATTACTGCATGCAGAAGACATTTAAACAGGCAAATGTTCAGCATTCAAACTACAGGTGAACAATAGTCAAACCAGATGTTTCCCCATTATGTCGATATCAGCTAGTCCAGTACACACCGACACAGTATGTTAACAAACCATGAAAAAAAGCCACACAAAAAAATGAACGATTGCTGGTGAGGGTTTCTCTACATTAGTATTTACGAAGGGTGTGTTGTGACTTACCTTCAAAATTACAGTGGTCCCTCGCTATAACGCAGTTCACCTTTCACCTCGCTGTTTCGCGGATTTTTAGTACAAGTTTGCATGCTTTTTTTTTTTTTTACATCACATTGTGTCCTGCGTCCTGATTGCTGCAGACAATCTCCTCCGTGACGTCTCTCCTGTACAGTACAGAATCGCTGCATCGATCACTAGCAGTGTGACTCTGAAGTGCAGTACTGGATGTCCACGATGTCCACGCCAAAAAAATAAAACTGGCTACTTGATTTCACCCATCGCTGGTTATTTTTTAGAACATAACACCCGCGATAAACGAGGGACAGCTGAGAAATATAACATTTGAATCCCTTTTCTCTTTTGCTCTGAGGTGCGGGGGAAAAATATCGACAAGTCGATGAGCATCATTTACAGATATATTGGGTAAATGCCCAAGACATCTATAGAAATGTAAATCGCCGCTTTATTCATTCATTTGCTTAACTTGTTTTGGACCTTAAACAAGGCGCGAATAGGACACCGGAAACAAAGCTCCACACAGGAGTTTCCGCACCGGAAGTAGCATATGCTAACGTGCACATAGTCAATACTGGAAAATAGACGAGCAGTGGCACAAAAGCGGATTCCCGACTCCTCTGAACGTCTTACTCGTTGATTTTTCATTACATGCTCACGAATAATGGGTGCAGCCCCTCAGCTGGCTTTTAGAAGTTGACCAATCAGAAGAAATTGGGCTTTTAGAACGGAGGGGAGGTTAAAATGACTGGAATTAAACTGGCTGGCTATCTTGCTGCTGCTCCAATCTCACTGTCTGAGTAGTTTCTGTAAAATATTTTTTAGTTGTTTTCCTCTGAGAAACATCACTCATGAAATGCTTTCAGCTGCCCAACCAAACGAAGGAACTTTAATCAATAAGAACTGATGATGATTTTTAAGTACTGGAGTAATCATTAAGTTAAAGCACCTGTTAGCATGTTACTGTGGCCAGAAGCAGCAATGATGAATCTAGAAGCGAGGAGGAAGCTGCAAAGGTAAAAGAAGAATGCACAGCCAGCTCAGAGAGTAGATATGACCGTGCAAACCGCAGGAACACGCAAAGAAGTTCTAAAAAATAAACGTGGATCAGATCCATGTGCCTGTTGCACTTCAGTTAGTTCAGCAGAACTAATGACATTCCCATCAGCCTCAGCTCCACTTTATGTTTAGCGCCATTTTACAGATGTCCTCCATTTTTTAATCTATATGCAGCCTGTAGTTTTACTCGCCATCCAAATAACTCCAAACTCTTGCTCTCTATCAAACGGTGACTCACTGCAGCGCTGGACAAAAGTCTACGTCCACTTGCGAAAGACGTTTATGTCGAGGCAGGTGGGGATTTTAATGATTCCTGCAGCTGCTTTCACTCACAGAGGGGCGGGAAACATGCCTCTTTGGAGCAAAACAAATGACTTTAAAATGAGGCAAAGACACCACGGAGTAAATCAGACTGTTATAACTCGCTATTGCTGCTCATTAATGCAGTTTCTTATTGTCAGCCTTTTTGAGATGAAACACTTTTTAATATAAACACTGGGCTGGAACAGCTCGAATTATTTGATTAGACTCTTTAATTCGTCACCAAAACCAGCTTTTATTGAGCTTAAAGCAGGTTCTGTGTAACAAATAAAAATCTTTTTTGATCATTTCATTCAAGTTTTTTGGTGTAAAATGAGAAAACATGCAACAACATCCTGGTGTTCAAGGTGATGGTCCAGTATCAACATGAAGCTTAAAAAACAAGCCAACAACTAATTGTTGTGGCATGTTTCTGTGCAAAAAGACTTAATTGTGTATTCATTTAGTACAAATCACTCTAAATGCCACTCTGCTTTTAATAATACAGCCCAGTACTGTGAGCTGAGTCATAGTTTTGGGATGGTAATGATATAAAATGTCCGAATGGCACCAAATGTTTGTTTTTCCTGAATCATCCACACAAAATGCGGAAGCAGAAACATTGGAAGTAAAACTTTAATGTTCCTTACAGGTGCGTGTAGATGGAGCACAGCTGGATGCAGCTGCACGAATGCCAAACGACTCCAGATCCTCTGGAGGAAGCGTGCTTTTCACATTTCGCTCGCTCGGCCTCTCTGTTACTGTAACGTCCTCTTTGTGATTGTAATGCATCTCGTAAAGTTGCAGTTTTCCTGCTGTGAAGCTGCAACATGTTTCCAGACTGAGCTTCACTTTCCTGCCTGCTGCTTTATCTCGGCATCACTTTTTCCATTTGTGTGTGTGTGTGTGTGTGTGTGTGTGTGTGTGTGTGTGTGTGTGTGTGTGTGTCCAGTCTGCAGTCACCTCTGGAGCTAATCTGCCTTCGCTTTGGGATACAATTCAGCTCCAGAGGGAGTTGAACTACCAACCCTGGAGCCTATAAGACATGGACAGAGTGCAGTACAAATGTGTGTGCGAATTTGAAAGTCCATAGCAGGTTTGATTTTCAAGTTGGCATCTCAGGAATGCAATAGGAGATAATATGTTGGACCTGTTACAATTTTTATCTGTTTAGTTAATATTCTTTTTTTCCACTGAGATAATAGTTTCGTGCACGTGTGCGTCAGTAAAAAATACGGTTTGGATGTTCACTCACGAGGAGTTCTGCTACCCTAACTGCTCTGAAATGATTACATGTTGTTGTTCCATGCTGTAGCATGCCAGCTGTACCCGGATCAGTTTGCATTGGACATGATTTTTGTTTATTTATTTAACGGTTTGTTTTTGTAATTCCTCTCAGTCAAGTTTAACAAAACTTCCACCACCAGGGGGCGGTGTTTTCAGACATGCGCTGATCTTTTTAGCTTTTCATTATCGTCTTTTTTACTTTAATTTCCTCACCAGGTTTGTCTTTTGTGGGGCTCCAGTTATAAGTAAGAAAGTGCTGTTAATGACTTGCTGAGCTGACCCGCTGTGCCACCTTATGGTAGAAACTGGTATTACACAAAAGTACAGCCAGGCCCAAGTTCAGCTTTAGCTCATAGCTCTTCATCACCACACAGATGTTATCGTTTCTTCACATTGTGATTACAGCGTTAGTTACATTTAGAACGTTTTACACTACTTTTAAACACAGGAAATTAGAACGAGTGCCTTTTAGGAGGGCTACCACTCTTGACTGGCTGTCTTTGGCTTCGCATGATTGTCTTGTTTGCACAGTTACATCTAATCTCATCGTGCCACTCATGCTTTACTGGACAGATGTTTTCAGTTTTTAATGTTTTATGACTGGCAAACAGCTTCTAGGTATGTTACTGGCAGTGTTATGGTTTTACATCCTACCTGGAAAGATGCATCCTTCAAAAGCAGAAACAGTTATATAAATATTTATGATTGAATGACAACTTGAACATCTGAAAATGATTCCTAAAAAGGAAATGCAGTTACTTCCTAAAGTGATTATTTAAGTAAACTACTCATTACTTTATCTTCTGCAAATATTTTATTTACAAAGTCATAAAGCATAAAGCTGCTTCTTCACAGAGACTCTTATCCCGCGGTTCGGAGGACTCCAACTCCACCCTTTTGGACTGCAGCCACTGATGATGGTCTTTGTCCTGCTTGCACAGTTCTCCACCTGCTGAGGGTTCTCCTTAGAGTGGAGATCCAGCTCACAGCGGAAGGAGTAGAAGGAGGACTTCTCCCATCAGCTGCAGTAAGAAAGGGTGGAGCTGGAGTCCGTGGAGGATCGCTACAACAGCGAACTGAGCAGTGACCAAGTTATCTACTGATAAATTAATCAGAGGTGGCGATTCGCTGCAAACATCTACTAAACTGCTAAAAGTCTCAGTCTGAGGGCTGGTTTGACTCATTTTGTGGATAAACTGCATAATTTCTGTTATTCTAACAGTTTTAAGGCAAAACATTTAATCGATTAACTGAAAAAATAACTTGCCATCTTAGTGATGTTGATTTTGGCTGCTGGCCTAAAATCACTACTCAAGTGAAGCGGTCAGAGGTCACAGCTGTCTGCCTCCGCACGGTTAGAAGGACTGCTTTTGCTCTGGCTTGTTCAAGCATTATTTAGTCATGATTAAATCTGTTTGAAAGGATGTCACAGACAGAGCGAACATCCGCACGGCTGCCTTTAAACGTGTTTGCGGCGAGCCTGTTTTGCGTCGGGTCGTCTCACGTTCTTTGCGGAAACATTTGCGTCTTTCTGTTTGGTTGTGCTCCCATTTACTGGCTGCAATCTGCAGTCATTTGTTGTCCAGTGTTTGAGTGCTGCCATAGCCGTGGAGTGGAATGAAGACGGACGCCGAGTCGGCACTTCATTAAAAAAAACGTAAATATTTGGATCGTTACTTTCCCTCCCACTTGACGCGCAGCTGTAGTCCTTCAGGTGAAGGACTGTTGTTATCCTGCTATTGGAAATCCATCAGTGTGTCTTATTATGGAGCATTGATTTGATATGAGCATGTCTGTGTGTGTGTGTTTGACCTCGCGTGCGTTCTTAATTATCCTTTTGTCGAAATCAGGTCATGGTGTCACCTGCAGCGGCGTGTTTTTGTGTGTGTTAGACATCAGAGCGGGCAGACGTGTGCAATTTAATCCGGAGCGTTTTGTCTCCCTGTAACACACGCCATTGTTTGTTAATGTACAATTAGAGTCTAAAGTAAAAACGCACACTCGCACTCTGTCACATTGAGTCATTGGCAGAGTCAGCGCTGAGAGAACGCTGAGTCAGCAGAGCGAGACGAACCCTGATATGATATTTCTGCCAGCAGCGTTTCACCTCTGACTCTGTCTGTGAAGACGTTTTACAGCCAGACCAGCCGGTCCTGCTGCTGCGATGACGTCATCTTTCTGTGCACCAGCATGTACTTAAACTGATTCTATCTGAAACTGAGGTTTCAGATCCTCCCCAGTACCCGTCCTAATGAGGTACACATATCAAACTTAGTGGGCCTCTTATGTTCCAGTCGTGGGTGCTCATATTAAGCACGACCAGAGTCTGAAATAAATGAGATCAGTGTATGTACGCATGATCCCAGAATGTTCTTACTGCTGTTAGCAAGAGCTTTTTTCTATTCTTGGGTATATATGATGTCATAGATAGAGGATTTCCTTATCATCTTCATCTCAGCACAGAGGCCCCGCCCACCTGCTGTTCAAACCTTCTGTTTATGTGAAGGTTGGCTTAAAGCGACGACAGAGCTGCTAATCTCATCGTACTGAAGCTGGTGTTAAATTGCTAAAATGTATTTTTACACCTTCTTCTTGACTGAAAACAAAATACAAATTTTAGTTTTCACAAATATGCATGTTAATCCATACTATTTAAGTCAATTAAGGATTTTTAACAGTGAGGGCATGACGTTGCACTTTTAGCACCGCCCCCTCACAGCTACAATACCGTGGGTTTGAATCCAGCGGCCTGCCGGGGCCTTTCTGTCTGCAGTGGGTACGTTCCCCCCGTGTATGCATGAACTCCAGCTTCCTCCCACAGTCCAAAGATGTACACATCAGGTTATTTGGTGATTCTAAATTGGTTGTAGGTGTGAAACTGAGAGTGAATGGTTGTCTTTTATTCTGTCTCAGCCTTGTGGCAGACTGGCAGCCTATCAGGATGTGCCCTGCCTCTCGCCTTGCGACGGCATGGCCACAACTCTGAAGTGGAAAAGAGGTGGATGGATTTTCAACACACTCCCACAAACGATAACAAGAAGTTAGAAGCAAATGCACAACAGAAGCTTCCGTGTGTGTAAATAGGTAACTCGTTGAAGTGCCTATAGGATTTCTTTGTGGCTTGCTTCATGCCTTAAATCAAAATGAATGCTGTATAGGGTCCCATTCACGCTGGAGTGCCTCCTGTGAAACAGGAAGTCCACAGAATGGCAGTTCTTGAAGTAGCGGTGTTGTTTGGGGAGGGCGACCGAAAGGTAGAGAAGCTGAAATGGTTTGTTGCAGACAGAGGATGGATTCAGGAGCAGCAGAGCGGTGTAGGATAAAGAAAGACTGCTCTGAACTGCTGAAAACACACGGAGCCTTTTTAAAGTGTCAAAGGAAAAAAAATACTTATGAAGTCATAAAAGTTTTCTGTGACTGATGCATTATTTATGAATTTGTTAGATTATCAGTCCTGATGCATCGGCAGCATTTCATGCAGCAGGTGTATTTTAACTGCTTTATAAACAGTTAGTTAGTTTAGTCCAAGGTTTTACAGCCTCAGGGCCGGGCTCAGTGTTGACTTTGGCTCCTGGAGTCGATTCACTTTTCCTCACATAGCGTTCAGCACCTCTCCGCTGACGAGCAGCAGCTTGCTCACTGAAATCCTGTTTCCTGTCTGTTTGAACACGAACATGAACACAGCCACGATTTAAACACAGCAGTTCACTTGTTTCTGGGACCGTCTCACTCCTGCGGACAGCAACATGAAAGATTTACGACAGAAACGTTAATGTCACCTGACGACGAGCCACCGGCCATCCCCGCTGCTGCCTGCGCCTGTTTTTAATGCTGCTCATTGTCTAATTTTTTGTGGTAATGTGTAGATGAGTGTAGTTAGTTCATCAGTTTCCTCCTAGAGCCATCAGCTTCATTAGAGACGGATGCTAAGAGCTTCTTTTTGTGCAGCAGTTCAGACAAATGTGCTGAGGACGAGGAGGAAGCTGCAGGCTGTGATTTCACAAACGCTGCAGATGCATTAAACACAAATTACTTTAATTGTTAGTCATCATTTAGTTTTATAGTTGATGCTGTTTGAAAATGTTCATAAACATTTTTATCATAGTTTTTATTGACCAAAGTCGCTCAATTCCACAGCCTAACTGGAACAACAGGGATAGATTTTCTCAAATTAGTCTGCAAATAGTGCAAAGTGACCCTTTCAGTGAGCTCTTCACAAGTTTGATGGTTTGTGCAATAACTTCATGAGGTATTCATGATCTCATACTCTGTTTTGAAGGCTTGAAGTATAAACTTGTGCTCAGGCTCTTTGTGTCGTGTCGGCTTTTCAACAGCTGAGAAGAACATTTATTTGTCTTGATAAAGAGAAGTGAACCTGCAGCTGTGAACGGTGTTAAAATACGTGTCCGTTTCTAATCTGCTCACAAGGAATGTAGTTTATATAAGAAGTACACACCCTGTTCTAATCAATGAATTGTAAATCTAAACTGTGTTAAGATAAAGGAGCCGTTGTCCAAACCGGGCTAAATCGGATTGCCAAACATTGGAATATTTGGAGTATTTGTGTTTGTCACATCTGGTCTTTTACCATCAGGAGGGTTTCACTTCACTTCATTTCACTGCTATCAGATCTGACACAACAAAGCACGATTCATAGGCAGCCTCTTATCCGATGTGATGGCTTCACCGGTGTAAAACACATACTGGTGTCCTTGTTAGAACCCCGTGTTCCCAGACCCGCAAACATTCAACCCGAACCCGATCCTTCCCTGAACTCTGAAACCATTTAAACAGTGCCCACTTTCCACTCGTGCCCTGATGACAGGACTAAAATGGACAAGGGTCCTCACAAAGCTAGGCACACAAGTACAAACGCACACTCTCAGGATGAGCTGAGGAACAGGCAGGAAACAATCAGCTGAGGCTATTGGTTTCCTCCCTCGATGCCTCCTGACCTCTAGCAGCTGGATGTGTGCGGTCATGTGTGATTTGGCCTTAGAGAGGCCAGGGTCAAAGACATACATGTGACTTTCTGTCTGTGTGTGTGTGTTTGTAGCCGTATGTACATTTACTCATGTTCTTTACTTAAGTACAAATTAGCTGTTCGTGTTTCCGTTTCATATTTAGCTTCAGCTGCATTTATCCGACTGCTACTCTCCAAACCATCTCACACTGATGCATTTAAAACACAGAGTGACGCTTTCTCAAACACTCAAAACAAGCAGAAGTGAAAGTGAGAAATTAAAGTGTTTTGAGCAATTCTCGTGTAAAAATGTTCCACATTATGATTTCAACATCTCATGTGTTTATTTCCAGTTTTGATAAGTTTCACACAGTTGTGAAAGAGGCTATTTGAACCCTTGGAAGCTGATTCAGGTTAAAAACTTGTACAAAAATTTTAAAAGAGCAAAAAATCCCAAACAAAAACAAAAGCCAGAAGAAGACAGCTGCAGTTCCTCTTGTTGTCACCCTGAACTCTATAAAGCAAGTCTTTCTTGTAACTGTTTCAGTCTTCAGTTCTTCAGGTTTCTCGAAGGATCCCGCGCTGCTTCGATAGTTTTGAGGTCAGGGCTCATGGGAGGCCAGTCCACGCTGCGCTTTTTACTGCACCGGCAGTGCGTTTGGATCGTTACATTTCTGAAAAATCAAGCTGCTCCCAGTCAGATGATTTGCACGTGGTGGCTCAAAATCAACTAAAAATGTTCAAACTTAGATTCTTCCCTCCGTCAGACGTGTTGCCGCTTATCAAATTAACGGTTCTGCAGTTGTCATCGCTACACCTGTCTGTGAAGGATGGTGTGAATTAGAAGTGAGAGTCAAATGTTCGAACTTTCACTGAACTGCTGCAACATCCTGCATGTTTCTGTGCATTCCTGTGAATCTTTGAATCCTTGGAGTCCAAGGTTAAATACAAGTGTGTGTGCGCACGAGTGATTTCACATCCCGTGTGTGTGGAGGGGGGGCAACGCTCTGCAGCTGCCGAGTCTTAGAAATGTTTTATGAACCAACAGGGACGCTGTGTGTGTGTGTGTGTGTGTGTGTGTGTGTGTGTGTGTGTGTGTGTGTGTGTGTGTGTGTGTGTGTGTGAGTGTGTGTGAGCGTTCAGGGTGGTGTCTCCCTGTAACAGTCAACATTACAGCTCTTTCAGGCCATTAAAGGAGCATAACACTGTTTTTGTCTCCACTCCTGTGATGTTTTTCCAGGACTTTTCAGATCGATTTCTCAGAAACGTATAAACCCAGATACAAATGCTTCATAGGACTGTAAAGTAAAGGCTTTTATTTCATCAGTTTCTTCTCGTATCGTCTGTTTAGACTCGAACACGAACTCCTTGGCGCTTGTCGTCTCTGTTTTGGTTCTTTTAAGCCATTAAAAGTGAGCTAAAGTGTCCCTGAGCTCCAACACTGATGTTATCCTGACAAATATTTAGGCCCGGTGTTCGCAACACGTCGAGATAAGCTGCAGAGGGCTGAGTGGACCTCTGATGTTCAGATTCACCGCATGTTGTGATCCGCAGATCTTCTTGTGACAAATTGTAATTCCTGTAAAGTCGGATGTGAAGAAAGGTTCGTGTTTACGTGTGTTGCACGCGTGAAAGCGGCAGACACGATGGCTCCTCTGTGCACAGGTTAAAGGGTTATTCTTGGGTACATGAGACATGAAGAACAGGTTTTATCAGCAAGAAAGCTGCGATAACATCACAACTGTACTCATATTTATCTGTTGAGCTGATTTTCTAATCTGCACCTGGTTACCGAGCTCGCCGTCGGAGCAGCTGGCAGTCGGGTTTAAGTTGCAGTCCTATTTTAAACCTTGCTCCCTGTGCGCTTCGCAGAGAAGGGCTGGAACGCGTAAAAGCATTCTTCTTCCTCCTCTCGCTGCAAAACGAGACACTTAAACGCATAAACTGCTCACTTTTGAAAATGCATTAGTTGCTAAGTTACAGCACCTTTAAATGAGGACGTTTTGAAATCGGAAAACGGACAGGAGATCATCCAGAAGCTGCAGAGAAACAGATTTCTCCATTTTCACTTTCCTTTTCTTCCTCGCTGTTGTGTTTGTGTATTTTGGTTTGAAATGATGCTGTTACAGCAGCACATGCTCGTATTAAGAGCTGCCAGTGTTTAAATAAAGAGGTGAGCATGTAAAAGTAAAGCCTGTGAGCCCAGAGCTCAAGCCTTGGACTGCTCGTTTGTGTGTACTTGCATTAGTTTCTTTTTTTGTAACGCTGAACTTAAAGTACATTTATTCTGCTCATTTCCAGCTCCGTGTTTTTTATTCTCGGACTCCACTGGAGTAGATTTACACGATTCTCCGTTCAGCGTCGGCCTTGATGCAGCCCTTCAGTTCATCCTTTGAAACGAGTCTTTATGTTTTCTGTTTTAGCTCTTCTTTTTTTTCTTTTTAAATCTCCTCTTTAAGGTGACCTTCCTTGAAGCCCACAATTTTCCCAGATTACCTGTCGCTCTCCCGGCTTCAGCAGATAGAACCAAGTGCATCCTGCTTTTAAAGGGGAAAAAAACAACTACAATAATTAACCACTGAAAACCTTCAGTGGATTCTATAATTCAAACAATGTTTTTGTGCATTTTTCCAGTTACATTAAAAAATAGTAATGGGGAAAAGAAAATTTCTCCTTCTTGGTTAAAAACGGTATTTTTGTGAAATCCATCCGTGCTTGTTTCAGCTCGTATCTGATCTGGAATGTGAGAGTGGATGGCACGAACATTTGCAGCAACAAAGATTACAGCAGGACGTCTTTGTTCGTTAATTATTACGCTCATTAG
Source organism: Oreochromis aureus (assembly GCF_013358895.1). Classification (NCBI taxonomy): domain Eukaryota; kingdom Metazoa; phylum Chordata; class Actinopteri; order Cichliformes; family Cichlidae; genus Oreochromis; species Oreochromis aureus. The sequence goes on from NC_052961.1 coordinate 4,076,501, forward strand.
CCGCTTATTGTGGGACATAACTGTGGATTTTGTTTTTTAATCTCAAACTGTGTCAAACGGTTCCTGTATGCAGGGCTGTATCAGGTGACCCCGAACCTTCCCTTAATTGCTGCTATAGGTCCAGGCTGCTGGGAATTTCCCATCATGCTCTGAGCACTTCTCCCCCACCCCCACCCCCTCCTTTCACTGCTGCATGTCATGAACTTCTGTCTGTAGTTTGTGTTTTGTCCTTGTGTCTCTGTGCTCTCCTGCTTCCTTCCACTCACCCACCCACCCCCACCCCACCCCCGGCTGTTCGCAGTACATGGCTGCCCGTCCCTGAACTTGGTTCTGCTGGAGGACTCTTCCTGTTAAAAGGGATTTCTTCACTGCATCCACGAACCATCTCTGAGGTCTTCCTCGTTCCCTCCTGCCTCAGAGCTCCATGTTTCTCATCCTTTGCCCATTATAGCAACTATCCATCCTCTGCACATGTCCTGCTATTGAAATCTGAAAGCTTTGGTTGATAGATTTTAAAAGAAAGAATCCATCCACCGTCTGCTTATCCAGCTCAGGGTCACGGGAGGCTGGAGCCTATCCTAGCTGTTATACGGTGAAAGCAATAACAATTAATTGCAGTCACATTTTTCAGTTTTTGGAACATAAGGTGCTAAAAAAAAAATAATAAAAACTCTCTCTGGTGATAAACTCGTAGCTCTCTGGTTCTTTGTGAATATTAAATACAGGAAGGCTTGTTTTTCTCTAATGAACCAACATCAGAGTTAGTAAATCTTTGCCTGTTCTTGTTTTCCATCGTTCTGACCTTGGAGTACAAGTCAGACTTTGTCGTTGAGCTGTTAATGACTGAAACAGCAGCAGACTTCAGTGTTCCCCCCCTGCGCTGCACAGACTTCACAGGTTTGAAAGTAGCTGCTGTTAGCATTTGCAGCTGAAGGCATCAGGTAAATGGGGTTTATCAGATGCTAATGATCCTGGAGTTTAGGACAGAAAAGGTCTTCAGGTGTCAGAGTCCCCTTGTTTGTAGCCGGGTGTGTGTGTGTGTGTGTGTGTGTGTGTGTGTGTGTGTGGGGGGGGGTCCTGTACCATGCCGCTGTTTCCATGTTGCAGCTCATTAATGTCACAGTTTTCACACTATCGATTGTTCACACTCTTTCTCAAACTTTTTAAATTGCTGCCCGTTCTGCTGTGGTTTAACAAATTTCTGGCATGCTGTTATTTGGAGGCTGTGATGCAACAGCAGTGGTTAACAGGGGGAAATATTCTGAATTCACAAAGGCTCACTTTGGGGTTTTTAAAGCCTCCTTTTAACATGCAGCTGATTCTTTGTTCTATAGCGGGGGGGGGCAGCTCCAGGCCTCGAGGGCCGGTGTCCTGCAGGTTTTAGATCTCACCCTGGGTCAACACACCTGAATCACATGATTAGTTCATTATCGCCTCTGGAGAACTTCAAGACATGTTGAGGAGAACATTTAATTCTTATTTTTATGTTTATTTAAGCGTTATCCGACAGTATGTTTGCACTAAGTACCGCAGCAATTTCCTAATGTTGTAAACCTGCTCAACATTTGGCAATAAAACCCTTTCTGATTCTGATTCTGATTCTGATTTAGCCATTTAAATCAGCTGAGTTGGATCAAAGACACATCTAAACCCTGCAGGACACCGGCACCCGAGGCCTGGAGCTGCCTATTCCTGTTCTATAGTATTAAACATCAACCATATATTGCCAGAGATCCTCGGCATTGGTAATGTTAGTGTTCAGCACAGCAAAAAGGGAGTAGATCCATATAATTGTGTTTTCAAGGAGGCAAATCTCCAAAATGTGTAAAAATAAAGACAAAAATCATTCAAAAATCCATCATTGAGCCCCTTTTGCCTTCAGACCTGCAGTTTAAAGATGATCTTCTGCCCACTTTGGTTGTAACTTTGAGCTCTTGTTGTTTTCCTGTCACATTGAAGCGGTCTGCCTATTCCCCCATGATCTCTGCCTTTTTCTCTTCTTTGGACTATTGTCTCCAAAACTTTGATGGCTGATGAGGTATTTGTGTTAAGTGTGCCTAATGAAGTGGCCTGTCACCCAATGATAAAGCGGACTCTTACTGTTACATTTTATAAAACGACTGTTTTATAGATTCAAGTATGTTGAGGAAAAGATTGGGTGAAGTTGCAGGTATGTGTGTTCATGCAATGGTCATCACAGATTTCCACTTTATTACTATTGAACAGACACATTTCATATTGTTTATTTTTGCATTTAACATATATTTACTGCATTTAGCTTTTCGGAATAACTCTGTTTAACCTCCTTTCTCCGTTTCTGGTGCACGGCTGCGAATGATCGTCTGTTTGATTCTGGAGCAGGATGCGAGTTCTCTGTAGCAGCTTCACTTTTGGCCTTTTCCCGTTGTAGCTGGGCTTCGGGGACTTTTCCCCCCTCCTGTGAAGATCCTAGCATCAACGTCCGCTTCTCTCATCTTTTTGACACTGCTTTCTGTTTCATCTGTTTCGTGTCTCGGGTCGGTGGGGAATCCTTCCACTGTCTCTCTGACTTTTTGTCTGCTTGAAGTTACCTTAAAATTATCAGTTGTTCTTTTCCTTCTTCCGTGGACTGAGTGCTGTCTCATGTTGATTCAGTGAAGCCGGCTCTTCCGCATCACTTTTATCTTCAGGATTTGTCTGGTAAGTGAGGTTTTACCTTTTCTCCTTGACATAATCCCTAAATATCGCAGAGGACTTATGCGTGTTACTGTTTTAATATGAGCGTAATTGGTCCACTTTAAACTCTGTGTGTAAAACCACAGAATTAATCTGGTTACCATCCATCACACCGCTGTCATCCCCTCCCGTTTCCCTCAGCTTGTCTTTATTTCTAATGGATGAAGTCCAGCGCCGTCTGAGTTAATGTATCCAATCAGTGTTTACTTTGTGAGCTCTTTATGACCTTAGTGGAGGATAAATATAGCTTTTAGTGCAGTTAAATGCAGCGTGACTTGGCTGTCAGTCATGGGAGTACAGTTTGTTTGGATTTTCTGTCAGTGCGGCCTTAATATATAGCGAGGTTAAAGGTCACCAGGACTGTGTGATGAATGAACGAGTTCCCCGTTGGCCCGTTTACATTCGCAGCCCTGGTTTTGTTTGAAATGGCAACAAGTCGCAAAAGATTTTCTGCTTCAGGCTGATAGAAAATAAAGTATTTCCACCTTTTGTTTGGCATCGCTGCTGTTCATGCATAAAAGCTATTAACATAATCACTGCAAATTAATCGATTATAAAAAATAAATTAATTGTAGCCTCACAGCAAGCCATAAAAGTGCAACAATACCAATCATGACTTTATTATTTAACATATTAGTTTGAGTACCTTTTACTGTAGAACAAGCTATACACTGCAGTGGGAGTTTAACGATGTGTTGCAGCTACTGATAAAGAAAATATGAAAATATGCAATCATTTCTTAGAAGGGATCTAAGTTACACCAAAGCTACTGCACACTTAAAGGCGATATCCGTAAAAATTCCTATTACTCAGGACTCAGCTGTGATGGGATTAGTGCTGGGAAAATGGGACATTATAATAAATTTACTGTGTAAGCTGCTGAAAGCTATTTTTTCTACCTGTCTTTTTTTAATGGCCAGCCTTTGCTTGTTGCCCCCTGGCTGTTATTTCATGGTGCATACTGGCTTTTATATAAGAATGGATGCTTATTTTCTGCTTAGACAACAGATTTCATGCCAGACCCATAAAACAAAAGGAATAAGAGTGTGTAACGGTGGCGACAACGGGAGAAAGGCAGAGGGCAGGAAGAAGCAGTAGCCTTAAGTTTAATTAAAAACACCTTTAATGTTTTCAGGCTGAAACAAACTGAAAAACTAATTTTTTTTATGGTTCATTACTTACGAAATGATCATCAAATAGTGCCAGTTTTTCTAATCCATTTATCAGGGTTGTAGGTTGAAGTCATAGCTTTGGGGATTCAAGTGCTTCAGGCCAAGTGCTACCAATAAATACACTGAAATCAGCGACACATTAAATTTGAGTTTGCATATTTTTAGGCTGCTTAACAATCAAATCTCTTGAAAAAATAAAAAATGTTACGGCTGCAGTCGCACAAGCATAGAGGCCGGCTGGAGACTACATTGAACCGCCAGATACTCAAGAGAAAATGCGTATTCCGTATTCCCGGTTGGCGAGCTAAAACTAGCACGTTTTAAAGCTTTTACTCTGGACGTAAACAGTCTCCATTTCCAGTTTTTGCCACACTCTTCGCAGATTCTCCATCGCTCTGCGGTCAGTTAGCAAGTTTTTGCACACAGGTCAGTGTCTCTCGCTGAAACTACAGGCAATCAACTAGTGAGCAAAGGAGTCACAAGGAGGTTTTCAGCTAAACCTCCAGCCAGTTTTAACCTAGCAACACCTAGCAACCTTCTGCATACACTTGCCACCCAGCTTTTAATTAGCCCAGGGCTTTTATGATTGTGCTATGTTTTGTTACCTCTCTTGTGAAGCACTTTGTGATGTCTGTCGGTGAAATGTGCTACACAAATAAACTTTTACGTACTTACTTTACTTTTGTTGGGGAATGGACATTTTCCTTAGCAACCGGTGGTTGCTAGAGGGTCACTGATCCATCTCTAAGCCTGCATGAGGCTAAGCTAGTGACTTTAATCAAAGTTTATCTTTTTAAATCTCCATCATGAACCGATTTAGCTGCTGCCTCAAACTTTAAACACATAGTACAGATCAGGTTATAAAAATGTAACATTTGAAGACAATGACTAGGAGAAGGGTATCTAAGCAGCTAGCTTACACTTTAGCGTTATAGTTTATAGTCTTTGCCAATGTTGTTAGCTTCTGGGTTGGTGGGCGGCTCTTATGACCTAACCTACAGATAACTAGCTAACCTAGTTATTTATAGGTTAGCTTTGTTCTATAATTTATCTGTGTGTGATTGGCCAACTAGCGCTAGTTAGTGCAGGAAATATACCAGTTATATAAGCTCTATAAAGTATTATGTGCAAGAGTTAAATGTTGCATGTTACCTGCACAGGTATTGTAAACCACCAAGCTTGAACATGTCACAGGTGTAATCCTCCAACAGCACTGCAGTTTGGAAGAAAATAAAAGTATAGCTTTATGTGGTTGAACCAGAATAATTTGGCTTATAATCACCGTGACCGAGCAGCACTCATAAGAGCCGTCCACAAACCCAGGCGTGTTTATTGTGCGTGTATGGTGATGACATTTTAAAATACCTTTTGGGTGTTGAGGAATGAATTTTTAAACACACATGCTGTATTTTTCAGGACAATATTAAACCTTTTCTGTTACAGTTTTCTGTTTTTTCTGTTTTATTAGTTTAAGGCTAGCTGATTGGCCTGTTTTTTTTTTTTTTTTTCTGGCTTATTTGACATTTAAATTAGTTCCCAAAACGTCCTATGCTAATTTTAATAGCAGTGTGCTTTCTACAGCACACATTAAGTTATATCTTAATTGTATTCCAAAAGATTGGATATATTCTGAATTGCAGGTGTGTATATAATTATAGTGTGTGTGTGTGTGTGTGTGTGTCTAATATAGTCTGTTCGTCCTGTGTCATTACCACAAAGTCTGAGGCCGCACACACACATCAGTGTCTAACACTGTTATTTCATTAGAGTTCCATGTGTTGTGTGATGTTGGTGGTTGGTTTCTTTTTTTATGTTATTTATTTAATGGATCAGCTGATGGAAACCAGAGAGGCCGAACATCTAAACACGTCTGACCCTGAGCGGTTACAGCAAACTTAAACAAACATCTCTCAGAGGCTAAAAGGATCTGATCTGCAGAGATAAACATCAATGAACGGTCCCACAGAGCAACCACATGCCAGCTGAAGAGGTTTTCCTTGATTTGTATTTTTCCAGTGCTTAAAGTGGATCTTCTCTCATTTCTTGCTTCATATTTTTATTCCATTAGAGCAGCGTTACATGATTCACAGTTTAAAATAACCCTCACGTATCTGTGCCTGCCCTCTAGTTCATCCTGTCTCAAACAAGCAGTTTTAACTGCCATCTCTTTAAGGTGTCCCTCCTTAAAATTACTCTTTGTCCTGACTGGGTGATTTTACAGCGACCTGTTGGCGGGGCAGCACCTAGGACTGCTGAGAACAATTACTGATCAGACACATTTAAATGTAAAGGATTTTTTTTATTTTTCTTTGCTGCACATAATGGAAACTCGCTTTTTGGACATCTACATAAACGAAATGTTTCCCAGAATGAACCGGTGTGCAAAAATGCCCAAAACATTCTGCTTATTTCTTTTAAATGCCAGGATTTTAGGCTTTTATTTGTTTACATGACAGAAAAGTGATGATTTCAGGAGGTCTTGGACTCATTGAACAAAAAAACCCACCTTGTGCTGTCTGTGTTTTGTTTCGAGACGGAGACATTCCTTGTAGTGTCATTTTCTGACAAAAATGGATCCTCACATTTAAGAGCGTTTTCTGCTATTAAAAAAACTCAGAACATTTATCATGAAAATGCTGGCAGCTGATTGGCTAACCCCGGCTAAATGATTGCAGCGGTAAACAGAGTAGAGAGATTTTATCTTCTGTCAAACGATTATGATATACATCAACATAATTTACCATTATTGTTTAAACAATTTTAATTTTGTTTTATTAGTCTTCAGTTTTAACTCTCATCTTGAGAATACACTGGGACCATTTTAAGATCCAGTATCGTTGTGAAGGACACTTTGGAGTTCAAACCACCAAAATCCAGGTTAGCGAATGACCTACTGACCTACAGCCGGCTCGTTTATGGGTAAAAAACACAACAGTTTTAAACCACAAAAGGCAAACTTGTCCTTTTGGCTTCGTCCAGCGGTGATCTCACAGCCACACAGTTCTAGCGTCATGTTGGGAATGGGCTCCTGAATTAAACAGAGGAGTGGGCATACCTCGGACTTTTGTTCACGAGTACCGGATACTGGATCCTGGAGTAGGAGGTTGATAGATGGGTGTAGCATCTGTGGTGATGCGAGCACTGTGCTGGCCCTTCAAGAGAGACCTGAGCGTGAAGGCGAGGCTGTTGATTTACTGACTGATCGACGTTCCTCACGAGCTGTAGCAGTGACCAACTGAAGTAGATTGAGGATACGAGCTTCCTCTGGAGGGTCAGGCCTCAGGCTTCAGCACCCAGAGCTGCAGAGCATTCATGATGTATGCACTGATTTTTGTTTTTAGTTTTTAATTTACTTTTAAATCTTGGATTTTTCTGTGTAGGTTTTTTTTCCCTTATCATTGCAAACTCCACCGATGCTCTTTTTCCTTTTTAGTTTTCATACACACACTGAAGAAAATTAAGAGATTCATGGATTTGTTAATAAGTTGTATTTTACACTTTAAGACAATGACATTCATGGACCTGTGATGGTTCAGGTGAAACTCTTTAGCATTAAATATAAGATCAGATAGAAATAAGCCAAAACTAGTGCTACAAAAGAGATTCAAAAGCCCCTTCTGCCGTCTCCTCTTTCCCGGTAAATTCCCCCGCTTCTCTGTCGTATGTTTAACGAACACTGTCTATTGTGGCGGGAGCTCCAGTGTGTAATTAGCAGCTCGGTCTGGTGAAGCAGAGCCTTCCTCTCCCTCCCCACAGAGGCTCTTTCTTATTTACCTCCAGCCAGCCAGCCAGCAGCAGGAAGAAGCTCCAATTTCCAGACGGACGGTGAAACGATCACGCCGTGGGACTCTCAGGACGGCGTGTTAGCGTGTTAGCTGTTATTAGCACAGTCAGACGGTTTACAGTGGTTTGTAATTATAGGGGCCGGCTGAGAGGAAGATGCAGTGAAATTAAAGCGGACGTATTAGCGTACTCGGTGGTTTATGGCTCACTGTGTTTATGTAATTACAGGAAGTGACACAACAATCAGACTAAATTAGATCAGCTGTTGTTATACCAACATAAAAGATTTACTGTCTGTTTACAGGGAAAATCATACTTAGCAGCAGCTTATAGGTTGTAAAACACATTTGAATCGACTTCAATAAAAACACTCATTTCATAAATCAGCGTACGAGAAGCAAACTGAAAGCAGGCGCTTTTACCAGCTTCCTGTTGAATGTCGGGGCGCGTTGGGGTGGCGGGGTGCATTTATTTTTTGGCATCACCTTTAAATCATCTCCAGTGTTGCTGTTGTTTCCTCCTGCCTACTGTGATCTCAGCCTCGATGATACGGTACCCTCTCAGCGTCACTGTGGTTTCTGTTTATCTCCTGCAGATTTATAAGGAAGATATTTGGTTTTCATGAAGCAATGTTTAGACTGTAAACCACCTTCAAATGGACAGAGGTTCTCTTGGGCTCATTTTCAGCGCTCTGTTATTACTGCGGGGATCATCTTTGCATGACTCATAGGGTTAAAAAAAATAAAAAGCTTGTTTATGTTAGCGTGGCCCTCTCTGCATCCCCTCAGTTCATCCTCTGAACCGACCGGTTTTATCCATACACTGTACATAAGAGATTCCAGGTCTGAAAAGAGGAGACAATGCAAAAGTGCCTTAAGCATGTATTCCTTTTAATGGCCAGCAGGGGGCGATTCATCTGGTTGCAAAAAGGTCAGATTGTATAGAGGTGTATGGGAAAACGGCCCTGCTGTTTTCTTGATCTGTAACCTCAGTCAACGCTCTCCTGATGTGTTTATGGGCTCAATCACTGATTTTAAGTCTTAAATAATACAGTATGAAAACGGTTTTGGAGATTTTGGTTCTTATTAGGGTCCAGAGAGGTAAGGAAATAGAGCAGACTGGAGTAAAAGCCCTTTTCATAGTCAGCTCTTATGTAACACCCCGTTTAGATTTTTAGAGTTTTCAATGTTTTCTCACAGCCTCTGTTTAGGGAAGTTTTAGTCCTCATTAGACAATTGACGCCGACGTTCAGCTTAATCTGAATAAGTTGTGTGATACGATCTGTTTTTGTCTTCTTGTTATTAATATAGCAGCTCCGTATCTGACAGCTTCAATGAAGTTGTAATAAAGCAGCTCTTGAATTCGCTGATTCAGAAACATTGGGCTCTCTGTTAGACAGATGTGACCTTCACACAAGCAGCCATCAGCACAACACAGACTTTCACATGACCTCCCATTCACTTTCCCGTCTGTTTAACTGGAGATTTATTTTAACTCGCACTTATCAACAGATTTCATCTCCCACTTTGTTTCTTTACATGATAGATATTAAAACAACAAGTCTAATATGTTGTCTGTTTAGGAACATTTCACCCGCTCTGTCTGGATCTCTGACTTCTGCTTCTCTGCATGTCGGGTTTCCAACAGTCCAAACATGTGAATGTTTTGGGTAATTAGTTATTGTAAAACTGGCCGGAGGTGTGGATGTAAGTGTGAAAGGCTGGCTGTGTTACTCTGTGATGGGCCGACGGTGAGTACAGGGTGCGCCCTGACTCTGGCCTAATGTTAGATGGGATTGGCTCCAGAGCCCCTGCTACCCTAATCGGATAACGGGGGAAAAAAGAAAAAATGGATGCAATGATCTCTGCCGCCGACTCCTGTGTAAACTAGATTAAGCAGCATGTGGGGTCCCACCATGACATTGTTCTTCTGGACACCAGTTTATTCTGCTGTTATCATAAGTTTGTCATTACATTAGGATAAATTTATAAATAATTTATTATGTACATTAATGCCCAAAGAGACGGGGGGAAAACCCTAAACTACACGAAAGCATCACAAGTGACAATTATTGTAATGTTTAACTTATGTTTTATTGAAAAAAGGATAAAAAACTGATAATCTGTAACAATATGAAAATATCAGAAAATTTAAAAATCATATTTTTTCAAATTGTGAAAATGTACAATAAAAATATAATAGAAATACTAAATAATCAACAGCATGTATCTGGGATCTTTTCAAATTAAAGGTGCAAAATGATTTATATGGGAAGGTCTAAAATAAAATCAATGAGGTTAAATAAAAAGACGTTACCATAAAATGTAAATGTAAGGGCAACATTATAATGACTTCATCCATCCACTGAACGCTTCTGTTATTTATTTGTCATGTAAATAATCAAATCAATAAATATCTCGTCCATTTTTTATTCCAAATATGTCTTTTTATTTAATTTCTTTACTTTAGCTCTATTTGTTCCATATTTAAATCCGGCAGATTTAATGAACACAAACATGTTTGTCAGTCATGATCTCGACTGGAAAGTAACTGCAGACCTTAAACTTCTTGCATGATTTTATCTCCTTGGAAACCAGCCCGGATGTGAAACCTCAGTCCCAATCAGCCCGGTGAGCTTTATCCGCACCAACACTTAATAGTTTGAAACAACATCTTTATAGTTTATATGACATGCAGTGCAAACTCCACCCAAATGCTTCATCACGGCCCAACCAGAAGCTGTAAAACCAACACACCCCTTCTGTCGCCCACATCCATCACCTCCATCTGCGTCCCCCCTGTGTGACCCCCTCATCTCTGTGACTGAGGCTCTGTGTGTGAATCGCGGGCTCCGATAAACACACAACAAAGCAGCATTGTGCTGCAGTTTCCTGGTGTGAAGGGCTTCAGGGGCCGTTTGGGTGGCAAGAGATGCAGGGTGGTCAGAGATGGTCAGAGATAAGAGCTGAGAGCTGGACGGTTTAGAGGCGACTCGGGCCAACAGATGGGAGATTGAGACACTTTCAGGCCTGATAGGGCGACCGCACTGAGATACAGCTGGCACTGGCACTCAGCAGCGTTTTATCCCTGTTCGGTGGAGGCGGGGCCGAGTGCAATGTTTACACGTTTAAATTCAGCACTCGAACACGGCAGTTTGGATGCTGTAGAGGGTCACGTAATTTCATAATAGGAGTACGGAAATGCATTTCAGGAATGAAGCATGAAAGGCTGAGATCAATGCGCGGTATCGGTGCACCAGATCGAGAGATGTAGAACGAAACGTCCGGGGGGGAAAAAGCTTTTTAAAATCTTATTTTGGGGCAAAGTCAAAAAAAGAATTCAGATAATATCAAAGACCTGAAAGAAGCTCACCCTGAAGTCTAAATGATTTTCAGAGAGGGCCTGAAAAGTTGTGAACCTCTATTGTGCATGTGCACAACAGGCTAAAATGTTCCCCTTGCTTGTTGCTGATTTGCTGTCTTGTTGTGTCTTTATCCATATTTAACATGTCAGAATTCTCCCATAGATTCAGGATTTTTGAGTGCAACATCTTCTCCTTGTATGATTTCCCCAGTAATGCTCTAAGAGGGTTGCAAAGTGGCAAGACTCGCCTCTACAAGGACTAGATAGTCAATATGCTTTTATTTTGAAAGGTTACTTCCTGCTAACCTAACATTCATAAAATTCATAAAGTTCATAAAATTTAAAAATAGCTACAATGGGATCATCCATTTGCCATTTTTTGTTTTGAAAACTCGGGGTCATTGCCTTGGGGCAGAGCTCAGAGATGCTGCATGCTCATTGGCTACATGTCATTAGCCAGTCTGCTAGCGACTTGGCGAATAAGATATTTGCTGTTTGACGATTTTAGACTAATTGATTTACATTTGTGCTTTAACCACATTAAAAGCTGTTTTAGCGGCCATTTAAAGTCATTAACTGAGTAGAGAGACACTAAAGTAGTTGCAGCATCTGTATTGAAATCCATCCATGAAGCATGAGTGTTAATGTGGCAGAATACACAGCTGTTACGGTCTGATTTGTGCTGTGGCGTTTGGGGTTTCTTACTCCTCTGTGCCACAGTGTTGCAAAACTACACAAAGGCAATTTCAGGAGACTGTGCTAGATCTGTCTGAAGCATAGTGCTTTGGATTGATTACTTTATTTGATCATCAATAACTCGTGGTTTCTGTCTCTTTCCTGCTCTCTCAGTAATCTAACCTTTTGTGGGTAATTGCATACAAATGTTTCCTAATGGAGCTGCTTCTGAATATCAAATCCACTTATCAAATATGAATCCTCTGAAGCCCCCCCTTTGATAATTAAGTTTAGCTTTCATAATTTGCGAGTAACCAAAGGTCACGTAGTCGGTTCAGATCTGACAACAGAACATTAATGAAGCCTAATGAATGTTGACGACCTGCAGCTCCAACCTGACGATGAGGCGAGCAGCAGCAGAACATCTGAAACGTTTGATATTGATTGTTGCTGAAACAAACTGACTGTTACAGCTGGTGTTTCGCCGCCAACGCACCGGACCTAAACCAGGCCGCTCGATCACAGAAACAATCATCATCAGAAATTTGGTAAATGCTAAAATCTCAGCAATTCGATATGAATATTTGTTGATTTAGTGAAGAATTATTTAAATTTATTTAAGACTCGTGCATTTAGGGAGACCTGCAGCCGCAGGGAGAGCACCTGACACCTTAGCCAACAACCAACCAACACCTGGCTTTTGTGACGCCATGGCCCAGTTTTACTTCTCCTGGACCCCGCTGGCCTAAGGCTCTCTTTCTGTGATCTTATCTCAAGATAAGCCAAACAGTGAGTGTATTTGTGCTTCTAGGGAGGGTGAAAGTGCATCACCATAAAGGAAAAGAAACGCATTGATTTATTCCATTTTATTCAGTTTTATTTATGTTGCGCCAATTCAGGCGAAGGCACAGCAGACTCTCCGCCTTCTCCATTTTGCTTCGGAAAGTTCGTTCACCTCTCCGGTTTCAGGTTGGACGCCACCCAAAAATGCTTTTTGGTTGTGAAGCAAAGTTAAATTTGTTTGGCATTTTTAAAGAAGAAACACAAAAAGCAGTGAATGCAGCTCTTTTTTACAGGCCAACCACAGCCGAAGGGGAACATGTTTGTTCGCACCACTTCCCTTTTTTTATTAAAAGACCTAACTTTATTGTCAGCTTGACTAATAACGTGACATATTCGTTTGTGTTCAGTTCCATTTTATTTTTATAGCATCATTTCAGGCTGAAGGTTCTGGCTCCTATTCTACTTTTAGAAACAGTAGAAACCACAGCCAAGCATCCTGAGAGCTTTGTCAGCATCACATGGCACTATGAGATCTTTAACATGTGACGGGTCCTGATTATTTAAGACTTTGTATGTATTTAGATTCATTCTGAACTCTTACCTGGCTAATATGGGAAATATAATCTCTTATCTACCTGTTACTGTTGTCACTGTGGTGTTTTGGATCAGCTGAAGGCTTTTCTGTGATAAAAGGACTTCACATTTAGCCAGCTCTACCCTAGATGTGATTTTAAAACCAAATCCAAAATGTCAAACAAGCCATTAAGGTTCAGAAATGTCCTCGCTCTGATGGGGTCGTCCCATCACTCGTCCTCAGTCACAGCCTCCAGTTCTCCAGGGTGATGGATGATCCAGTGAAATCGTAGTCCAGTTAGAGAAACTCTATCTGTGTCCTCCGTCTGCCCAGCTGTCCGTCACACACTCTGAGACACACACACACACACAAACTGGTCCATCTGTCGACCTCTCCTCTCTCTGGTCTCCCCCTCAGCTCAGCGGGCTAATTAACTAATGTGCTGATCTTTCACTGCCTCTTTGTGTTTCTGTGTGTGTGTCACGGGGTTAATTGTTGGACTCGGCTTCCTGTACGTCTCCGCTGCCCGGCTGAAAACTTTATTATCCCTCCATTCAGTTTCTGTCTCATTAGAAGCCATCGTTCACGGCGCTGTGCAGTCGCTGTGTGGAGGATCTATTTTAGCTCAGTCAGAGCTTCTCTTAAATGACACTAAAAAAAAAAAAAGACTCTTTCTTCTTCTTCTCATTTATTAATGAAGCTGCAGAGAGACGCCTGGACCTCCTCAGTCCAACATGTCTCCCTCGTTTGCTGAAGCTAATTCACACGCTGACAGTATAATTAACAGGACAAGGCGGCTCGTGATTTGTTTGCTGCTCAGAAAGAGCTCCAGGTTTACTTCACATTGTTTCTGTTCACGGGACTCGTTTCATTTCTCCCAAATTTTGCAGTGAAATTTAAGCCTCAGTGGATCCACCATCATGCTGCATGTCAGAAATCTATAGTTACCACCTGCTGTTAATCTGATGATTACACTCTCAATTGACCGTTAAGCCCTCATGCATATCCTGGAGTCTCGTAAACTCCTCGAATGCTTAATGCGATCGACAATTAGTCACAAACACTCACATCGTTAGCAGAGATGACAACGAGAAGATCTTTACACCTGAGAGGCTCAAAGCTACATTTCCCCCAATTTTTGTGTGAAAACAGCGATTTATTATTTATTTGAAATACGTTAATTACAGCGAGGACGCACTGTGTAAAATATTTGTTCCTTTGGTCCCACAGGGCAACCTTATTTCACATGTTTTTTATTTAAATATTCCATTGTACATGTATACAGTGTGCTTTGTATGTTTTTTAATTCGTTTTTGTTTCTCTTTTTTTCAAAATTTCACTCATATGAAGGCAGAGCACCTCTCTGACCTGAAATAAGACAGATTTCCACTTACCCAGTTGTAAAATAATTCTCTCTCGCTGCTTCTGTGGGATTTCTGGGATTAGGATATATATATTTAGAAAAGGCATGTGTGTGATCAGTTGACCAAGACGAGTAAACATTACTACTCAGCACCAGAAATATTAGTTGGTTAAACTAGTTCATATTTTATTGATGTACAATGGGGCAAAGTGCAGCACACATTAGTCAGTTTTAAAATACAATGAGAGAGTCAAATGGATTAAATACACACAGAGACTGTTTAACCATATTTATTAATCTGTGCTCGATTTGAGCTGTTTTCACGCTTCTGGGGACTTCCTGCACTCGGCCAATCAGAAGAAAGAGAACATTCAGAGAGGCAGGCCTTAAAGAGAAAACATCATAGACTGTATATAAAGAATGGCTTTAGCCATCTGATGTCACTGCCTGGTTCAAGAAGTTCTGTTATGACATTTTGAAGCTGTCTATTTATTGGCTAATGACGTGTCAAGTTTTGACCAATAAGCATATCCTGCTCTGTTCTTCTTTCTGACCCTGATAATGTCAACAATCAAAAATATTGTAAGATCAGACTTCAAACTAGTGACTGAATCCGTGACATATCAAGAATTTTTACTGAGGTTGCAGAGCAACGCCGTGTCCCTGTAAACTTCTATAAAACCTCAAGTCTTTCTGCAACCAGAGGAGCCGCCCCCTCTTGGCTGTTAGGAAGAATGCAGCTTTAAAGCTCTTCCACAACAGCTAATGTTTTAATATATGGTTAAATGGATTTTTTTTAGACAAAGGATGGAAAAGAGTGTTGCATAAAAGCCCAGAATAAGATAAATACAGTTGTTTTTTCTTTGAACTGTGAGTCATGCAAAGCTGCTCCGCTGCAGTCACCGGAGTGAAAGTACAGAGCTGAAAATGAGCCGAAGAGCTCCTATTTAACTCACTTCAAAGACATTTTTGAACAGAACAGATGTGTTCTCTGCAGGCCTACTCACTAATCCTGACTCGAGTTAAAAGTGACTTTTAAAAAAGAGATATTACCAAATCTGACCCGTTGAGACTGCAGTGAGCGTTGAGACTGCAGTGAGCGTTTCCACTGTTAAACCTTATTCAGATGAATAAAAAGACACTCCAGATGTAACCGAGAAAGCAGAAGAAGAAACCCCTGAAGCCAGATAAAATAAATCCAGCTCTTTGTTTCCACACGCCGTTTCTCGTATTCTCGTATCGATTAATGCGTCTGAGCTGAAAACCAGGAGGCTGATATAAAGCAGTGCTGCAGTTGACGATTCAATTCCCACTGGGACACCCACGCTGAGCGCAAATGCAGCAGGCTTTTCAACACAATACCTGCAGCCACAAACTTGTCCTGCGTTTGGTGTCAATATCACTGTAGATTAGGATTAAACTGTCGAGGCATTTACGTGTGTGTGTGTGTGTGTGTGTGTGTGTGTGTGTTGATTAGAACTGTCAGTCAGTCGGAGTTGAACTGGCTGCCAGGATAAGAGTGAAGTTTCCATCCAGCTTAGTGTTACTGGAGCTGCTGAGGCTTATGAGAGAGATTCAGTGAGAAGACAGACAGAAACAGATCAATAACTCTATCTGCTTCGATTACACTCCCACACACTGCTAATCTCTGCACTCGCTATCTGTATGTGTGTGTTTCTGGTAAATAATACTGCCTGTAGGTTTCTAAAGCTCCCTGTCAGGCTAAGGCCAGGATAATTTTGAAGATAATTCTGTTTATTGTTGGTGAAACACCTTGCTTGGTGTTTGAGGTGGCCTTGTGAAGAACAGATGTTCCTGCGGTCATTGCGTGGCTCTGATATTTTAGCATTTATCCTCCTGCAGGTGATCCACCTGAGGCTGATCAGACCAGGGATGGGATGCAGATTAGGGATGTGATGTCCTTTCAAGGAATTTAGAAGATTACATGGTCAAAATTTTAAAAGAATCCACTTAAATACTTTATAAACTTTTATTTTAATCAAGACACCGGTCTGCCAAATCCATTGTCCACATGGTTAAGGTAATAAAAATTAAAATGACCTTACAAACGTGTTTATTTCTGCTGCGGAGCTGGCTTTTTTTTGATACAGGAGCCAGCCTTAAGTGATTACCGCAGGAACTGCAGCCATTCAGTGCAGTGGCAAATCAGTCGCCTCAAAGTACTTTATATTTTAATTTAATGACTCTCCAATATTGGAGAGAAAGCCCCCAAAATCATATGAGGCCTATAAACTATCACCTTGTAACAGTGGGAAAGAAACCTGTACCCAGCTGAGGGGAAGGAGAAAAAGGACCTCCTGCATGTTTACCTCAAAGGATTGAGTCGCTTCTGCATTAGTTTCATTATGTTGAGTGCTCGTCTCTGCCATGTATCCAAGTTCCTGCTATCTATCTTGAACACGGACCATATACACATTGTTTTTCATACATTCATTCACATTGGTGCCTTTAAAAGCAGCTGAATTGTCTGTGAGGAGGACCTGTTTGTAATGGAGCCATTAATGCTCAGAGGTCCATCAGTGAATTACTACAACGCTAAAGAAAGTTTAAAACCATGAATATTCTCAAGCTGGTTCTGAATGCGTTTTCCTCTTTCTCTCCCTGCAGCCATGCCCCACTGAAGCCGACTCTTCACCAGACCTGCTGCCAGCTCTTCTCTCCTTTTCCTCCTCCCCCCTCTCCTCCTCTGCCCCTTCATCCTTTCCTATTCCTCTTTGTGTCCACCATGGTCTTCTCCTGTTCCTCTCTGCTCCTCCTCCCTCTCCTCTCCCTTGTCCTCTTTTCCTCCCCTATCCTCTCTGCCCCTGCTGCTCCTCCGCCTCCCTCCGTGCCATCGGGCAGAGTGGTGTACCGGGCCTTTGACACCTCCCTCACCCACCTGACTGTCCACCAGAGTACAGGTGAGGTGTATGTCGGAGCAGTGAACCGAGTGCTGAAGCTGTCAGCTAATCTGACGGAGCTGCGGAGTCACATGACCGGACCTGTGGAGGACAATGCTAGCTGTTACCCTCCACCCAGCGTCAGGTCCTGCGCTCATCGGTTTGTCCCCTCTTGTCTCACTTATTTATCTCTATATATCCTTATGTATGTCTACACCTGTCTCACCTGTCTGCGTTACCCGTCTGCCTCTGTCCTCAGACTGGAGATGTCGGATAACGTGAATAAGCTCTTACTAGTGGATTATATTGGAAACAGACTGGTGGCATGCGGCTCCATCTGGCAGGGCGTCTGTCAGTTCCTCAGGCTGGAGGATCTCTTCAAACTGGGGGAACCGCATCACCGCAAGGAGCACTACCTGTCTGGAGCCCGAGAGGCTGACGGGATGGCAGGTAAGCAAGGCTGAAGAGGGGGTGGAGTTAGAGAGTCCTTGACAGGTAATACAATTTAAGACATTTGGAAGGAATTAGCTTCTGGACAGTGAAAAACAAGGATGTAGCCACCATGATGTCACCCATTGATTAGTGAAGTCATGCTATGAAGACGTTAGCTGAGCGTTTTAGTCACCGAGGGGTGAAGCTGACTTTAAAACTCAATTTGCTCATTTGATAACCACTTCTGGTTAATCAGCTGTTGTCCATTGAGCAAACCTTGGATGATAATCTTTTCTGAATTAGCCTGTAATTTATAAAAAGAACTCCACATTTTAATTGATGCAACCTAATCTAGTGATTGGGTCAATAAGGTCATCAGGAAAGGGTTCACTAGGGTTACAGATAGCCACAGACTCCCATTACAAATAACACAGGTTTAAGGCAGGTCTGCCTTTTCTTCAGTCTTCTCTCACCCCAACTGGTTGCGACATGGCCCCGCCCCTCCCTGAGCCTGGTTCTGCCGGAGTTTTCTTCCTGTTAAAAGGGAGTTTTTCTTTCCCACTGTCACCAAAGTGCTTGCTCATAGGGGCTCACATGATTGTTGGGTTTTTCTCTATATGTGTTTTTTTAGGGTCTACCTTACAATATAAAGTGCCTTGAGGCGACTGTTGTTGTAATTTGGCGCTGTATAAATAAAATTGAATTGAAACTGAATAGTTTTTAGACCCTAAAGCTGCGTCTTTTATCCAGTCTGTGATTACAACTAGCTAGCCGTCACTCTACTGCTCAGAATGACAGTTAGCTCCATAAATGATGCTTCACTGATCCATCAATTTGCACAAGAAAAAAAACATGGAAACTTCTACCCAAGTCTTATAATAGTTTTTAGATAAATCACAAAAGCTAGCCGCTAACCCAGGCTAGCACGAGGTCAGCTAAATGCAGAGTCATCTCTAATTTGGCGCTACATTTTATACTACTAGCTGATCTGGTCAACATTTAGCTTCACGTTAATAATATTTCTCCACTAGTGATTAGAGCAACTAATTGCTGTTTCGAAAGGTTTTCTGAAGGAAGCACGTTTTTGTTTTGTTTTTTTTACAGTTAAGTTAGCTAGTAGCTGATGGCTTTGACAGCAGTTACTCTCACTGTGAAATTGTGCCTCTGCTGTTTCCCTGAAGGTTTGTTTTATTGGATTACAGTGATATCAGCAGCGAATGCAACAGAGGGAATCTAATGCATGCTCTTTGTAAACAATATTTTATAGAATAGCAGTTTTATTTTCATGTTGTTGTTGTAAATACTCAATTATAAACATTCGGCAGATTTTGTATTGATGCATTGTCCCAATGTAATCGTTTTAATGCCTAAAATAAAAACAATACACTCCAATGTTCCCTCTGGACTTCTGTGCAGGCTGGAGAAGCATTTCGACTTGCAGACGTCAATCAAGTGTCAAAATATTTTGCAGGTTTTTATAATGTGCACTTTTTGGCATGAACAAAAACCTGAATGAAGACTGTCAGGACATAACAGCAGATGACTGACAGCTAGACTTTGCCCACATATTTCTCTGTAAAGCAGATTTTTGGTTCATTCACAAATGCTGGAATATTTTCTCTGCTCGGGTATCAGTGGGAAAAAAGGTGTGATTGAAATTAGTTAGACCTTTGATTAAAGTACTGGAACAGCCACTGTGGGACACCGCTTGAAAAGAAAGAGCTAATCAGACCCGCCGGAGCTTTTCTGTTGGAAATGGGTCTCAAACTGCTTGCTAACACTTGTCCTTTCTTTAGCATCTGATCCAGAGGTTGTTTGTGGGTTGCATTGTTGATAGCTTTGTTGCTGGAGACCAGAGGAGTTCCAGTAAATGTTCTTCAGAATAAAAGTCAATATATTTTTCTGTTACATTACTATCATGAAAATGCTAAAAGTAGCTGATGAGTTTTAAAGGAAGATGTGTTTATTTTGGCTATCTGCTGACCTCTGTACAGCATCACAGTAGATTGTGAAGCTGTGAAAATGAGGCCTATGTAAAAAAAAATATCTGCAAACAGTTCATGCAAAGTGTTTGTAAAAATACAAAATTTGGGACTTTGTTCCAAACATTCTGGAAGGCACGGTATTAATCGCATCCTGCCTATTTGTCCTTCTTCTGCAGGTGTGATTGTTGAAGACCACTGGTTGGATGACCCAAAGAGAAAGAAGCTGGAGAAGACCAAGAGCCACTTGTTCATCGGAGCCGCCATCGATGGAAAGTCGGAATATTTCCCCACGCTGTCCAGCAGGAAGCTGGTGGTTGATGAGGAGAGCGTCGATATGTTCTCTCTGGTTTACCAGGATGAGTTCGTCTCCTCGCAGATCAAGATCCCGTCCGACACCTTGTCACTCTACCCCGCCTTCGACATCTACTACGTCTACGGCTTCTCCAGTCGCACGTACGTGTACTTCCTGACGCTGCAGCTGGACACACAGCTGACTCAGATGGATGCTGGAGGAGAGAACTTCTTCACATCTAAGATTGTGAGGATGTGCTCTGATGACACAGAGTTCTACTCATATGTGGAGTTTCCTCTGGGCTGCACAAAAGATGGCATAGAGTACCGATTGGTCCAGGCTGCCTACAAGCAAAAACCAGGGCGGCGGCTGGCACAAGCGCTTGGCCTTTCTGAAAGCGACGACATCCTGTTTGTCGTCTTCTCACAGGTAGGTGACTGTTGATGCCCTCTCTTCTGACTGGATGCTTTCCATCTAAGCTTGAACTTTCTTTCTGAGTTTTTTACTTTTTTGTTGAAGGGTGCCTTGCTCAGAGGCCTGTCCAGGACTTAAACCTGCAAATATCTAATTTATTTTTAAATGAATTAATTTCTTTTGCGGATTTTCAGGGTCAGAAGAATCGGTCCAACCCACCAAGAGAGACGGTCCTCTGTCTGTTCACCCTCCATGACATCAACCTGGCCATGAGAGAAAGGATCCGCTCCTGTTACCGTGGAGAGGGACGGCTCTCGTTACCGTGGTTACTGAACAAAGAGCTGCCCTGCATCCACACTGTAAGTTGCACCACCAGCCCTGAAACTTGACTTGGACTGGGCCTCTAAGGTCTGACAATTTTTGGATAAGAACATGTGCTACCTGTTTGAAGGAGAAAAGAAATGTTAGGAACAGAAGCTTTCGGGTTAGCGTTTGAAAACACTTTTAATATATGTCTGCATTAATTAATAACACCACTGGCTACATCGTAAAATACTGGCAATCTTATCCGAGTTCTAAGTAAACACATAAGCTGATGGGCCCCAGATTGACACGCTGCAGGCAGGAGACTAGTCCTGAAGATTGTTGTTTGGACTTGCTCTCTACAGGTTTGAGAGATGACCTTGATTTTGTTGCTAAAGGTAACACATGTCTTGGACTTCTTAAACAGCTCTGCAGTATAGGCTAGTCCAATATCAGGATCGGGTGTTTTCCTGACACATTTTCTCGATTTCTGATGAAGCCAAACCATCCAAGCATAAGAGGAAAGACTGAAATTTTTAAGTAGATAAAAAATGTTAAAAAATGTTCCTGACCATAGTCCATTTCCTCCTGCATGTTTAGCAGGAAAATAAAGAAAAGGAGAGAAATCTTTGCCGTCCTTTGCTTCTTCCTTTGTTTCAGTCTCTTTGTGCAAACTACATCATCTGGCCAGAGGCTGCCCTGAGGCTGCAACACACGCAGTCATGTTTCTGTCACTTCAGAGGACATTAGGTTGACTTACGCTGGTTTCCTGGAGACTTACCCCAACCTTAAGTCTTCACACTTCGATTTCATTATTAAATTGAATGTTTTTGTCCCCACAAGGCGAAAAGAGTTTCACAAACTGTGACAGATTCGTCCCCACATTAAAGATGAGTTTGAATATACTTTATTTGCTCAAATGGATAAAAGACAGGAAATAGTGTGAACTTGAAAAAACTACAGGAAAAACAAGCCAGAGCGAACAGAAGGAAGAGCTCTCCCTCCCTCTCAGTGTCTGCAGTGGGGTTATTTCAGGTCGGGGGTAGATGATGTTCTTATTCATGGCGGTAATGGCCTGCAGTGGTAACCATGGCAACCAGGCAGGGAAACCCGCCAGGAGACGAGTTCTGAGCCGGGCCTGGGTTTTGGAAAAGGAGGGGTGGAATGGGGTTGGAGTTGCCCACAGCAACCAACCAAGCAACCAACCAACCAACCAACCAATCACAGCCAATCAGCCACACGCTGATGAAAGTGATGAAATATAAGTTAATGACCCATGCTAGCTTGTGTGTGTGTGTGTGTGTGTGTGTGTGTGTGTGTGTGTGTGTGTGTGTGTGTGTGTGTGTGTGTTTTCAGGGTAAAGTGAAAGGAGAAGGGGAAAAAGGCAGGGCCTTTGTCCCTGCTCTGACCTCCTTCTTTTGTCAAAAACAGCAGGAAGTGTGTGTGTACACCAGTGTGTGTGTGTGTGTGTGTGTGTGTGTGTGCGCATGGATGTTCCAATGGGATGTGACATTGGGGTAGTCTCAGTTTGTGTGTGTGTGATTTTTATATTTTTGTGTGAGTGCTTTAATCTCGTTTTTCATTAAGTGTCAGCAGCAGGTTTCCTGTCTGCACACCACGTTACAGTCTCTGCTCCGTGTGTGCATCTGTGTGTTTGTAGCTTTGAGTAGATGGTTTTGTTTTGTTTTTATGGTTTTTAGTTTGAAGCCCTCATTCTGAGGAAATCTTATCAAGACCTCACTCAGATGCAGAGCTCCAAATGACTGTTTGATGGCTCACTCAGTCAACAGCATGCGTTATGACAATGTGGGGTGCATCAGATGCAGACAGACCAAGGTGTGTATCGTACCATCGACACTTTTTCGTCCCACACTGTCTCATTTGAACTTTTAAACTTTTGAGGACCCTCACAGAGTGCTGAGGAAACAGAAAACATTATAAACTTTGAATTTAAACTTTAGTTGCATAGCTTTATGTACCCAGGAAGCAAAACCAGTGAGCTCTAGAAACTCTTCGCATTTAAAAAAAAAAATCTCAGGCCTGATAGCAAAGAGATCAGAAGATTTCAGAAGGGGCCACTGGGTAAATTGGACGACTGTGGCTCAGGAGCTGGAGAAGCTCGTCTGCTAATTGGACGATCGGTGGTTCGATTCCTGGCTCCTTCAGCTTGCATACTGAAGAAACCTCGGGCAAGATGCTGAACCCCAAATTGCCCTGATGTTTCCATCCGAAAGACAAAAACAAAAGGACACATGAATGTGTGTATATGGGTAGTAAAAATGCTTTGACTGCTCAAATTGAGTGGAAAAGTACCATCCAACCACCAGTTCACCTGCTGTGTGGGTTTAAACCTCGGACTCTGATAGTGTGAGGAGTAAATGATAACCCCTGAGCTAACAAAGAATTTAAAAGACTTTAATTGTCTCTCAGTTAATTTTAAAGTACTCGTGGCAGTAGTGGGACAGGCGTGCCTCTTCGAATAAATGAATAAATACTAGTGTGTGAACTTGATGACTCACGTGATTTCCTCATCCTGTGCATGAACTCCATTTCCACTATTTCAGTCTGCAGCTGCCAGCGTTAGCCTGATACCAGCTGCAGCTGATCACTGTGGAGTTAAAGTTTCATTGGCAGATGAACATGCAAACTCCCACCAGAAGAGCCATGCCCGGGTTTTAACCCAGGACTCTGTTGTCGTGAGGCAACATTGCTAATCGCTGAACCACCCCGCTGCCTCCACAGTCGATCACCGTTATCTTAGAAGGTAAATAAATCTCAAAGTGTGCTTATGCATTCCTCGCAAGCAAAGTAAATGTGCAGGAAACAGACCCGAGACCTCAGAGGTAGTACTGCTCAGCTTTCAAGGCCTGCAGGCTTTAAGGTGAGCAACCAGGCGTACACTAGGGCGTGAACTTGTCCAGGGACGATTAAATATCTCACTTAATAAAACTGAAGAGACTCAAACTATCTTCCATGTTACACAAAGAGTTGGCTGAAGCATTTGGACAGTTAAATATAGTGTTTACATGGCATGTGGTCCGTGATTTGATTGGAAAATAAATGTTGTTGTTTCTTTATTAACCAGCTGAGTATCTCTGCTCTGAGCATTTGAGCCTTTTTAAGACTTTAGACTTCTGATTTGTCCTGTGTCGGCATCACACAGGTTTCAATTGAAAACATTAAACGTTGAATAGAAGCCAGACATCTTTTAAGTGAATCAACACATAGCTGACAGAAGATGTTTGATAGTCAGATGTTGCTGTGTGAAAGTGAATTTGAGCCCAAAGTCATCTTTGAAGAAGGATGATTTGGACAAACTGAGAGCTGAAGGTGTCACGAGGGATTTATGATGGCGCGGGAAACTTTTTATCTAATCCAAACAACCTGAAACCATTCTGACTGCTATTCCCAGGAGTCAACCTTCAAGATGTAAAAAGTATTTATCTCTATTTTTTGATGTGCAAAAATGGAGATAAACTTGCCAGTGGAGTGTTGGCTCGAACATTTGGGTTTCAGAGTTTCCACCCTGTACGGTCGCTGTGATGCATCGAGGCCTTAACCCGCTAATGACAGGGTGTTAGCTACCCTCTGAGTGTATGTGGACCCTGTAATAACTCGTCTCCTCCCTGTTCCATACACTCTGCCCTGTGGGCAACATACAGAAGCATGAAGCACTTTGGCTCTGCAACCCTTTGTCCTCCACCATGCACCCCATGTTTGCTCATTTTTTACTTGCTTTTCCTTACATTTGTCTTTAAAGTTTGATGTAATCCATCGCTGTGTTAAAGTTTAATAAAAACCTAATGTTTGTTTGTTAACCTGATAATATCCACCTGGAGGACAGCGACTGGGTTTGGTTTCATCCCTTTTATGTAGAAGTTTGAGGTGCCTGGTATAATCTAATGGAAATCTTATAACAGAACTGAGTGTTAGAGACTTTATTTGAAAGCTAACATCTATTTTCTGGAGCTGTGCTTGTTATGTGGCTAAAATGCAACCTAACCCTAAGTAGGTGATTCACTCATCATGGATCTCTGTGTCACTGTTGATTGGTTTCATTCCAGTCTCACAGTGCTCTCATCATCAGCTTCAGACCTGTCCACTCTGCATGACCAGCCGTTATTTGGCATTATCAGTAAATGTCGTCATCCATCGGAGAGCACAAGGCTCTGAAAGGATGTTTGCATGCCTACAAATGTTTTTGTACACTCTGCAGCAAGTACACATAAACCCTTCTAGATGCAGGTCCAAGAAGTATAACAGGAATGATTACTTGGCCGTGATGTTTTCAGCTGTCCACGTCCGTGTCTGCAGCAGAGTGTAATTAGCTCTTAACCCTAAACCTAAAGCTTAATTTAGAATTCTTCGTGTAGAGCCTATGATGCAGTCTGTGCAGCCACGGACCGGTACCGGTCCATGAGTCGTTTGGTACCGGGCCACGAGAGTTGAGGCTCGGGTGTGAAATTTATGGTTTTCAGGGTTTCTATCGTTAACTCTGTTTCCCTGGGTCTTTTCCCGTGTTGTAGTTGTGTCTTATTTTGAAAGAAATATTTACGCGTTACCATAGCGACCAGAGAGCACTAAGGGGCAGAGAGGAGGATGTTACTCTCAATGTTGTTGGTGCATTTCAGGAGGACGCTGCTAATAAAGTTACACAATTACACAGTGAACTCGCGTTTATTATTATATTTACAAAATACCACAGTTTTTGTCTTGGTCGTATCATTTTTTTGTTGTTGTATTAACCGTGACACCTTAAAGGCCGGTCCGTGAAAATATTGTCTAACATTAATCCGGTCCATGGCACAAAAGAGGTTGGGGACCGCTGGTCTAAAGGCACCGCTAGGCCTGAGCAGTCATGACTTGTGTGGACCGTGACGTCCACGTGGTCCTGCAGTCTTCTGTTAAAACACTGGTGTCTGCAGCGCATTAAGAATCACGGTGGGAATATAAGTAGTTAAAACGATAAACAAAGCAATCACATAGGGTTTTGTATATAATCATTTATATTGATCTTTTAAATGACTTTTGAACATCTGATCAAAGAAAAATCAGCATTAAATTGTCTATTTAAATACCAAAACACCAAAGTGTGTGTCTCTACTTTTGTCTTCTGGATGACTCGTTCTGTACGTCTTGCTCTCAAACTACTTTAACTTTAGTTAAGGGGCCACATGTCGCGCTATTGTCGAGAGCCGATACTGATCCCCCGCCTAATGGATTGAAGGCAGGCACCAGATCAATAACGCTGGTATTAGGTGGCTTTGGAAAGCTCAGCTTCCTCTTATTTTTCATCTGAAGCTGAGCGACCTCGCTTCTTGTGATATTTTCTAATAATTCCACCTTTTCCCTCTGGTCCACAGCCGAAGCAGATCGGAGATGATTTCTGCGGTTTGGTACTGAACCAGCCACTCGGAGGCCTGAGGGTGATCGAGGGACAGCCGCTGTACGAGGACCGGACTGAGGGCATGGGCGCCGTGGCCGCATACACCTACGGGGAGCACACGGTGGTGTTCGTGGGAACCCGGAGTGGACAGCTCAAGAAGGTAGGAGGAAAGAACGGATGATTAGTCTACCGAGGAGGAAAAGCTGTTGTGAATATGTTTGCGCTCCTGTTTGAGTTGGGTACTCTGTGGGAAAGGAAGGAAGTCAGTGAAGGGAATTAAGAGAGACAGGACAGAATGACAGGAAAGGAATACTGGTGGACTGTTTGAGGGCTTTTGTTTCCTCTGCTGAGAGGAAAGGGCTGCATTAATGTTTTAAAATTGCTTTTGGGGCTTTGATTGCTTTCTAGAGTTTCTATTTAAGGAGGTTAGGAGAAAAGATAGAGAGACAATTGTCTTATTCATGTTTTAAATCACTTGAGGCTCTTTTAGTTCTTTGGTTCGGATGAAAGGAAGAGATTGAAGTTCACCTGTTTGATTGCAGTCCATCTTGAAACAATCAAGGTGTTTGTTCTCCATTTATAAGGGGTTTTGATAAAGTATTCAGCTTTCTTTGTCACTTGGATGGAGCCATGTGATGTTATCAGTCGTCAGTGTGACTCTCACCTGTGAATCATTTGTTTGTTCGCTGTCGAATGTCAAACTCAGGTGTGTTGGAGGTGTTTAGCTGTGAAGCTGTAGAGCTGGGAACGGTCGCAAGGCAGCGTTTAGAAGTGAGTCTTCACGCTGCGTTATTACCGAGCCTCAGTTCATCAGCGCTGAAAGTAATTTCAGCTCTGGCATAACAGTTATTGCAAAGCTCTGAAAACGGCGTGAGAGTGCATTTATACAGGAATGTCTTCAGTTTTATTCTGTTCATTTCATCAAATGTCTTTTCAGAAGCTGCCTGATGAGGCTTTAGTGCAAATGTTTATTGAGATGTGTGTGTGACTGTTGAGTCGACTGCTTTCAAAAATGCTGTGTTTCTGTTCTCATTTGTACTCTTACTCCTGAAAACCTCACACCTGATAAATAAACTTAATACAGTAATGATTAAAAAGACAAAAAGCAACAATACTTTTATGTTTGTTATGTTCTGTCTTCAAATACGTCTCCAAACAATGTAAAAAAAAAATGGAAAACCTCTGCTCGGCGAGGCTACACTCAACATGTGTCTTCTTTGTTCTTCCTCTTTTCTGTCTCCCAAAAATAATTTGGATGCATTTTAAAGACTCATTTGGAAACATCACATACTGCCTTGCATTATCTATTGCAGTTTGATACTTGCTTTATTACTCATTAATAATAAGTTAGTTAGTAGCTCCAAGAGAGGATCAATTAAATTTTGTAGAAATAATTAAAAGTCCACCAGCAAAACATTTATAATGGTCTGAAAGCTTTTGTGTTTTTGCGAAAAAGTAGTTTTGGAACCAGAATCAACAAAATAAAATGAGTTTTATAATCATATTTGATAGTGGGGTGGCTACAGAAGGGACTAAGTTTTAAGCAGAGATTTGTAAAGCTGTAGAAAGTTGTCTGAAACCTGTTGGCACGCTGCAGACTCGGGTGGCTTTGAGGGAGATGAATGTTCAAATATCGATCACGTATGAATGAAAACTCATCGTGAGTCTGAAAGCTTTGATGTCAGGTCTTCACTGTATCTCAGATCTGAGTTCAGGTGTTGGAATATCAAAATCGATATCAAGAGTCTGATTTTTCACACCTCTGTAAACAATATTCACATGTATCCAGACAGAGTGGTTATTCAGCCTTTAACGGGGACTCCATAATAATAATAACCATATTAATACCCATAGGCAACAGGTATCTGATAAATATTTCATTTCTTTTACATATTCTCTGCTGCTTATGAAACTCATCCTCGGTCACACCTCCATATGTGCCAGCCTGCTCTCTGCAGCCTGTGGCGCCGCTGTTATTATTGTTATCTGGAGCTGAAAATAAGCTGAACGCTGTTTTGATTTCATAACGCAGCAAACACAATCTGTTCATTTCCAGGGTTTTTATTCTCAGGCAGGAGAGATAAACAGCACGGAGACAGGAAGCAGGACTGATGCAGGATTAAAGCAAATGTGAGCAGTGACAGTTCAGGACGGGGCCGGTGTCTCCGCACAGATGCTCTCAGCCTTGTTGAAGTTGTAAAGTTGTCTCAGCGGTGTCGGACAACCTCACAGAAAGCTGCAGAGACGCTCAGACTGTCTGCTGCTGTCAGAAAAATGCCCCACTTAGCTGCACAAGATGTCTGTTTTCTGTCTCCTTCAGGGCTCGGCAGTCGGTTAAAGACTCGCCGTTTCCCACAGCACAAACTCTGTCCTCTCTGGAGGATTTAAGACTTTGCTGAGCGGCAGAAAGCTTCCCTACACTCTTTGGGTAAAACTAACAACCTAAACCAAGTGAAAAGGACAGAACAGACGTGTAAAGTGGACCGTAAGCTTGACTGCGCTCTGACATTGACTCCAGTGCAAAATTTCATCCAGTAAAGCACAAGTAGAATTTACAAGTCTCAGACTGTCTGAGAGTCAAACGAGAGAGTCTGGCAAGGAGCACCTTCGCAAAAACAAATAAAGGATTATCTTAGAAAAGGAAAAAAGGAAAAGATGTTCAAAAACACGAAGTTCTTTGGAGATGTTAAAGATGATGTTCTAGAAGTTTGTTATGAGCAAGAACCTACGAGAGCCCAAGTTCTCCAGGTTCTTTTTAGGGTGTTAAAATATTTCTAGGCATCTTTTAAGATACCTTTAGGACCTTTATTCTTTTAGGACTTTGAGATGGTTAAACATGTATCAAATCATCTGTGAAATAATCCATCCTACAAAGAAATATCTTACTAGTTGTTTAACGACCTGTGTGCATTCGACCAGTTAAAGCCACCACAATACAGTCTCTAAAAGCTTTCGTTGGTTACTGGGAAATTTATTTTCCTTTTTCCTTTAAGAGGTCCTCCTAAAATTCTCAGGAGCCAGGACCTCCAAGGATACCCTGGTAATCCTGGTAATCAGTCTGGATGCTCTAGAGATTGTTTTTGGGACCTGGGAAGAAAACTTAAGTTCTTTAGGTTCCTATTGTTGATACGCTGTTAAAGGTTTTTCAGATGCTTAGAGGTCATCATTTAAGATGTTTTAGAGGAACTTTAGGACATTTAGATGGTTTGACATTTCTTCAGAGCTCATTTGATAACCCATGTGTTCAACCACCCGATGAAACCTTATTAAAGTGTTTTAAAGGTCTGGGATTTTATAAAAGGTCCTTAAGTCTCTTAAACACAATTAGTTTTATTTCAGTTTGGCTTGACGTCTACCTCAGCAAATTCCTCCCTACCTCTCTTCCCTGGATGCTGTGCTGGTGCTGATGCTAGAACTCAATTTACACATTTACACAAAGAAACAGGATTTGTGCCAGCGATGAAGAGTTGGCATCAGTACAACACCATAAAATTGTTCCGCCCACTGTTGGAACCACTGTCAGTGGCTTGGTAGTGGTTAACTCAAGAAATTAACCAATGATGGACAGATTCAGCCCACGCATCTTCTGATTTTCTTCCCAGAAGAGAAATTACCCAACTTCTGCTAGTAATGCTATATAATAAACACTTCTCAAACCTCTCCAAACGTGGGCTGGCTCTCAAAGGCACAAAAGCAGAACTGGTTCAGTATTGGGCATTTGGCGTTTGGTCTATTGAGGTCTTAAAGGTAGTCCCCTTTAAGCGATTTATGGGCTAGTTTTTGTGGTTGAATGCCTGTGGGTCATTAGATGAGCCGGTACAGTAATTAAGTTGTATAGTAGTTGCTTGAGAACCTTGTTACAGCCCCCATTTGGTGTTTTGTCTTTAGTCTCTTTAGTCTTTAGTTATCCGTATGATTACCATAAATCTCCTAAAGCATCTTCTCCAGAATCAGAAGGACCATTTAAACCACTGCAAAGATGCTTAACATGTCCTCAGCAACAACAATGAGGAGCGAAAGGAGCTAGTCTTTGTCTTCATGGACCACTAAATCCTCCAGAAGGAGCTCCGCAACGCTCTTAATGGCAACTAGAAGCACCTAAAGGAGCTCTGAAGGATCTCCACTGGATTTCTGATAGTACAGATGGACACCAAATCCAATTTAAATCAAGCAAAAAGACTCTTTGCACGTTACGGACAACAACCATCTCTCCAAAAGGAAAAATATTTCGTACAATGCAATCACAAATATTTAAAGGACTTTCAATTTAAATTGGAGGGATTTGGATTCATCCTTTTCATGCATTTTAAAGTTAAAAATAATAAATGAATTCACCAGTAATTTTGCCCTTTCGACTTTTTGGTTGAATAAATGCAAAGCTTTCCATACATCGTCCTCTTCACGATGGGCACATTAATCCACATCATCAGCAGTCATTAAAATTAAAAGATGCATTAAAAACCCTCTTCTGCTCCCACATTTGACCACACAATCATCTCCATTTTCCAGCCTGCCAACGATGAATTTTAATTGCCTGAACACTAAAAACGGAGGATGGGTGATGTGAATGAATCCTCTTGGCGTTCACCCCGCTCACCTCTCCTCCCACACAGCTGCCGCTTTAATATTCATTCACATAGGGAGATATTTCTCTGAAAGCTGACCTCTGAGAGCGACGGATAGAGGGAGGAACCGAGGCAGAGAGGGAGGAATGGCCGGGGGTGTAGTCTGTACAGTGAACAGCTTGGTGAAAATCACTGGGTTTGGTTTTAGATGTTGGGCTCTGTGTGGCTTGGAGTTGGCGGAGAACTCTTGTTTCTATGTTTAGTGGAACTTCCTCCTCCTCCTCCTCCTCCTCCTCCTCAACTCTCTGAGCTGCTGGCATCCAACAAAAGCTCTCCACTGCTTCAACGCCCAACAAGACGATAAGCAATAGACCCAAATCCAGTCTGGCTGGGGGCTTTTCCCTCGCTTTCCCTTTTAAGCCTGTTAAATTCAAAGTGATGATTTTCCAAAAAAGTCTATAAGTTTATGGACCGATTTCCATTTTATGCCAGTCATTGGGTTTGACAATTTCTATTAAGATAAGTAATGGTCTTATTAGTCAGTTAATCAGCAGTTTCCCCTCATTTCAAATCTTTCATTTAATGCTCAATCGCCGCTTCCTCATTTGAAGCGGCCAATCGTTTCAAATGAGGACGACACTTCCGTAAACATGAATTACTTTATTTTTTTCCCACTGTAATGCGTGATATTTATAGCATGTTGCCATGAGAACATGTCTGTTATCACATGCTTACAAGTCGCTGATAATTCTCAGAGCTGCGTTTGTACCATATAGGTCTTTGTTATCCTTAATGAGAAACTTGTTTCACGTGGAAATGCTTCCATCAGCATCTACATCATTTTAAAATCATTTGCTACAGGTAGTGGAGTTAAACGTGTTTAACCCTTTTGGGGTTCAATCTTAGCCTGGTGCGACTCTGTGAAGCGCTTTGGTTGACTATCCACTGAGCTTTAACCTCCTAAGAGCCAAACTCTTTCATGTGATGCATTTTTAATTCCTCTTTGCTATTTTGGGCTGATTGGGACCTGATGAATGTAAAAACAAAGAATTACCTGATTTTTTTTAATTTATTTTTGTACCTGATTTATGTTTCTGAGAAAAATGAGAGCCACATATGAGGACATTCGTTTTAAATTTCGATAGAACAGTGGCAGTATAATGCTCGTACATGGATATCAGGCCCTTGTAGAGCAAAGTTTAGTATTTTGGTCTAGCAACCCAAAATGCGATGTGCACATATGTGGACACCAGGAGGTCCTAGGAGGTTAAAATCTGGTGTGCTAACATAACATGAGTTTCAGACCTTTGCTTTTTCAAATGTACGCACAGTTTAAAAATAGGAGAAAAAGACTTCAGGCTTTTGAGCGCATCTCTAGACTCGTGGAGCCATTTTTCTGATGGTCAGCAAGACAATTCTGGTTGTAGAAAGAGGTCAGATCATAAAGATTCAAAAGCTAAACAGACCACTATTTTGCGATCGACTGCTTGCTGCTGAATTGGCACGTCGAGCCGAAACTGTTCACTTCTCCTTCCGAAAGGCTAAAAGCAGCAGTGAAAATACCAAACGTGGTACATCTTTGGCGCTGCTGAGAAAACGATACTGTTGGCTCACTTTCAGAAGAAACTCTGAATCTTAATTGAGCTTTTGATGTGTGACAATCTGCAAAATTAGAGTATAAATTGCCGTGTTTGCAGCTGGAGGTGTCCTATCAGCATTTTCTGATGCCTCGTTTTGTAATTACAGAATATAATAATATAAAGACTTCTGAAAGAGCCGTTTGAATCAAAGGACATACTGTGCCGAGCTCCATTGTTCTGGTTTGACAGGGGTGCCATTTTTGTTTTTTTATTTACAGCATCCGAACCAACCCCACACTAACTCACCATCATACAGTTCACTAATCTGCTGCTGGATTCCTTCTGACCAACTGGTTTCATGCCAGGACTTGTCGTGTCTTCGTCTCCACAAAGCATTCCAGAGGTTCCCAACTGGGCTGATCTGATTGGCTGTTGCTGCGACGGGAGCTCAGACTCTTAATCAATTGAATTAAGGGTGAATTGGTAATTTGGCGAGAGACTAAAAAGAGATAAACAGAGACCACAAACCTACAACTCTGTAGCTGTTAGAAAAGTCGAGGTCAGTGTGATTTTAAATGTCAGAGCAGCAGCCTCCAGAACTCTTTGTTCATCTTTTATCACAACTCTGCACTTAAAATCTAATCATCTTGGACTGAAACAGATCTTTGGAGCAGATCCCAGAGGCAAACATGACCTTTCACTCATCATACTCACCAGATGGACGGACAGACAGTGAAACGCAAGCTTTAAAGCTGATTAGCGTTGATTAAAAGTTGCTTTTCTACTCATGTCTTCAAGTCGTTTGGTCCGAGTTGCAGAGACTTGTATTTTCTGTGTGGTGACTCTGCTAGTAGACAGAAATATTGATTCAGACATGCACTAATTTCTATGTTGTTTCGCTGTATTTACTGGTAATTGTACAGACTTTCTGAACGTCAGTATAAGAGGATTTATTAGTCCTTGTAAACAGCTGCCATTACCTGGAAACTGTATGCATTTTTGTCAGTTTTGGGGGTTAAACTGGACACTGTTCATGGTCATGCCTCCAATGTTTGACCTTCTTAGACAAGTGTGTGAATGTGTGTGTGAATGGGTGGATGACTGGATATGTAAAGCGCTTTGGGGTCCTTAGGGACTAGTAAAGCGCTATATAAATACAGGCCATTTACCAATAAGTCTTGTCCTCAGTGGGGTAATCGAGATAGAAAGAGGAGCTATTTGTCCAATAGGGTTTAACTTCACATTTTCCGTAAACTAAACATGTTTTGGTGACTGAACCTAAGCAAAAAGCTAATAATGTAAATCGAGATAGCACATTAAACCTGATTTTGTTTTTCCCCTAATGGCCAGTAGGGGGCGGCTTGTCTGGTTGCAAAAGTGTGACGTCACGGTGGCAATGTACATTATGTGGTTCACACACTGCTTAACAGTGTTTTGACCTTCCATGCAGGTTTTTTTCGGTCTCTGTGTGATTAGAATAATAATAATTAACTCGTTCTTCAGTTCACCAGTTTCATGCATTGACAAGAGGCGAATACAAAGGCGAGCACTCGTCCCTAAAGTATTTTGACATGGTCAAACTGCAGCCTGCTCTCTTCAGTCTGCCAATCTGCTCTTTCACTAAAAACTCTGGTTTAAGTATCCGGGTCAGTCGCTGTTGCCACTTTACATCTCTCCCTAAAGAAATTGCCGCTATTATGCCTCAAAATTCATAATTAAAAGGATCTATTTTCCTCACTCTTGTTATTATCTGCTTTCAAATGAAACTGGAAGCGATGCCTTCAATAGCCTTCGTGTTTGACTCTGTATGACAGCGTGCTGTGTGCGATATTGCATTGTCCCTTTTG
This sequence comes from Oreochromis aureus, assembly GCF_013358895.1. Taxonomy (NCBI): domain Eukaryota; kingdom Metazoa; phylum Chordata; class Actinopteri; order Cichliformes; family Cichlidae; genus Oreochromis; species Oreochromis aureus. The sequence goes on from NC_052961.1 coordinate 4,110,633, forward strand.
GGCATTCAGTCACTGCCTAAACTGTGATGAGTTCACACTGAAATCTGATATTGGCCACATTTAAGAAATAATAATATGTACCACCAGAAGAAGAAAAAAAAAAAACAGATCTGAGGGCCAGGTTGTGCAGTGTACCAGAGAGGGAACTAAAAGAGCCTCACACAGGCAAAGAAAAGCATTCAAAGCATGAAAAACAGAAGAAAATATGTTGATTCATGGAAGAAAAGAATGTATCTAGCAATATACCAGACAGTTATGGTGAAGGGATGGTTTTTCCTAAAATGTCGAACTGTTGCTTTAAGATTAAATTAGCAGGGAGTAATAATTCTTAGTTTCTGCAGTGCTGACCGCAGAGCGTCTGTCAGCCCTCCTGATGCTTTTCCACTGAGACTCTGCGCTATGACAGAAGGGAAAACAAGTTGTAACTCAAACTCTGTTGACTTTATCTCTGCCTGTCAGAGTCTTTTATCCTCCTCCTCCTTCTTCTTTTTGTCCTACTCTCTGCTGTCCAGCAGTTTGTCATTGTTTCAGTCTCTAAATCCTTTGTTTGCCACATTTTCTTCCATCTTTCTAAACATTACGTTCCTGGCTGTTACCATCACACTGCTGGTGCTTTCATTTCATTTCTAAAGCAGCAAAATATTTAAGAAACCAGTGTCATTAAGCTGTAAATATCATCCAGCATTAATGGTGCTTTATGCACGCCTGCCGTGCCACATGCACTAATGTACCCAAACACTATCGCTGGTGCCGGCTCATGAATTGTGTGCTGATGAGAAGCTGGGATGGTTCCTCTGTTCCGAAGCTCGGTGAACACAGAATCCGTGATTTCCACGAGGAATTTCATATCTTGTTTGGTCAGACCAGAGCGAGTTCTGCGCTTTGCCTCAGTCCATCATAAATGAGCTTGGGCCCAGAGAAGACAGATGTGCTCCTGAGCCCATGCAGTGATTTCATGTCTGTTTTTGATGCAGTGCCTGAGAGTTTTTGAAAGCCTGAAGATCACAGCCGCACAAAATGCTTTTCAGCCTCCTCTGTCCTGTACGGCTTTGGCCAGTATTAAAACTGTAGATAATAAAATCCTAAAACAGCCGAGAATCTTCATTTTCTCCAAACCTGCTGAAGTGTCCACACCGTCTTTACTTCTGAAAGCCTCTCTGGGATATTTATGTTACTAATTAGCCTGATTAATTACAAAATGTTCCACCAGGCGCCTTTTTGATTCTGTCTCAACTTTTGAAGCATGTTGTTGCCATCAGATTTAAAATTGTGACTGTGTTCTTTTTATTTACAGTTTACACGTCAGCTAGTAGCTGATAGCCTGTACCTAGCCCTGGGGTGACGTAGTGCTGACTACCTTTGGGTATAAAAGCCTGTTATCTACTAGGAGAAGCTCCCACATGTCCTTTGTCTTGCTTTCTCAAAGTGATCATCAATGTCATCTGATGTTTCTTCTTCTTCTTCTTTGTGGTGACAAGAACTTTTAAAGTCCTCCAATGTGCCAGTTTCTTATCTTTATCTTTGTAAGATATGAAGCTCACAGGTGATGGTGCGACAAGAGAGGGAACATAGTTCCCTGAGTTTGTCCTTAAGGCAGCACTCCCCAGACTCAGTCTTACCTCAGTCTAAAACTTAGTGAACCGGCTTTGGCAGCCAGGCTTATCCTTAAAACCGCTGATTATCGGTTGCATCCAAATCAGTTGTTTGACCAAATGTGGGGGTCATTAATCAGGTTTTCAGTGGATTTAGCCATAAACAATTTATTAAACATTTCTTTTGCTCTGTGTTTGTGCTGTTTTTTTGTTTGTTTTTTTAGTCTTGACTATAAGCACCTGTCTGATTGTCACAAGATATAATTGATAATCAACTGCAGCTTTTCTTTTAACAAATACGAGAAAACGCCCATATTTGAAGATTTCTTTGTCTCTGAAGAACCGGTTTGCTGCTTTCTTTGTTCATCGCTGTGAGCTGATGATTTGTTTTATGAGCTTTTGAACTTTTTTGGCAGGGGAGATGATGTGTAGTCTGTAAAACAATCGCTGCAATCAATGATAATCATCAGTTAGAACCATAACTTTAACCCTGACTGTTGTGCAGGTTGATTTTTTTTTCCCTTTTTCCCCATAGAAACCAGTGGCTGCCTGGAGGAAGCGAAATCAGAGTATGAGGCTGTAAATGTTGGATTCAGAGCTGGTATTTAAAAGCTGAACTCATTCGATTCAGGCAGGTTTCACTGTGAAGCTTCCAATGAGGTGTCAGGCTGCCAGCGACAGTCAGAGCTGATGTGATTATGTTGTTAGAGAAGGCCGACTGGGCCCGAGTCCCAGCAACACAATCAGCCTGCTGCCGGCCTCGATGGAAAAACACTGAAGCAAAAAAGATACCACCTTAACCAGTCCCAGGAAATACCACCTTAATCTGAAGTACTCGGTGGGATTGGATTTTTTTAACGAATCCATCTTTCATTTCTCAGAATTTCAGATACACAGGTCGCTTTTAACAGTTTTCCTGTGAGTTTAACCCCTCTGATCAGTGCTTCCCCCTGGTGTTTAGGAATGAGATATTTATCATTTATTATTAATTACAATTTAATTACTGAGTCAGATATTTGGTGTGATTCTTTATCAAATGTGATTGATGCTAATCGGACAATCAGAGTAGAAAAAGAGGCTTTGATGTGTAAAAGCTTCACTGCCGAGATTGATGCTTTTATTTTGAAATACATAATGCTAGAAAAACATTTCTGATGCGTCCGGATATGATTCCAGAAAATTTGACTATTTGGAAAAACTTATTGTTTTCCCATTGCTCCCATTTTGTAGACGCTGAGCTCTTGAAATCATCAGCATGTCAAAGATACAAATATGCACTCGTTACCTGTACCAGCCCTCATTTTCCTCACAGACCGTGACATGGATACGCGCCCTGTGGTATTAGAGGTTGCTGCTTACAGTGTTTTTTTGTTTTAAACACATTATTGGACTGCTTTCAAACACTTTTGTCCTTATTTTTGACCCAAAAAGATGTGAAAATAGGGCCCTGGGTTTAAAAATACACCACAGTGTACGCTTTTAAAGTCCTGCTGATTAGTCCTGTTAGCTGCATTCGGCTAAGACTTCATTGTCACTGCAGGGAGTTTGGCTACCAGCTGGGTCTTAATTGCACAGGTTAAAGGTGCCTCTGTTTAAGCTGTCAGTCTGTGCATACCTGTGTCAGGGAGGCTTTTTAGACTTCCTAGCAAAGTCATTTTTTATAAATGGCCTCTTGTATTCTTACTGACATTGATTCTTTGGGTTATTTTTACCCCATTTCCCATTCAGAACCCCTTTATGTTCTCATGCAAAACAAAATGCAGCATAAATAATGGACCCAGTGTGAGTCTCTGTTCAGAGAAACTCACTTGGCTCATTTGGTTAGTTTTATAAGAGCCATTCGGCTTTAATGCAAAGTTGCCTGTGAGGACTCGGTCTTTGTTTTTTAAAGCTCATCCTCTCCCCAAACAAGCTGCTGCACATGAAAGCATTTTGATGGACTTGTGTAAACTTATGCATTTCCAACCTGGGAAGCTTTTTACCCTGATGCACAGGAAGATTTATGTGAATTTCATCAGGTGCTCAGAGTGGAAACCCACTGAATTAAGTTTCTGGATTATCCACTGAAATCCTCTTGGTTCTGCAGACTCTGCTGTCATCCTGCCCAGCTGCTCACTGGGCAGCAGCACTGTGGCTGCACCGCTTATGTCCCTGTTTTTTCTTTTTTTAAACCTCTCTCTAAGAATCTGAAGCAGGGTGGAGCTGCAGTGTAAGAAAAAGTTTTGTGAAGCAGTGGTTTTTATCTCGATTTAGCTCCATACGAACACACGCTGGGGCTTCAGGTTTCAGGTCAACGTCCACTTCCTGTCAGGTCCACGTTTGGATTCAGACCACCACAGTCGGAACTGGTTTTAACCCCTTTCTACTGCATTTTTTTAGAGACTGCATTAAATGCTGGGTGTTGGCTGAACAAAAAACATGAACCATTAAATGGAAATTCATTTAGCCTGACGTGTTATTACTTAGTGGAATATAACGAAATAAGAATGCATTAAAAATGTAACGAAATATTTGTATTTTTTCCATCTGATGGAAAAAGATTTTTTTTGACCTAAGTGCCAACAACATACGTCCTGAGAATAAGGAGAAAGGTCTGACGTATTTGAAAATATATCAATATTGGTTAAAAAGTTGATTAACCATTCAGTCTAAACTTTGCACAGTATGAGTCAACGCTGACGGTGTCGGGTGTAGCAGGAGATGGTCCGTTCATGTTCACTCCAAGAAACGCTGTAAACAAGTTTGAGAGAAAGGTGCTTTAGAGAAAGGTGCTCTCTGCTTGGTGTATATATGAAGACAGCTATAGAGTGGGCACAAATGGCTGGACCGTAATCATATTTTACTCCTATGGTTGACCTTTTAATCCGCTGCTGCAGACCTCCACTGCATCTATCTTTAGATTAGCCATAATTCCCTCTGAAGGGACATCTACACAGGAAGAGACTGGCAGTGATGTGGTGACCAGAGACCATTGATTCTCAATAAAATTCAGCAATTTGTATTATTGAGTTAAACCTCAGATGGCTGCACAGGTAACAGGAGTGACGGGGCAATGCCAAAGTGGATCTTCAGTTTCATTTCCAGGGGAGAGGTTTCACCAGTGCACCTCCAAAGAGAGGAAAACAATTCGAAGTAAAGTCAGAGTCACTAAATAAACTGAGTGACGGATGAAAGTTAAACACACAAAGGGGCAGTTTGGCTTTGGGCTTCGCTGAACTGCTGCTGTGAGAGTATATCAGTAAGTTTAGATTGATGCTGATGCAAACACACGTTGTCCTCGTATCGGTTTGTCTTTCTTGTTTAATTTATGGATTTATTTGTAGTTATAGGTTGATGTACCTCAGTGGGTATTTGTTGTTGCACCGTGAACAGACACAGCTTCTTCTTAACTTTGGTTTGAGGAGAATTAAAATTGACATATTGGAAGCCTTTTTGTAACCATACGTTTGTGCAATTTAATTTGGTTTGCATAATTTTTCTTTATTTCTTTAACAGTGTTTAACTTTATTAACGCTCCTGCCAGAATCAGCAACAAAGCTGACAATCTACAAAGTTCTCTCAGTAAAAGAACAAAAGTTAGACTTTTCAAAAAGCAAATCATGAATGAACTAAATATAAAATGCCAAAAGGTGAGTTGGGCAAACCATGTTCAACGTCACAGCAAAGACGAGTGCAGTGGGCGCAGTACCAGCAAGACTTACAAAACATACTAACACCCCCTCAGTGCAAGAAGGAGGGGGCAGTTGTAGTAGTGGCTGGCAGCCCATCGGCGTATCAGCTAATCTGACAGACAATTGGCTCAGAGAGAATGATGTCATCAAAGAGTGAGGCGACAGGAAGCTAAAGGGTTGTCTCGGGAGAATGGGTGTGTGTGTGTGTGTGTGTGTGTGTGTGTGTGTGCCTGCATACATCTACCTTTAGGAGAACCGGTGTGTGCGTGATGATACTTGGTATGTTTGAGGGTTTATACCTGATCTAACCTGAAGACGAGGCTCAAGGTTTAGGACCTGAGAATGCACCGTAGCCACTAGGGACCTCAAATATATAGAGTGTGTGCGTGCGTGCGTGTGTGTGTGTGTGTTGTCAGCAGCTCTCTTTGTTCTGGTTCCAAAACAAACAGGCCTGAGGGGAGAGAGGAGACACGCTGCACTGACCGCACCTCCCAACACATACACACACACACACACACACACACACACACACACACACACACACACACACACACACACACACACACACACACACACACACACACACACACACACACTTGTTGAGCTTCGGTGGAATTTAATCAGAATATGTACAGTATTTATTTCTGGAGATTGAAGTTGTCAAAAAGAGGCTGTTGTTGCTCGCTGCTGGAAGACGAGCGGTCTAAAGCGGGTCTGTGACGTCAGGCCAGGATCCATTCTCACAAAGACACACACTGTCTGCGACTTAGAGCAAATAACAATCATTTACATTTCTGACTGTTTCAGTCAGTGAGTCTTTAAAATGGGGCTAATTTGCTTTGCTGTGAAGGCTTCATTTATTCCAACACAAAACAAACACAGGGATGTAAAAGGCTGCACACCTGACAAGCTCTCACACTGTTTTCGATCACATTTGAAGGATCTGCTCGTGTGATCATTATTTTACGATCGATTTTCTCAGTTCTGAAAAAACTGCTACGTTTTTATTCCAGAGCAACTTAAAAGGTTGTCGTGAGCATAGGCAGCATATAAAAACTGATATAACTACTGTGATGTCACACATTGGCTTCTTGATGTTTTGGATACTTAAAATATTCTTATGTCACTCAACAAAAACTCAGCGACAGAACAGTGGTGTTCATCATTTAAGTACAGAGATTTAGAGAAGCTGTTGGGCTTCACATGATTCCCTGACACTTTACTGAGAATCCTCCCTTTAATTTGTCACTCTTTTTGTACACGTGTCTGCTTATTTTTTCTTCACATTTACATGTAAGGTTGATTTTGGAGCCCTGCTCTCCAGTAAAAACAGTTGAGCAGTTTCTTGGAATCTGTCTGTCATTTGTCTGTTTCATACTGAATCAACGAAATGAGCGAATGGACCAAATTCAATTTAGATCTTTAATCTCTCTGATTTATGTGAGCAGGAAGTAAGACTCGTTTGTGTTCTAATCTTGATGAGCTTGCAGTAAATACATTGGGGCGCTGTCACTGCCAGATTTAATGTAATGAATATGAGTTGTGAACATCATTAAAAGTTTTTTTCCTTACACTATTTTTCATGAGTAAATAGAAGAATAATTTTTCTTTTTCCCAGTTTTGATTGCCGCTGTAGAGAAACCCAATGATTCATGCATTTCTGGGATTTTAAACTCACTGATGGAGGACTTCAGTGTTCAGTTCAGTCTGATCATCAGGCTGATGTGCCTTATAATGCAGTTAGAAGTCAGACAGAGGAGGTGGATGGCTGGACATGTCTCAATTCAATCCAATTTCATTTAGATACAGCCAAATCATAACATAAGTCATCTCAGGGCACTTGATAGAAAAACCCCATCGGTTCCACTCTAAGCAGCACTTGGCGACAGTAGAGAGGGAAAAAAAACTTCTGACTGAACGAGACTCGAGAGGGCGGCCGTCTGCCTCAACTGGCTAGAGTAAGTGGAGAGCAGAAAGGCTCGGGCTCAAGACTGTTATTATATTTACTATTATAAGATCCTTAATGTAAAGGTAGACTGAGATCAGGAGAGACTGATGTACAGGAACATATACAGCAATACAGAAAGATAATGCACGGTTTCTTAGTATTTGAGGCTCGGTCCGTTCGGAGGCAGAAAAGTGTTTACACAGCTTTTCAGAGTTCACTGAGAGTTAGTGTTTGAATATCATGTGACCAGACATTATAAGTACTGTATTTAAGTGTAACAAAGGAGCAGGGGCAACTTTTGAAGAATACTCTCATAAATAAACTGGTTGGGTCTGTTTAAAGAGGACCATCCCGCATTTTCATAAAAGATGCAATTGTGATAAACAGAATCAAGAGTCTGGACTGAGAAGTATGCATATAAACAATATCACCGTAATCAAGCACACATGAAATTGTAGACTGTGCTGTGATGTTATGATTGGTAAGAGAAGCACGATTTGTTTCTTTCTTCAGTTTGAAGAGTCCAGTGTCTGAAGTCCTAACTGTCTGTAACAATAAACAGTTTTCATTTTATGGCTATGGAGTGTTTGAATGCGGATCTTAGGCTGGATACTTTTGGGTGTTTAGCATGTTTTTATATAAGAATCGTATCTTAAGGGATGGTTATGTGTATATATAGGATGTGGAGAATATAAGAGGTCCAGTGATTGATCCCTGTGGAACACCTTTACTAATAGCAAGGGGGCTTCACCAAAAACATGTGGACACTGCAGACTGTGTACATTTAACATGAAATCAAATGCATTTCAAATTTAAATGGCATATTAATATTGTTTAGGTGTGTGATCAATAACTGTTATTCTGCTTTTACTGTGGCCTTTTAAGTAAAATGGTATTTATATTAAAGACATCCACAAGGCATTTCTCACTAGCCAAAACTTTTACTCCAAATATCTGTAATTAAGTTCCAACCAGGAAGTCTTGGTCTGTTCTAGTGTATAAGGACACTCCTTTAACTCAAAATTAGAATTTTTCAGATGTCCAGAACTGGTCAAAATTTTAAAATATAGGTATATTTAATGTACTATAACTATTATAGTACATTATATATTATATTTAATATTAGAAGTTTGTAAAAATGTAATCATAGAGATCTGACATTGGAGGTATAACCTGTCAAAAACATTTGAATTAAGTTTACTTGAATAATTTTTAACATTTCCAATACTTATCTGCCAGATTTTCGCTAATCCATAGTAAAAAAGACTTTGCATATCCAAATAGTCACTGCAACAAACCCCTAAAACAAACAAGAACTACGAACAAACAAAACTAAGGGAAGTCTGTTCACCATGGTACTAATAGTTGTTGAAAAATATCATCTAATTCTATTTCTGACATTCAGTAAAAATTGTATACATGAGTTGAGACATTGGATTCTCCAGTTTTTATTCCTGTAATGTCACGAGCCTCCTGAGCTCTCCAGCACCAGTCAAACGCTCCAGTAATATGGGGGACCCACTAGCTGAGTGCTTAGGGCGCATACCACATGGGAGCAAATGCCATCAGCATTGAGTTTCCAGCTCAATTCCCGGCCGGCTGGATCTCTTGCTGCCTGTCATTCCCCAGTTGTATTTATCTGCACTTCCTGTCTGTCCCTGCTGCACCTACCTAATAAAGGCAAATGCCCCGGGCCAACAAGAAGAAAAAGAGAATCTGCGGAAAATTAAACGAAATTATCTCGAACTGTAATTATAGCTGGTCATATTGTAATTTTGACCATTCAAATTGCAGTTTTTGTCAAAAATATAATTACTGATATTCTACAAAACCTATTAAATGTTTTAAATAAGCCTGCTTTTACGCCTCCTGCTGGTCTGCACCCTTGTGTCAAACAATAAAAATTATAAAATATTGTGTTTTTTTTTTTTTTTTAAGTCTTCTTCTCCCTGCAGATTCAAACTGACAGACTGAAAGCCTTTTCTCTCTTAAAAAGAACACACCCTCCTCCTCCTCCTCTTCCTCTTTTCCATTAGCACAAAGTGAATTAGCGGAGATGAGTCAGCCAATCAGCTGTGGCATTCAGAGGGAACGGAGCCATTATTGGCTAATGAGACGACGGGGAATTAAAGCTTTTATTCTAATAACAGTAATGTCTGTTTGTAACTGAGCCGCCTGCACCTGCTTCTCTCTTCTTCCAAGCATCATTTTCTGCTTTTTCTTTTCTTTTTTTCTCCTTCTCACAGCAGCGACCGGGGAATAGATCCTCACTGCCAGAGAGGGAAAATAATCTGTTGATTTAGATTCATATAGATGATTATTATTAGGAGATGACTGCACCTGTTTCTCTCTTTTACTGCAGAGCAGAAATCTGGAGTCGAACCAACCCTCAGTCAGTTTTAGTGCAAGTGAAGTGCTGTTTGGTTTCACTGTTGAAGAGATCAGAGCTCCTTCCCCAACCAAGACCTGATTATTGATTATCTTTGGTTCTGCAAGGCTGGTGCACCTGTGCATCTCACCTGAGTTTTTTCACCTTCATCTGCAAAAAAATTTTCAAGACGAAGTAGATGCAAAGTGATGGAAATTGCAGTGCAGCCATCTTATTCGACTAAAAAATGGACGAATATTTGAGTAACATTGGGCGCTCATATAGCAGGTAGAAATAAACTGGAATTTTCCTTTGTCATTTAGGCTAGCTTTCCAAATGAGTCTATAAAGGCTGATTTCCATAGAAATTAACTTAGCCAATGGCTAGCCTGCAGGAGAATCAATCCAGGAGGTGATTGGATGATTTGGAAAAACACTCAGCTCTCATGTCGATTCTGCCTCCAGTCGTGTCTGACCTTGTTGGATATCATCTGGACGGTTTGAGGGTTTTCTTCCTCTCTGGATGTTTCTTGGAAATTGAACTGAACTCTGTGGTTAATTATCACTTTGGGCTCCTGGCCAATCGCATCACTCTCTCAGCAGAGTGAGCCCATTGATTGGTTAGGTGTTGTAAGAAGGAATTAAAGTGTGCATTTGCCAACATAAACAGTTTATATTGCTACAGCACTCGAGACACACAAGTTCGAGTGTATGTAAAGCCACACACAGTTGTTCTTCTGTCTTAGTGGGGATCTGGCTGCCGTAACAATAATAATGTGTAACCGGTATTATAACAAGCCTGACAGTCTGATCGTAACCTGAACCCCAAATTCGAGTCTGAAACCTCAAACGGTTTCATCGCTACGTCTAGAACTTGAGCCTGTACATAGACAGATACATGCACAAGTGCACAAACACACAAATTTGCCAATAAGTGAAACTTCACGGTTGGATATTAACTGAGGTTGATTGGTGTGTGATTGCAGGAGGAAGCTTCACACCTGAGCTCCGCGCACACACAAACCCACACCCCTCTCTCCATATACCTCGGATGAAATAAATACTGAACACGTCACAAATTCTCAAATTAAATATATTTCTAAAGGTGCTGTTGACACGAAATTATCTCCAGATGTCTGTAACGATCCATCCAATCCACACATGCAAAGAAATCAAACCATAGATGTCTGTAAATAAATTAACTTCTGTGTGATAACGAGGAATGACACAGGGAAAAAGTATTGAACACATGAAGAAAGGGAGCAAAAAAGTCTTGACGACAGCTGAAATCTATCAGTAATTAGAAAGCAATCCTGGATCTTAGTGCAAATTAAATCAGCTGGTTCAGTCCCAACTGATGGCCTATAAAAGGGTGTCTCAAGACCTTTGCAGCTTTATTGTTTCAAAACACATTCAGGTCATTGGTTAGCCACAGCCTGTATCCACACTCACCACTCAAGACATTGCACGGTGAAACACATTTAAATTTTGCCAATTAACATTTAGACACACCTGTGGAACACTAGGAGACAATAGTCTGGTCAGATGAGACGAACATTGAACTCTTTGGATGCCACAATGCAGCATTTGGAGGTCAGAGGGGACTGCCTATCACCCCCATATGAGCATAGAAAGAAACTCCCTCAGACAGGCTTGGAAGAAAATCTCGGCCCTGTTCTTACTGATTTAAGGACCAGCTGGTGTTTTTGTTTTTATTGGCCATAAATTAGATTAGAGACAATTGGCAGTTGCTGTGGCAACCGAGAAATCATCCCTAAACTTCTCCCTCTGCCTCTTTCTTTGGTAGTAGACATCCAGTCAGATAGGCATCCTAGATAAATTTGGTAACTTGGGATGGACCTGTAAATGGCACCAAAGCAGGTTTTTTAGGTTTTGTCAAGATAGCCAAGCTTTCTTTGTCTTTACTATGTCAGACTGTTTTCTGTGTATTAACAGAGCTGAATGCAGCGTTACCCTTCGCTAACCCCAGGAATGCACTGGACGTGGGTCTGGTCCAAACAGCGTCTTCCCTAGAGATCAAGATTACAAAAGAACATAATATGAATCTAAAATGATACATGAAATAACTTTATTTAGCTTGAGGTACAATATTCAGCTTCTTTCAGACGAGATCAGAGTTTTTGTACATATAAAAGACAAAGTTTGGGAAGAAATACATCATCTAAAGTCTAAAACTGAAAACAGGAAATCTAAAGAACTAACAAATTCAAGTTAATTTAAGATGTTACTACAGGATGTCTGAGTTGCAGTGCAGTCAGCTGTGGTCATGTTAAAGCTGCTGGTGTTAGGCTGAGTGCCGTTTTTTAATGCAAATGCAAATAGTCGTCCTCACTTTGAGTTTCAGTTTGAACTTGAGCCTCCTCTGGACAACAGCCACTCTTCACTCATGCCGCTTTCCTTGTGCAAATAAACAAGAAAAGTCCAAATAAACAGACACATATTTTGGAGCAGGAGGATGTTTAGCTGCGGTGAAATTACATTTTTTTGATCCGTCTCTCCTTTCATGTGTAGCTGTGCTGCCATCGTGTCTCAAAACACCTAAAAACTATTTAAAATTATAAATAACACACCATCTCCTCCATTATTCATAGAGACCTTTAAAGACAACATTACCAGAAAAAAACGGGCCAAGAAAAGCGTGTCGAAACCAGCTCCGTTTTCCAATGAGCCTATTACCGTGCAGATAACTATCCCTGGATTACTAGGAAACGTGATTTTTCTCGGGCAAGTCGACCCTTTTATTCTGGTTTCTAGTCACAGAGCTACTGCATGACCACCACCACCTGCCCACCCTCTCTCTAATAGGCTCTAAATGGATCAAGGAAAACAGGCCAAGTCTGAAGCCTGGGCTCAGATTTATGTCTCCGCCTGGACGAGCTGCAGCTGTCAGAGGCCGGCCAGACACTCATAAATCGCCTCCTTCGCCTCAGGTTGTGTTTTTGTGCTTACGTGCAGTTGTTTGTGTATTTATGTACCCCATATTTGTGTGTGTGTGTGTGTGTGTGTGGACTTTATCCAGAATCTGATGTGCTTTGGTTTCCATAAAGGTGTAGCTCAGCTGTCATGTGCGAGTTCTGCGATAGACGAGGGCGGAGTTTGGCGAACACGAATCAACGATGTGTTAAAACATCAACTTACAGGACGAACTGTCTCAGAATGCTTCCAGATGTTCAAGTTAAAAGCAGATGTACGGTCGACTTCTGTGATGAAGTTTAAACCTGCTGTCACTTGTTAGGTCTTTGGCTTTCGGCTGTTTTATACACTTATATAATTAGTTATATAACTTCGTTCACAGTAATTGCAAGTTTAAATCTTTCCACTGTTGGAAAATGTAATTTTTTTCTTTTAATATCTGAAAATAGCTGTAGTTTCAGACGTTTCCACAGAGAAAGATCCACTTTCCTCATGGTAACTGATTATTATATAAATCAGTGGGCAGCTGGAACATTAACTTTAGAAATGCAACTGGCATATACCGCTCATAGTCTGCTCATTTCAGGCTCTATGTTTATGTCCTGGTCCCTCTATCCCCCGCCCCCTTTTTTTTTTTTGGAAAGAGACGTTTAGCTTAAAAGGCACCCTCCCTAAAAGGCTACTGTATTCTGCTTGACAGACAGTGGGAAGCCTACCAAAGGGCTGCACCCAGTGTTTGTGAGCTGCTGTGCTTCTATTTGGTGGGGATGCTGTATCTGTAATAGATAAATATATAATGTTTAAAACAAGCAGAAAGAGTCAGAGTAGTCCAAACCCTGGGTTCTAATGACAGTGTTTTGTATGACTTGTCAACAGCATGTGTGTATGTGTATATGTGTGTATATATATATATATATATATATATATATATATATATATATATATATATATATATATATATATATATATATATATATATATATATATATATATATATATATATATATATATATATATATATATGTATGTGTATATATGGCTGACAACCACTCCGTTTTCGTAGTCGGTATCCGTAGCCAGTCTTGTTAATGATCTCACTGAGGGGTTCTGCCTCCAGCCTTGGTGGTGCTGTTCTGTTATTGTTCCCTTGCCACTGAGAGTACACCTTTGCTGGTTCTGTGAAGAACAGCTGGTTTATTCTCCTGCCTTCTCTCTCTCTGGTGTACCTCCTCAAGCGGGTGGCCAAGGCTGTGAGTGTATATATATATATATATATATATATATATATATATATATATATATATATATATATATATATATATATATATGTAAAAAAAACCCAGCACGCCCCTGCGGGCGGTTTTATCCTTCAAGCTCGGGTCCTCTACCAGAGGCCTGGGAGCTTGAGGGTCCTCATGCAGTATCTTAGCTGTTCCCAGGACTGCGCTCTTCTGGACAGAGATCTCCGATGTTGTTCCCGGGATCTGCTGGAGCCACTCGCCTAGCTTGGGAGTCACCGCACCTAGTGCTCCGATTACCACGGGGACCACCGTCACCTTCACCCTCCACATCCTCTCGAGCTCTTCTCTGAGCCCTTGGTATTTCTCCAGCTTCTCGTGTTCCTTCTTCCTGATATTGCTGTCATTCGAACTGCTACATCGATCACTACAGCCGTCTTCTTCTGTTTGTCTACCACCACTATGTCCGGTTGGTTAGCCACCACCATTTTGTCCGTCTGCATCTGGAAGTCCCACAGGATCTTAGCTCGGTCATTCTCCACCACCCTTGGGGGCATCTCCCATTTTGACCTCGGGACTTCCAGGTTATACTCGGCACAGATGTTCCTGTACACTATGCCGGCCACTTGGTTATGGCGTTCCATGTATGCCTTGCCTGCTAGCATTTTGCACCCTGCTGTTATGTGCTGGATTGTCTCTGGGGCATCCTTACACAGCCTGCACCTGGGGTCTTGCCTGGTGTGATAGACCCCAGCCTCTATGGATCTTGTACTCAGAGCTTGTTCTTGTGCTGCCATGATTAGTGCCTCTGTGCTGTCTTTCAGTCCAGCTTTGTCCAGCCACTGGTAGGATTTCTGTATATCAGCCACCTCCTCTATCTGCCGGTGGTACATACCGTGCAGGGGCCTGTCCTTCCATGATGGTTCCTCGCCTTCCTCCTCTTTCTTGGGTTTCTGCTGCCTGAGGTATTCACTGAGCACGCTGTCAGTTGGGGCCATCTTCGTGATGTATTCGTGGATGTTTCTTGTCTCATCCTGGACTGTGGTGCTGACACTCACCAGTCCCCGGCCCCCTTCTTCCTTCCGCTTAGCGTACAACCTCAGGGTGCTAGACTTGGGGTGAAACCCTCCATGCATGGTAAGGAGCTTTCTTGTCTTGATGTCAGTGGCTTCTATCTCCTCCTTTGGCCAGCCTATTACCCCAGCAGGGTACCTGATCACGGGCAGGGCGTGGGTGTTGATGGCCCGGATCTTGTTCTTACCGTTCAGCTGACTCCTCAGGACTTGCCTGACCCTCTGCAGGTACTTGGTGGTTGCAGCTTTCCTAGCGGCCTCTTCATCGTTCCCATTCGCCTGTGGGATCCCCAGGTACTTGTAACTGTCCTCTATGTCTGCAATGTTGCCTTCTGGTAGTTCAATCCCCTCAGTTCTGACTACCTTCCCTCTCTTTGTTACCATCCGACTACACTTCTCCAGCCCGAATGACATTCCAATGTCATTGCTGTATAGCCTGGTAGTGTGTATCAGTGAATCGATGTCTCGTTCACTCTTGGCATACAGCTTGATGTCATCCATGTACAGGAGGTGGCTGACAACCGCTCCGTTCCGTAGTCGGTATCCGTAGCCAGTCTTGTTGATGATCTCACTGAGGGGGTTCAGGCCTATGCAGAACAGCAGTGGGGACAGAGCATCTCCTTGGTAGATCCCGCACTTGATGTGTGTATATATATATGTATATATATGTGAAATGTAATATCAATTACTTAATCTAAATAATGACAAACATTCACTGTAAACAAAGATTTAAACGTCCACATTTAAATAATTTACAATATAAACAAAGAGCCTCATAAAAATGAGTTTTGTTTCAATAATATGTTATATTGTTAAACACCTGCTCTACAGATTACAGTGTGCGGTATACAAAAGCACAAAATCGTCACCTGTACAGTTTGTTGGCGCTAAAAGCAAAATTTTTTATTATACGCTATGATTCAAAGACTTTGTTAAGATTTAGAAATACTTTCTTTATACTTTACAGTAGTGCTGTTATCTCTTCACCAGGATTTGTTACGTTTATTAAAAAAAAAACTATAGATAGTCATGTCTTCACCATAATGTTTAGTCTTTGAAAGCTGTTCAGTAGGCTACAATGGAACCTTTACCAACACTGCTTATGTTTTTATATCAAGGAAAAATGTTACATATATAGTTCATGTTATTAAACTAAGATATTTAAATATTTAAATTGCTTTTGGGATCTTTCTGATAGTTCAGCTGACTTTTTATATAGATGAACATGTTTAAAGTAATAATAATGTAATTCATTAAGATATTATACAGAGTATAGAGAATAGGGGCAGTTTCTATGCTAAAATGTAAAACTTTAATGGTTTGGATTTATTATGTTGTCATGTCGTCAGTCAATGATCTTCTTCGATCCTGTTGGTTGTCATTTGGGTTGTTCCCTTCCAAACTGAGATTAGTTTCACTCTGTATCACTTTTATGATGCTAACAGTAATTTTATGTCATACAAATCACAGAAATACAGTCATTGAGACCCTTTAGCATGCTAGCTTTCATAGAGATTGGCTTTTAGTATTGTTAGCATACCCTGTTAGGCTGCTTTATCCTTTCTGAAGTCATAGAGTGAAAAGACCCTTAAAGTCTTTTCACTATGCACATCGGCACTATGCTGGAAATTCAGTGTTATTAGTTTTTCCTTTCCCTCTGTGTCGAGATGTAGCTATAATGTTTTATAGGTAATAACTGCAAAACTAGTGTTGTTAGCTTACTGTAATTAGTTTAAGCTATTTTGTAGCTGTGCAAGTTGGAGGAGACAGCAGTCCGCTAAAAGCAGCTGGTGTTTGTGTCTGCTTTCTGAGGAGGGAAAAAAAACCTGTTGATGGCATGTGCCCACATGCTAATTAGATGCTATATTTTTACACATATGGAGTCCATTTGTAGGAATAAATCACCGAATGTCAGTGTGAAATTTGACCCTGTTTTTGACTGTTTTTTGCTATAATGTGAAAACATGTGGGCCTGTTTGGGAGCCCATATTATAGCAGAAAAAATAAAAGCCATGGCAGGAGCAAGACCAGCCATTAAAAGTATCAAAATTGGTCCCTTTTAAGGGTTTAAAGTGGATTTATGTCCATTTACTCACGACAGACATTAGAGATATTTGTTTAGTTAAATTAGTTCCATTAAAAGTTGTTGAAGCATCAGTTAGCTGGGCATATTTTTAACGGACTCGTGGACGTACTGACACTTCAGATAGTACATCAGTTCACTGTGATACCAAAGAAAACTTCAAGTTTTTTCCTCTTATTTCTATGTAGATTTATGGAGGTGTGTTCTGGAGAGATGTCAGAGATAATTATAGCCCCGGAAGCTGTTTTCCACGCTGAATCTAAAAATATATGTTTCGTGTGTGAGTGAGATTGAGCTGCGACTCTGAGAGGGGGGAGGATTTCTGACTCAGATCTGCTTTGAGCAGGTCTCTGCTTTGATTTGTAAGCTCCACAGACAGAACAGAGCCTCCGCTGAATGTCATGTATGTTGCTGAGTTTTTCGGTCAATTTACTTGCATTTACAGCAGCTTAATCTCGCCTAAAAGGGACACAAAACCCAGTGCGTGAGACATTTCTGTAGGCGACAGGGCGGAGGTGGAGGGTCTTTGTCTC
Source organism: Oreochromis aureus (assembly GCF_013358895.1). Taxonomy (NCBI): domain Eukaryota; kingdom Metazoa; phylum Chordata; class Actinopteri; order Cichliformes; family Cichlidae; genus Oreochromis; species Oreochromis aureus. Next base: position 4,128,072 of record NC_052961.1, read on the forward strand.
ATAATCCGTCCTTGTAAGTGTGTCGGCTGTTAGTGTCGGTGTGTCGCGGCGCTAACGGGTTTGAACCTGACACAGAGCACAGTAATGATTTACTTTGTTTACCTAACTGTTTGACCCCCCCTGAGTGTGTGTGTGTGTGTGTGCGTATGTTTAAGGTAGTATCCAGGCCTTTTTCCTGCACCATGTGTGTTTCTTGTAATTATTTAATGCAGTGACTTGCAACACTCTCTCTTTTTTCCTCCTGTTGTAGCTGCCATAGTAATAAATGCAGGTGTTTAGGAGCCACCTCTAAACACCTGGGACCCCTTTGGTTGTGTGTGCATGGTCTTACACATGTGTCTTTGTGAGGACCACATTCATTTACAGACCTTGTGAGGACATTAGTGAAAAGTGAGGACATTTTTGCTAAACAGGCCCATAAATTATGGGTTAATTTTGTGGCTGTGTGTCCTCGCAGGTTGATAAATGAATCACTGATAAATAAATTTTATGAAAAAACCCCCCACACACAGTTTATCACAGCTGTGTGTGTGTGCGTGCCTCACCTTGGGGAATGACTTCATCTCTACCTCGCTTTTCTTTTTATCTCTCTGCCTTCATGACTGTCCTCCTCACCCCTCCTCTCTCTCACTTTTCTGCCCCCCTCTCTCTCTCTCTCCCATGTTATTGACTGTGTTTTAGAGCAAAATCCATAAAGTTTGTCCCAAAGGGCACGTTTTAGTGTGACGTCACACAGACACAGTAAACCAGTGTGTGTGTGGTCTGAATGGAAAAAAGCCTGAGAGTTATTCTGTGTGTGTGTGTGTGTGTGTGTGTGTGTGTGTGTGTGTGTGCGCGCGCGCTGCCCCACCCAGGCTAAATCTGAGCCTGGTTAGACTTCTGAAGAACACATATTTTGACACGTTGTACAGTATCAGTCACTTAGTTTGAATCTCATTATCTCACAGTTTGGGGACCTGGGTTTCTTTTGGGGACAGAAAGTCCTGAAAAGGAAAGCTTTGAGAGGAAGCCTTGGTTTCATGTTGGGGGAGGTCTCTGTAGTGATGGAACCGCAGCTCTCTCTCTCTGTGTTTGTGTGACCTTTGATGTTGCAGCTAGCAAAGCAAGTCATTAATTAACGTCTTTCCTAATTGGAGGAAAATGAATAAGTAATATTAATGTCTTGGTTTGATGTTTCCACTGAAACAGTTTCCTTATGTTTCATCACCCTGAATCCATGGACAGACATGTTTAGCTCAGTCTTACCTGAATCCATACTAACAAGCTCTGGGTCTCGGGTCTCATCAGAATGAACAGCTAACATCTTTCATTACCGCAGAGACATCCACGAACCAAACTGGTGTCCTCCCAGTGTAATCTAGGGATAGTAACTGATCTATATCGGCATTTTAGCCTGGTATGTGGTGGCTGACTCCAAAAAGGGTCGGCCACCGCAGGTTCCCATGTTAAATATTCACCTTTACAGCATAAAAAGTATGTTTACAGCTCTGCACAAAATAAACCGTTGGCCTAATCAACAGTTTTTACCTTCATAATCACTCTGAGATTTTTCTTTTTTAATAACTCATCCACCTGGATAATTGCATTAGGAGTGTTGGATCTTTGACCGACATATCCCAATTAGCTTCAATGGCCTCAGCCATTACTCATGAAACTAGGACGACGGCTTCACTGTGAGAGTGCCGTTGGAGTCTTTTAGAGCATTTTATCTGAATATATTACAGCTTGCTGGTGAACACACCATCCGAAAAACATCGTCATTCCCTTTTGCTGAGTTAAATTCTCAAACAGCTGCAAGTCTGCTAATCATCTAATTCTATGTCATATAATCCTGTGCACTGTGCATGTATAGTTTGTGTATGCTGCTAGCTAACCAAGCTCATTAGTGAAAAATGAACACTCCACTCTTTCATCGAAAAATGCTTTTGGTCTTAATAAACCAGCACTGCAGCAGCCAAAACACTAATGCTGAACCTCAGCATCCACCATATTAGTAGTAGTATCCATCAGTCCAACAAACAACAATTGCTGATATCTTTGGATAACTTGTTACTGAATACTGACAGTGGTCTTTGTGCAGAGGGCCGTCAGAGAAAAAAACCCAAAGCTAAATCTTAAAAATTTACAGTAGCAGTTTTAATTTAAATCACGTGATTTTCAAAGTAAATTTTGACTGGGATGGTCTTTATGTTTATTTTGAATTAATATTAAAAGGTTAAATCCCATGAATACAGCTTATTAAGTTATAACTTACACTGTCTCTCAGATCAACATTAAGCTGCATGCAGAATAAAATATTGGACAGTATTCAACATGTTGTTTAAAACATATTTCTTCTTGTTGCTTTCAGATTCAGCTATTGTTCATCATTCGTATTAATAAATGTTTGATGTAAGCATCTAAATGTGGGTTTTTGGTAGAAAATGTTGTCAAAGTTTTAAAAGAACCATTGAGTGAAAGTGACACTTTTCCAGTCTCTGATAAAGCAAACTGAACTGATAACACAGGCAGTCAGAATGGACAGCAGCAAACACTGCGTCCATGTGAACAAGCAGACGATTACTGCTGAGCAAACACAGACGCTCAGCTGGACCGGGCCTCGATGCTGGATGATGGACAGATGCACAGCAGCAGGTGGATGGCACAAGCGGAGCATTTGTCTTTGTGAGGACCGGTGTGAGTTTTAGACGTTGTGAGGACGTGTTGTCCTTCGTCTGGGACCTTGGGCCTTGTTTGACATCCAGTGTTGTTTAGAGGGTAAATGTGAAACTCTGAGGCAGAGTATCTAAAAGAAATTCTGACCTGGATTAATTTATTTGTGGACATGAGAGAGCAATGAGAGCTAAATCAGTACATATACAATCAGGATTTTTTTGATTGCTTGTTTTAAAGGGATAAATATTTACAGCAGCATCTAAAGAAGTAAATATTATCAAAAATGTCCAGTCGAGTTTTGTTGGAAGACCAAAAAGAGTTAAATCTCAGTGGAGGATCCTATTACTTTTTATTTTTCATGAATAAATAGGAAACCAGAGCTGTACAAATACTTAAAGACTTTTGGCTTGGATTTTTTTCCCAGCATAAAGTAAAAACAAACTAAAAACTGAGGAGTTTTTTTTCATATCTGCAAACTGACTACGTTTGGCTTTCGGGAGGCTTTTTTAAAAGTTTTGGAGCATATTTAGTGTTTACGTTTGTTTTAAGGGTTTGACTTGGACTCCATGTCGGGAACCAGAGAATGTCTGATGCTAATAGCGGTCCTCACAAAGATGTATGCAGTCAGTTTCTTTGATGTGTTGTTTACATTCCTGTGCGATCTGCTCTGTGTCGCGCAGAGACGCAAACTCGCTAAACTCTAAACACTCTGCAGCGCTGTCGTCTGTCCTGTGTCTTTATCTGTAAAACATACCTGATACATTGGACGATTTCCAAATCCGGTTCAGATTTGTCCTCGATGAAGTTAACAGAATGTCTTGATGCATGCTCAGTCATCCAGGTAAGTCAATCCCAAAAGATTGATTCTGTTCATCTGAACATAGTGAGAAATGTTTTGTCATTCATCCAAGTGACTTCTTCAGTCTCAGCTGACCGCAGGTTTCCAACTTATAAACAGTACATTTCCACAATAACTGAAACTAGCACCACTGAAGCCTACTTGTGCAAATGTACTGTTTATAAGTTTGGGGAAACCCGCAGTTTGGTTGAACATTCAGTACATTTTAGCAGGTTTTTAGGATGAAATGGAAAATGCACACTGCAGAAACTCAAAATCTTACCAAGTATATTTGTCTTATTTCTAGTCAAAATGATGTCATTACACTTAAAATAAGACACATTCAGCTACAGAGTAGCATTTCAGTGAGATATAGGAGCTTGTTTTTAGACAGTGCATCTCCCATCTTGGAGAATTTTCACTTGTTCCATGTAGTGCAGCGTAAGTTTGACTTAAAGTAGTCACTGCCTCTCCAGTGGTCTACAGTCCTTTAGGTCATCGATCAGCTGTTATATAAACATTTAGTCAGAAATGATCAAACTTCATTTTAGATGTAGAGATATCTTAGAAGCAAATGTTCATATATATACGTTGCCTGAGTTAAAGTTACTTGGTAGTAACAGACAAAGTGAGCTGCATATACAACAACAGTTGGACTTTAAATTGCCAGATATCCGGTTCCAGTTCTGACTTGGATCCCTGCCCCCGCTGCTGCTTCTCACTCCCGCCCCCTTTTCTTTTTTTTGCTTTTGCATCATCTCTTTCTCTCCTTGCTACCAGCTGCCCTACATATTGAAGGATAGATATCGTTGCATCACCACTGGCAACAGAAAAAAATATCACACACACTGCAGAAAACACGGTGCGCACACACATGCCGTCGTACCATGCACGCGCGCACAGAGGTGGATTAATTATTATTCGGTTGCCAGGGAGATGATGGAAGAACGAGCAAATCTGTCAGCTCCCCAAAGAGACTGAAGACTCTTCACACTTCATCCTCTCTCTCTCTGTTTATTTCATTCTTCCACTCAATCCAGGAGACGTGCGGGTGGGGGAGGGGATATACGCGGGTATATTATCTATTATAGCATGTGTAATTGTTACCATGGCAAAGATAATGCAGGCTTAAAGGGGAGAGCGCTTTTGGGCCCTCACGGGTTTGTTGCTGTGCTAGTTTCCATCATTTCTTGAACAATGAGTCGATTAAAACTAACAGTCGGTGACTAGAGGTGACAGAGTCGAGCTCTGCAGAGAAGTAAAGATATATGAGCGATAAATCAGATGATGTTTAAAGATGATGTTGGTTGAAATACAAACTGTGATCTGTGTGAGAGGCAGACACAGAGCTGAGTTAAACCTGCAGTGGAAGCTTTGACTTGACTTTTTCTAATAAGACGACAAACTGAGCCGAGTCCAAACCTTAAACTTTGTACTTGAACGTTCACCTAACCGTTCCCTCTGCATGCACCATTAATCACGTATAATCACAGGCAAATTAAAAACCACTACACCTATTAGGACTGTTCCCCCTGGACACTCTGGGATTCGTTCTCTTTGGAAGTACATTTTTAACAGCCACTAAGGTTGATTAACCCTTTGATGCATGAGTGACCGGACCCTACACTCGTCGTTACTTGGATCTGAAATCTTCTCGTCTTTGGTTGGGTCTGTCAGCTCTTTTCCTTCTGGCTTTTGTCACCCCACACCTTCCCATTACTTCATTGATCCGGGTTTGCAGTTGGGAGCCACTTTCCAGTCACCTTCTCATATGTGGTGTAGCTTTGAGAGCTCAGTGAGGAAAACTCATCATGCAGTGGTGATACCAAACTGTTACAAAGCATAATAATAGCATCTGCTGTGAACAGATAGACAGAGTTTCTCATCTTTTATTTTGCTCTGAAATTAATGTTTGGGTTTCAGACTAGCATGTGGTGCTAGTTTCCATCATTATAAAAATGATGGCAACTTAAAAATCCACTGAACTTCCAAAGGATTTTATAAATAACTTCCATCAGAAATGTGCTAATTTAAGTCTTCTGTGCATTAGTTACAACTAATTTTGTTGTTTACTGAGAAAATATGATTTTAAGACTCATGGAAAAAAAATAATCCAGTTTAAGTGTGTGTGTGTGTGTGTGTGTGTGTGTGTGTGTGTGTGTGTGTGTGTGTGCGTTCGCCTGAGGGCTTAAAACCATCAGTTGGAGGTCTTACTATTATCTGCTGTGTCTGTGTGTGTGTGTGTGTGTGTGTGTGTGTGTGTGTGTGTGTGTGTGTGTGTGTGTGTTGGGGGATAGGGAGGAACTAATAAGCTTAACTGCCTCCCCTCTGCCTGTTTCACCCTTCGCTGCTCTTCCTCCTCCTCTTCCTCCCTCAGGGCGCGATGGCTGACTGAACAATGTTTAGTGTCCGTCTGAAGGAGCTAAATGGATACGATGGCCCTCCTTCACACGCTCACACTGTGTCTCCTCCTCTTGTCTGATCTCAGGTCAGAAGAAGGAGGCGACAACATGATTGTTTTCCATCCGAAATGGAGTTTTAATACTTTCCGTGGTAATTTGTACACCGGCTGGATGGCGTGATCGGCCCCACTCGGTCTAAAGAGACACTTTGATGGTCCTAACACACTGCTATCTTGTTGGAGGTGCTAATGAGCCGCTTAATTGTTTTCTGACAAAATTCACAGAGGAATAATAAAAGATGCCACCATTTTTTCTCATTTTAGTGCTGGTGCTGTAATGGGCAGTAACTCCACTCAGGCTTAGATCAACAGATTTCCTATAGAAGTTCTGACTGGTTTAAAAAACATAAATAGCCTCCATAGAACAGAAAGGCCTTTCTGAGTGTTATATTAGAAGATTTTCCAAATGTAATATATATAATATATGTTCCTGTTGAGGATGTGATATTATTCCCAGATTTGTTTTTAGGAAAATCCAGGATGGTCAGCTGGGAGACACTGAACAGAGTATTCATACTGTAGACTCAACTAAGATGAAGTCAAATGATGACAGAGGCTTAAATTAGCTGATTTTTTTTTAAAAACGAAGAAGAATTAGAATTAAAAAAGCAGCTACACATGTGAATCATCCATCCCTTTTGCTTATCCTTGTCAGGGTCGCGGGGAGCTGGAGCCTATCTCAGCTGTCTTAGGGCGAGAGGCAGGGTACACCCTGGACAGGACGCCAGGCTGCCGCAGTGCTAACACATAGAGACAGACAACCATTCACACCTATGGGCAGTTTAGAGTTACTAATTAACCTAACCCCACTAAGTGCATGCAGGAGTACCCGGAGAGAACCCATGTAAATACCGGGAGTACATGCAAACTCCACGAAGAAAGACCCCGGCCTGAAGGTGGAATTGACGTTAAACTAGACCCTAAACTCAGACTCTTTCTAAGAGGATTTTAATTTGTAGATCTTGTACCAATAATAAAGAATTTCCAACTTTGTGGAGAATCCCAGACACGTTGTGTGACGGGCCGAACGGCAGAAACTGTTTCCGACGCAGCAGTCTGGTCTAAGCGAGCAAACTCCAAGCAGCACGCTGAAGCGCTCTGTTATCGGGTGCTTCAGTTTCAAAGCAGAGCTTGAGCAAAACATGATTTTCAAATTTGTCCACATTAGTGAGAACGCAGGCTGAAAGGAGAGTCTGCAGCAGAGAAGCAGCAGCAGCTGAATGAAACTTGAGCGTAGCATGCTAACAGACCTGCTGCATGTTTTTGTGTGTCTGTGTGTGCGCACTGCAGGGAAAGTAGTGCAGGTGTTGAGTTTCAGGGTGCTGTAATGTGTTTGTGAATGAAAGAGAGAGGCAGACAGATTGAATGAGAGCTGAATGAGTCTGTTAACAGACACTAATGAGTCTGACAGAACGAGGCTGCCTTTAGAAAGACGCTGAATTCAAGGTCTCTACCAAAATAAAACACACATGCCAGAAAGGTGACACAACAAGAGAGGGAAAAATGTTTGTGTTTTTACTCTGAGGCGAAAGAAATGCCACGAGTGTCTGTGAAGAGGAAAACTCAACGCTAGTCTTTTTTATAGGGATGATCTGGTGTGTGCAGGTTTAACGGTTTTCTTTTTCCCTTTAATACAAGACAGATAAATACTTTATTCATCAGGATTTCAGTGAGATTTTTTTTAGCTTAGCTTGAGTTTCATATTACCAACAGGAGTTAAATTAGTGGTTTTTGGCATGATTTTAAATCTTGAAAGTCTCACACAAGTTTCTGTAAAATTGGGTAAAGCATGAACAAATGATCTAAAATTAAAAAAAATAAAAAGAAAGAAAGAAACGACGTCAGGGTTAAAGCTGCACTAACCCAACCAACACAACACCACAACAAACTCCCTCGTCTGACTCAGAAACAGCATCAAACCGAGCTGCAGACACACAATCACAGGAATAACACATGTAAATGTTTCTACAGGAGCTCTCAGCACTGCCAGTCCATGTGGGTCCATGTTTAAAGCTTTAAATCCATAAACAGCACTAACTTTTACTGACTCTCAGTACGATCTAAACTGTTTCTGAGAGTTTAAAAAATAGTTGACAGAGTTATTTTTTACTACTTATGTGCTTACTTACACACACAGACACAAAATTCCCATTGTGGCCATTAAGCTCTAGAAATGTTGCCGTAATGACCGGAGATGATATAAAAAGATGAACGTAGCCACCACGATGTCACTCTGCTGCCCTGTGCAAAAACAAGTTGCATCTATAAACAGCATGGCTGAAACCCACAGACACACATCCTGACTAATTATGCTGAGTTACAGACTCATAAAATACTAGAATTTCACTCACTAAAAGTGGAGCTTCTTGGATGGCCTGTGTCATAAAGCAGATCGTAATCTTAGTTAGATAATACATGAAAACGTGTCTCAGGAGACACAAACACGGTAAAAAGTTACAGTTCAGTGATACCAGGATACCAGCTGCCACACCCCCGACTCCAGTGTGACTCGTGAAAGGTGTCGTGAAGACGATAAATAATCCGAGAGACCCAAAACACTTTGTGTACTGGGCTGTAAACATGTTTATTTCTGCTGCGAAGTTCGACATTTTAACATATTGGGACTGACTCACTTTTGGAGGCAGCCTCAAGTGGCCATCCGAAGAACTGCACTGGCTTCATTTTTCAGCTGTCCCCAAGCCCCGGGCCATGGACCGGTACCAGTCCGAGAGTTGTTTGGTGCCGGGCCGCAAGAGTTGAGGCTCGGGTGTGAAATTTATGGTTTTCAGGGTTTTTATTGTTATTTTTTTGTTAACTCAGTTTCCCTGGTTCTTTTCCCGTGTTATGAATAAATCTTCTTTTTTTTGGTACTGGTACTGGTTTTATTTTGTTGTATTTATCCGCGACACCTTAAAGGCCGGTCCCTGAAAATATTGTCAGACATAAACTGGGCCGTGGTGCAAAAAAGGTTGTGGACCGCTGCTGTAGGTGATGGAAACGGATTCTGACCTACAGTCAACACGATCAGCCTTTAAATTAGCGCCATGATGTTGGCGGGAGGATACAGTCAAAAGTGGATCTGCTGCTGTTAACACTGTTTAAAAGATGAACTAAAAAAATGTGCGCATAGGAATAAAGCTGTCATCATACTGTCAGCTTTCACTGGAAGCTCTGTATTACATATAGCAATAGAGTTGAAACTACAAACCTCCAAAAACATAAATACACAGTGTACACACAGACGGCATATTGGGTGCAGTAATAATAATTGTTTTTAAATTATGATTTTAAAACAAATGAATAGCTCTGTGGAAACAGAGTTAACATGAAGTCAACAAACTTCCAAGAGGAACTTTTGTAAGCTCTCCATAAACAGGAAAAAAATTAAATCGTATGATTGTAAATGGAAGTTCTGTCATGAACTTATAAAGGCGTTGTATAGTCCTGTGTGTTTGTGTGTGCAGCTGTAAATACACACACAGTCGGTATTATCAGTAATAGAGTCGGTTTATCGCAAATGAACCGGCAGCTTTACTCTGTCTCCCTCCCTCACCATCGGGCTGGACCACACATTTAATACTTATTTCACACACACACACACGCACACACACACACACACACACACTGATACACACACATGGCAGTATTGCATTACAACGGAATTTCAGGCAGCTGGCTGCAGGCCGTGTGTGTGTGTGTGTGTGTGTGTGTGTGTGTGTGGTATCTGGTTTCCACCCGTCACTGACCAACTAAGCAGAATAAACAGTGAAAATGAAAAATTGTATGCGTTTAACAAACTGAAACGGGGCAGCGAGTGGCATCAGAGACACCAGGAGGAAAAGCACACGAGAGTTTAATCAGCATATTTTCTAATGGAAGAAACAAAATGCAGAGTGAGAAATGGACGTCCTGACTCGGATTGTGTTGGTTAATAATTCACTGGCTGCAGACAGGCTTGCAGAAGGATGTGAAATCAGCAGGTTTTCTGTGGCAGTTCTGACTTGGATGTTTTTCCTTCTTTTCCGTACAGGCTGGAGTTTCAGTGTCGTAGTTTCCAAAAATCAGGATGGCTCGAACCACGTTTCAGCCACAAAGACAAACAGAACCCAATCACACTGCAGTGATTAAATGGTGATCAGTGTCTGTTAAATAAGAAAGTTTCCAGTGGGAGTTGTGAATTAGATCCTTTGGAGGAAAAGAAAAGCAGAGAAGAAAGACGGAAGAAAATGATTTCTCGTGGAAATTCTGACTGTGAGTTGTTTCCGAGGACAGTCCTGTTTGCATTTCCTTCAATTAAACCTGGACAAACGGTCCTTTAGAAAAACAAAGAAAGAAATCCCTAAAAGTCGATTTTCCCGTTTCTGCCTGATGGTTTTTATGAAACACAAAGACAGTCGAACAGGAATTAGTGTCTGTTAGTTCTGCCAATTTCCCATGAGAGTCCTCCATTTGATAAGATTTGGAAAACCTGATGGATTAATTAGCCCATTTTAATGGAAGTTCTGATTTACGTTCTTGGAAAAAAAAATCAAACATCTTTTCATTCGATTGCTTTAAATCAGTGAGTTTTGAATTGGAGAAGCTTTGTGCTGAAGAAAGCCTTGATGACAGTTTAAGTTCTGACTAAAGTTCCTGTTAAATCCACACATTTTCAGTGGAAATTTTCAACAGAGACATTGTACAGAACAAAATTCCCATTTCATCGAGTCAAAAGGGGTTGAAGGCAAACGTGAGTTGGACTGAGCTTTAATAAGAAAGTTTCACAGCTGGAGTTTGAAATCTGCAGTTTTCTGACCTAAATTCCCACAAAAACAACAGTTTGGATCATTAAAAAAAGACTTGATGAGTGTTACATAAGCAATGTTTAATAGAAGTTTTGAACTGGATAAGCTTTGCACAGCAGAAAGCTTTGATGATGGTGAAATCTGCATCTGTCTGTTAGAAGTTCTGACTTTGGGAACATTTTAAAAAAGAGAAAACAGGTTGTCCTGAAAAAAAATGACACAAGCAAATTTCCAGCGGGAGTCCTGATAGGGATTATGTTACTAAACAGTGTACGCTTTCCACAGGAATAAAAGCACTCGACGACAGTTCTGACTTGGACTGATGGATTTTAATAAAGGAATTGATACACGTGATACAGAGATTTACAGCTGAAGTTTTAAATCAGCAGTTTTCCAAAAGACGTTCAAGGATGAAAAAAACAACAGCTTGGTTCATTAAAGAAACAAACAGACTCGTTATATCAGATTTCCTGATTCAGAGTTTTGAATCGTATACGTTTTGCACTGAAGATCGACTCAGCGATGGTTAAATTAGTATCTCTTCTAATGGAAGTTGTGACTTGCATCTGAAATCAGGTGGAAACAGCTGCTGCTGCTGGGCGTTAAAGCCGAGTCTAATTGGATATGCGATTCAGAGCTCAGCTGGACATTTGAGTTTGTTCTCGTCACATGATCCTGTCAGTTAATGAAACTCGGAAGGAGTGCGTCTGTCAGCACACACAAACACAAACACACACACACACACACAAACACACACACATTAGTTTCCCGAGGCTTGCTCAATCCACAAACCTCAAACTTCAGAGTGAAAGTTAACGATTTATCTTCAAGGCACTTTTTCTGTTGAGTCCCCGCAACGCGAGTAATGCTTATCGCTGAGGCACATCCCGGGGCAACACAATACGACAGACGGATTGTGTCTCTGGGCGAGAGGTCAAAGGTCAGAGCGAGGCTATGTGGGTGAGATCGCGACCTCGGGCTGTGCTCAGAACAAAGCAGGTGTTGACGGTTTGAATCCCAGCCGGGAGTCACGAGTCAGAGGTCACTTCCTCGATCGCTCTGTCACTCCCCCGTCACGTCTTCTTCTCCTCTTTCTTTGTTTCTCTTTCATTTTCTCCTGTTTACTTCTTTTCTTCCTCATCTTAATTTTCAGTCTCTCAGATTTCTGATTGCTGCTCGTTGAAGTTTTTCATCGGTCGATGTCATGTTTGCTACAGCTCAGAAAAAGACAGAATTTTAATGGGATCCTGTTTTGGAAATAAGGCAAAAATCTGACTTTTGATGTGTTTTGTGGAAAAGGCTGAAAGATTCAGGATGGTGTTCACCTTTCTTGGCACGAGACTGGAAACCAAACTGGTGGCCTAGCCACATCCCCAGAGACCAGCTCCACCACCACCTCTGATTCCTACGGCGAGCACAGCCACAAAAGTCCCATTTTAGAATTTGCTGGTTTTTGTTAGTTTCTTGTTTTCTGATAAAAACTCACCTGAGAAAATGAAATTTAAAGATTTTTCTGAAACAGGTCGGCGTTTGGACAAATTCAGCCAGTGTGGAATGTGTAAATTCATTTTTCTATAGATTACACCTTTAAATTGAATTTTACAGCACGCGTGTGTGTGTTTGTGAGAAATGTGTGTTAGGTTTCTGTCTGCTGCAGTGTCCTACTTTAACGTCTCCTCCCTCACTCTGCTATGACTGTGTGTGTGTGTGTGTGTGTGTGTGTGTGTGTGTGACAGAGAGAGAGAGAGAGAGAATCGGTGTGTTTCTGTAAAACAGGATTGTGCAAGTGTGTATTTGGTTGTGAGTCAGGCCTGCTGTGTGTGTGTGTGTGTGTGTGTGTGTGTGTGTGTGTGTGTATGTGTGTGCAACTCGTCAGCTCTAATTAAGCTCGGCCTCTTAACGAGCAGACAGCTAATTAACACACTAAGAGAAGCACACACATTTGTCCTTCATCACACGCTCGTGTTTCTTCATCTTTTTTGTTGCTCTCTCTTTCTTCCTTCCTTCTTTCCTTCTTTATTCCCTACCTTTGCACCCTTAAGTCCTTTCCTTATGTCTTCCTTTTTTTCTTGGTTTACTCTTTATTTCATTTTTATCCCTGCCTCCTCATTCATTTCCTTGAATCTTTCTTTACTTCCTTCCTTCCCTTATTTTACTCCTTTCCTTTTCTCTATACTTTTGTGTTTTTCTTCACTTGTTCCCTTCCTTCCTTCGTTCCTATTTTATTTCCCTTTCTTTCTCCTCACTTCCTTTCCTTACCTTAATTTCCCATTTTCCCCTCAGATCTTATTTCTCTTCTGTTCTCTGATTTTAATTGTCGCTTTTGTAATTTTCCATTTTCTTTCCTTCTCTTTTTTCTCATCTAATTTTTTCCCCTTCTCATTTTCTCCTGTTTTTTTTATCCCTGTTTCCTCCCCCTCTCCCTTTCCCCTCTCCCACTTTTACCCCCCTTCCTCCTCTTCCTCTGTGGTGTTTTTCTGGGTCAGACGGAGGGAGGGAGGCGGGAAGGTTTGGGGAGATTTGGGGAATCTTATTTTAGTCGCTCCACATTTTCGAGCAGTGTGTTTGTCTCCTCATCAGCCCTCTGCTGTATTTAACTTTACATGCTCACCATCTTCATCACCATCATCATCGTCTCTATTCAGTGAAATCTAATCCCATTATTCGCTTTTATGTCTGTAAAATGGCGGCTTTTTTTTTTTCCATGGTGCTATGAAACAGTTCAACACTTTGCATTAAGTGTGAGGCACCCTCACAGTTGCCGGGCAGATTTTTGTGGATATTCACAGTCACCAGAGCATGAAGCCCAATGATTCTTTCAACTTAAAAAAGTTCTTTGTGCATTTGAATCCGTGAATTTCCAGTTGAAGTTCTAAACAAAAGGAAGAATATTTAAAAATCAAAAAGCAGATTTCAAGTTTTCAAACGTTCGGTATTTGGAAAATATTTGGAACTGATAAAACTGCAAATTTCTAGTTTAGTGTCTGGTTTAGCTCTAGATTTAGGTTTAGATTATAGATTTTCCAATAAATTATAGAAATAATATTTCTTTGAAGGAAAAATTGATTAAATTGATTTTTAATTGATGTTGTTTTGGATTAAAAAGCATCTCCATTTGAATTCTGTAATTAAGAGTTAACTCAGATTTTCAGTGGAAGTTCTGACTTCATTGTTCTTGTTTAAAAAAAACTGTTTCTCTGCTACAAAACAGTACAGAAGGTAAATCATTAGATTCATTGTTGGATTTTCAATAGAAAGACTTGTGGGTGTTAAACTGGCAGATTTTCAAAGCGAGTCTGACTTTTTTTAAATGAAGAAAATCATCTTTGTATGGAAGACCTAATTAAAAGTTAAATTAGCGTATTTCAAATGGAGGCCCTGGTTTTTCACTAGATAAAGAAAAGAAAGAAATTTTCTGCATAAGAAAAGGCGTCGTGTTAATGGAGGAGATTCTAACGGAGGGTTTGACATAATTTTCTTTGAAAATTGAAAATAAAAGTTTGAGAATGTTTCCGTTTGCTCCTTCCTGAGTGATTTTTCAGTTTGTTAGTTTTTCTTATTGTTTTTACTGGTAGATTTTTTTTAATCATCGTCATTCCTTTTGTGTCCGTTTCAGATCCGTGTGGACGGGATCCCACCGCCGGCCGAGAACGCTTTGCTGTATGAGACAGTGACTGTGGTGGAGGGGAAGCCGATCCTGAGAGACATGGTGTTCAGTCCCGACCATCAGTACATCTACCTGCTCAGTGACAGACAGGTAAATACACCTGCCGAGCCCTTACATGATAAGGGGTCAGTCAGAGAAAGGGTCGCGAGATTCTTCTTCATTCGTGTGTCCCTTTTATTTATTCTGGC